>NC_140584.1:198378608-198831762 GCF_964204655.1 Triturus cristatus | reverse complement strand
GTCGGTAAAATACCGATTCCTTATTAGCTCCCGGTATTAAGTAAAAAATACCCAATCCCAATGCATCAACCCAAAAGCAGAAATCGGTATTTAAGGAATCCTTAAATAGCGATTCTTTAAATAGGGATTCCTTAAATACCGATTCCTTAAATAGCGATTGCATTTAAGGAATCCCAAAGTGAGATTCCTTAAATGCAATGCATCAAAGTTAAAAAATTAGCGATTTCGCTAATAAGGGGAGCAAATTACCATGAAGATGAACTGCATGGTAATTTGCAAAAACTTTGAAAAATGCACTTTTGTGCATTTTTCAAAGTGTCATGTTGCGCACACAGATGCCCTTAGAGCATGTGTGTGTGCAACATATGTGCACATATCATTTTCAGGGGTGCAACAGGGTGTCCTTTTGACACCCTGGCACCCTTGAAAGTGCTCCAGCTATTAGCGATTCGGTAATACCGAATCGCTAATACAGAATGGCTTTACATTCATTCCTATGGGTCTCCAAGCCCATAGGAATGAATGGGTAGGTATTCCTTATTACCGATTCGATATTACCGATTCGGTAATAAGGAATGTTAAGGAATCGCTATTTGAATAGCGATTCCTACATGCATAGCCTTTTGCTATTCCTTATTAGCGATTCCTTATTTTTCGCTAATAAGGAATCGCAAATGCTAATGTTGATGCATATGCCCCATTATTTCTTTTAGAGGGACTGAATGTCACATGTGTAATGTGAAGTACCTGTATAAGATGATGTCATAGGCAAAGTGGGGTTATGTTGCCAGACATTCCTCCTAGGGTGTCTGGCTGTATATGCCTAATCCTGTGATTTTATCTGTGATGCCTTTAGGGGCTGTAATTGCAATACATTCTAATGATCCACAAATGTGAGGAGTACTGTCAATCTAAATTCTAATGATCCACAAATGTGATGAGTACTGTCATTCTAAAGTGATGCTTACACATGTATTCTTGCTGCTGCGCTTAGGTGAAGAACCCAGACTGCTAGCCCTTAAGATGTAGAGGTGTATACTTCATGGTCAGTAGGAAATGCTCAGTCAGGGTTATGTGTCACCAAGTCAGGGTTACTAATTTTAAATGCTTGTTGAGATAATGGGGTGGGTCGCCACAGGGATGATGCCAGTGCGCAGGGCCCTCGCTCCAGGTTATGTTCAACTACCTGCATTGGGGGCAAGATGATGTGCATACATGGGAGTGGTGGTACTAGACGCCACCCCCCCCCCCCTGCAGGAGGGGTGGAGATGTTGTGCAATGTCACAAAGTAATTACAACATCTTATGTATATTTGTAAATTGGTGCATAGTATTGAGTAGTGTGTGTGTTTAATAAATGTACTCTTACTTTTATAAAGCAAAGTACAGACTGGACAATCAATTATTGGGTGTTATTTCTGCGCACCTGCAAATGGCGATTACTAGCCAACACCACCTCCCTTGAGTAAGCCTCAGACTGCTCTGCAACGCTACCCTCTGAGAGTCAGGCACTACAATTGGGTGTTTGGTTCCCAGTGAAGGACAAATGTAGTCATGTTATTTGTGCAGGCCTCACAGATACTGCCTCGTTTTCCAACAAACACCATACTAGGTAAATATAATTCTGTGTAGTATGTCAATGTACTTCTCTCTCTTTCCTCCCTACACAGGTTCTGCCATCGTAATAATTCTGTTTAACGATTATTCTGACTGAATTGTTTTTCTCTTGGTCTCCTTGTTGAAGACGGTGTTCCAACTGTACTATGGTTCCTGACTCACATGAATTTACTAGATAAACATTTTAAACTCTCCAGAGTCTGTGGTTATTTAAATAAAGGTTTATTATATGTAATTTTTCACCTATTCAGTTAACTAAAAGGTCCATTGACCAGAGAAAAATACATTGGATCAAGAGGTTTGGTAAGATATAATTAGATAAAATTCATCTTACAGGTATTAGCACAATAAATTGACCCCAGCGGTATTTACTGGCCTATTATGAATGTGAGTGTGTTTATGGGCCCAAGTGAATATATTGTAATGAGTATCTGAGGTTGGTAACCCGCTCTATCAGCAGTGATCAAGATATATACAACCAAATGGATGGTTCAATATGTATAGCTGCGCAAGTGGCGGGCGTGTGACAGTAGACTGTTTTTTTTGTTGACAAATGACACAGGACAGAACGTAGTTGCGGGTCTGTCGGTACTGTCAGGGACTGTCTGGGACACTGTCAGGGACTTGGGCAAAGACTGGTGACTGGGTAGAAAACGAAGCAGAAAAAGGAGTACAGCACTGCTCAGGATCACACAGGAAGTCAGAGAAGAAAAGGGATCCACAAAGGGGAAGCCTGCACGAAGGAACAAGATGGCGAAGACTCAGAAAGGACAGGCACTCATGAGGCGGTTCAGCATTTAGAATCACTACACAGAAGACGGATGTATCTATAAAACAACATTAACAATAATGGGAATGTGGGGTGAAGCAGTCAGGAGCACCACACGGTAAGACTGAAGCTCAGTAAGTTCCTCACCCACAAATGCTGTTACAGATACGGACTACAAATACCCACATATAGGATATGCATGCAAAGGCAGGGTCTGTGGAGTAGATACCTATTGCGATATTATAAATGTAACTCAAAGACAATACTCACAGTGAACAAGAAACACCACCTAGGTTATCAGCTGGGCCCACGGATCCTGACGATCAAACAGGAACACACAAGGCAGTAACAGCAATGGGCTAGAACTAAATACAGGGACAATAGACAAGGAGCTAGCAAGGAGGAGTGCTTAACAGGAACGGAAGAAATTCACAGGGAACACTTGGCGGAAAACAAGTAACAAACATACAAGGTAATGGAAGCCAGACAGCAAGAAAGTAAACTAGGAACTGTAACCAAGGTAATGGGAAGAAAAGCAGGGACTGGAAAAGGATATACAGAAGGGGAGGCTACAAGGGTATACTAGAATGGTGCTGGATCAGGAGTCAAGAAAACAAAGTAGCGCTAAAGGCTGTGCTGGAGCAAGACAAGAATTTAGCAAAAGCTCAAAAGCCAAGTTAGCACTGAGTGCAGTGCTAATTTAGGAACAATGAAAATAGCAGCAGGTCAGGAACAAGGAATACTAAGGCTCAGAATTCAAGGTAGCACTGCATGCAGTGCTAGTTCATGAGCAAGGGAAGCTGCTTCAGTTCAGGAACAAGGAATAATTAAAGCTCAGGAAACACTGGAAACAAGAATATCAAAAGCTCTGGAAACAAGGGTGGGTCCTACCGGTACACAGCTACAATGACCAACCCTGGACTGAAGGGAGCTGGGGCTTAAAAGAGCTCAAAGTAATCACATGCATCAGGTGTGCACAGGCTAGGAGCAGCCAGCCACAGGTGAACTGAATTCCTCCACCCATCCTTGGCCTGCAGGGGTGGAGACGAAGCAGTGAGCCTGAAACTCTAGGTAATGGAGTTTTAGGCGTGAGCAGGATGGCTTCCACAAAACCCGGCATGGATTGGTAATGGATGTCAATTCCCAAATAGTGTCCAAATGGCTGGAAGTCAGTATTTACATGAAGGGGAGGGTCTTGAAGTTTATTAGAACACTGGAGAGTCCCACCGTTCGCCCCCCTGGTGGTGGACACGAGAACACAGGGAGCAAGTCGTGACAGTACACCCCCTCCAACGACCGGCTCCCGGAATCTGGAACTAGATTCAAAGCCTTTGCTACTAAGAAGTAAGTTAATTTCCATCAGAGATGTAGGGCAAGACGCCAGTGTGGATGTACAGTGGAATGTTGGTATGTGTGATGAGATGACAGAATGTTGGGGATGCCTGGTGGATGAGTGTCAGTTGAGGGAATGGGCTGAGCAGCAAGGGAGCTGCTCCTGGTGGGGCTTCTGTAATCCTGTACTGAAGATCTGAACTTCATCAAATAAACCTATTTAATTATTATACCTCGGCTACACCATCTACTTATTTCAGTAGGATAATAGGCTGTAAATTAACAGCGGTATTGAAGGCAGAACCTGGAGAGTCCAAATCCAGTAACGGGGGTTTAGGAGACTGAATCAAAGGTGCTTGATGTTTTGATGATGACAGGCTGCAGTAGCACTCTGAAACTGAAGGCAGAATGAATGTAGGTTCAAAAGCAGATAACGGATTGGCAGGAGGCACAGAGGTCAAAGGCAAACTGGCTAAAGACAAAGGAGTTGACAAGAAGCAGACCTGAAGTTCTGGCCCTGGTGGAAAACATACAGAAGACCCACATGCAGGAGACTTTGGAAGCAGGTATGCAGGAGATACAAGCCCTGGAGGCTTATATGTTGAGAGTTTGTCTCTGATGCTGGCGATTCAGAGACTGAACATATACGTACTGAGAACTCTGAATGCTGGCAAACTGGAAGCTCTGGTTCTTAACAAGGTCCCTTTAGTATCCGGGACTGTGATCTTTACTGGACTACAATACTGGTTAACATTATTTGAATGGTGAACAGAGTTTATTAAATTAATCTGCTCTTTCTTTGGTTGTGTGGTTGAATATTGTATTTTACAACCACTTACAGCAAACATGCTAGAATCAGAAGGAATATGCTACTTACCAGTATGCATCTGTTCTTGGCATGTAGAGCTGCAGATCTATACACTGTGCAAAGATCGCCATCTGGTGTTGGGCCCGGATGTTTGCAGTTTGTTTTTCTTCTTGGACAATGTTTGGAAGTCACGAGTTCGGTGACTCCTCCTATGGTACTGTAAATTTCGGAACCATGTTGGTAGCATGGTCCTACCCTGCCGATTTTGGTATCAGCGAACCGCAAATGACTAATGCGGTATGTATGAGTGTTTTCGTCATGTTTCACCGATGAATTCACCGTGTATACGATACTACATGTCGAACCCTCGGGTTCCATTTTAAAAGGGTAACCATTTTGTGGTTGCCCTCACATAGGCTGCGCATTGAGGCCATGCCTAGGCCTAAAGGACACGCAATCTTTCTTTGACTTCTTTGTGACCTATGCAAACTGACTCCGCTGCCCGAGGTCAGTCCTGCCCGGCCGGTTCCTTTTACTGCGGCCTTATGGGATTAGCATCAGGGCCCAACACATCATAAAGTCGTGTATCCCACGCGACTACTGACTAATCCCGTTCACACCTGACTCTGTTTCCTACTTTATGGCTTGTTTTACGAGTAGGAGGTGTCCGTTTTATTGGGGTCTGCTGATATCTGATGAGGGTTCTGAGCCTCGCTGGGTAAATAATTATGTGCTGACCGAGCTGAAATGTGAGATTATCATCATGACTGTGCTCTTTCTTTGAAGCGAAAATATGTGAATGACCACTTGTAAAATAGGGGCGGTGTTGCCCAGAGCGTAATATTCTGTATATAAGAAAAGACTGGTTTTTGTTTGGGAGCAGTCTCCTGAGAACATACACTGTGTTGTACTTCTTGGATACCTGTGATTGGTCTGCAGCCAATAAATACGATCTTTGACTTCATCTAGAAGACTCTGTGTTTCTGTGGTCTGAAACAGGAAGAACTCGAAGTCTTCAGGTGTGTCCCCTGGCACCGCTGGGTTGGTTCTGAAAAACCCAGTACTTCACTCCTTCGGTCCGTACTGCGCATAGGCTTCGGCTCCATCCTCAGATTGTTTTTCGCCAGCAGGGAAAAGATGGAGCGTAGTGATAATAGTGAAGAAACCCATGTGTGTTGTATCTACATAAGATAGACTGGAACGGATACAGGTAGCCGGGGAGGCGGGTGGGCGTGTATAGATCTGCAGCTCTACATGCCAAGAACAGATGCATAATGGTAAGTAGCATATTCCGTTCGAGGCATATGAGCTGCAGATTATACACTGTGCATAGATTATATAGCAGTACCCAACCCTAGCGGCGACCACCGGTATCTATTGCAGTGGTTTGAAACAGTGTCTTTAGTACAGCCTGGCCCACACTAGCTTGTTGTTTGGAGTGCACGTCTACACAGTAATGTTTTGTGAAGGTGTGCGGTGTTGACCAAGTGGCTGCTTTGCAGATGTCATCTAAGGGTATGTTCCCTAGAAAAGCCATAGAAGCCCCTATCTTTCTTGTAGAGTGGGCTTTAGGTGGAACAGATAATGTTCTTTTTGCTTTGTGATAGCAAATTTGTATGCACTTTACAATCCACCTAGCTATCCCTGATTTTGAGATGGGGTTGCCTTTATGTGGTGGAGAGAACGAGACAAACAACTGTTTAGTCTTTCTGAAAGATTGCGTTCTTTGTATGTAGTAAAGTAAAGCCCTTTTAACATCAAGTGTATGTAGAGCCCTTTCCGCAACAGATTGAGGTTGCGAGAAAAAATCCGGTAATTCCACCGATTGATTGAGATGGAAGGGGGAAATGACCTTGGGCAGAAATTTTGGATTTGTGCGAAGTATCACCTTGCTGAGATGTATCTGTAGAAAGGGTTCTTGTATAGTGAACGCTTGTATTTCACTAACCCTTCTAAGGGAAGTGATAGCTACGAGAAAAGCTGCTTTCCAAGTAAGGAACTGCAGCTCACATTTATGCATTGGTTCGAAAGGCGGTCCCATCAGCTTTGTAAGAACTACGTTTAGATTCCACACAGGTGAGGGTGGTGCCCTGGGCGGAATTACTCTTTTAAGGCCTTCCATGAAAGCTTTAATAGCAGGCACGCTGAAAAGTGAAAAATGCTGTCTGTTTTGCAGGTAAGCAGCAATTGCTGCTAGGTGTAAACGGATGGATGAGTATGCCAGGTTACACCTTTGTAGATGGAGCAGGTAGCATATGATGTGCTGTATGGATACATCTAAAGGGTTGATTGTATTGTTACGGCAGTAAACAACAAATCTCTTCCACTTTGCGGCATAGCATGCTCGAGTGGTAGGACGTCTGGCTTCCCTGATAATGTTCATGCAATCAGGGGGAAGGTTAAGGTATCCAAATTCGAAGATTTCAGGAGCCAGATCGCAAGGTTGGGCTGAGCTGGGTCCGGGTGTCTGATTTCTCCATGGTTCTGGGTTAGGAGGCATGGGGACAGGTGCAGTTTTTGGTGTGGTACCACTGAGAGCTGTAGTAGTGTGGTGTACCACGGCTGCCTGGCCCATGTTGGAGCTACCAGAATGAGTGTGAGGGAGTGCTGTTGTAGCTTCCTTACCACTAACGGAATTAGCGGGAGAGGTGGAAAGGCGTATGCAAATTTGCCTGACCAGTTCATCCATATCGCATTGCCTTTGGACAATGGGTGTGGGTATCTGGCAGCGAAGCTTGGGCATTTTTTGTTTTCGTGGGTGGCGAAGAGGTCTATCTGAGGATGTCCCCACTTGTGAAAGAATGGGTGAAGAACTTGTGGATGCAGTTCCCATTCGTGCGTTTGCTGCGTTTCTCTGCTGAGCAGATCTGCCATGGTGTTTTGTATCCCTGGGACGTGTTGTGCCAGGAGAAAGATTTTTTGTGGGATTGCCCATCTCCATATGCTCTGTGCTAACCGAGAGAGCTGTGGAGAGTGTCCCCCCCCCCTGTTTTTGAATGTAGTACATTGCAGTCATATTGTCTGTGCGAATGAGGACTGCTTTGGCTGAGATTTGTTTCTGTATGATTTCAGGGCTAGAAAGATCGCCAATAACTCCAGATGGTTGATGTGGAGTAACTTTTGTTGTGGCGTCCATATACCTTGCACTGTGAGGTGTAATAGGTGCGCTCCCCAGCCGGAGAGCGATGCGTCCGTTGTTAGAATTACCTGAGGAACCGGGTCCAGGAACGGTCGCCCTTTGGAAAGGTTTGTGGTTTTCCACCACTGCGGAGAGCGATGGGTGCGACCGTCCACCAACACCAGATCCATCAGTTGCCCCTGGGCCTGGTTCCACTGGCGTGCTAGGCACTCTTGGAGTGGACGCATGTGGAGTCTTGCATGAGGCACTATGAAGATGCTAGATGCCATCATCCCTATTAGCTTCATAAACACTCTTGCTGGGAGAGAGTGCTGAGGAATGAATCTTTGGCGCAAGGCTTGTATGCTTGCGATTCTGGCTGAATTGGGATAGGCTATAGCTTTTGAGGTGTCTATAGTGGCACCGAGGTATTGCTTTGTGTGAGACGGTATCAGCTGGGACTTTTAGTGGTTCACTGTGAAACCTAGCTGGTGGAGTAGTTGGATGGTAGTGTTTGTATGTTGCACACATTGGTTGTAGGACGTGGCTTTTATTAGCCAGTCGTCCAAGTAAGGGAAGACGTGAATGTGTTGTCTTCTGAGGTGTGCCGCCACTACTGCTAGGCATTTGGTAAACACTCTTGGTGCGGTTGTGACCCCGAAGGGGAGAACCTTGAACTGATAATGTTGGCCGTCCACTACAAATCTGAGGTACTTTCTGTGACAAGGGTGTATTGGAATATGAAAGTATGCGTCTTTCAAGTCCAGTGTAGTGAGAAAGTCGTTCTGGCAGAGGAGTGGGAGAACTTGTTGGAGAGTTACCATGTGAAAATGGTCTGAATGTATGTATGCATTTAGAGGCCGGAGGTCTAGAATGGGCCGTAGAGTCTCGTCTCTTTTTGGTATCAGAAAGTACAGAGAGTAGACCCCTTAATTTTGTTGATTGATGGGGACCTGCTCTATAGCTTGTTTTTGCAGGAGGGAGATTACCTCGTTTCAGCAGTGTGGTATGTTCTTGTGACATTGTACGGTGCCTGGGTGAAATATTTGGGGGGGTAGATGTTAGTTCGAGACAGTACCCTGACCGAATAATTTGGGTCACCCATTTGTCTGATGTTATGGTCTCCCAGGTTTGAAAAAAGTCTTGTAGTCTGCCCCTGACTGGAGTGGAATGGTCTGGGGGGAGCGGGGGAAAGTCATTGTGTGGGCGGTGTGGCAGAACGGGCGGTGTTGGTTTTGCCCCTGCCTTTATTATTTTTTCCTCTATATCCACCTCTTTGATAGCCCTTTGTGAAGGTAGTCTGAGGAGGGGACTTGTAGGACGTAGAGGCGTTATCGGCAGAGTAACCCCTGCCAGTGCCTCGAAAGGAGGAGCAGCGAAAGGAGCGTCTAGGAGTGTGGGATTGTAATGCTCCCATAGACTTCGCCATATCTGTATCCTTCTTCATTTTTTCCAGGGCTTCGTCTACTTTTGGGCCAAATGAGTGTTGTTGGTCAAAAGGGTGGTTCAATATAGATGCTTGGACCTCCGGCTTAAAGCCTGAGATTCTGAGCCAGGCGTGGCGACGAAGCAGAACACTGGTGTTTATAGCCCTGGAAGCTGTGTCTGCTGCGTCAAGTGCACATTTAATAGAGGTGTTGGTAATGATCTTTCCCTCTTGTATTAGTTCATGAGCCTTATTTTTATATTTTTCTAGGAGATGTTGCATGATAGTCTCCAGCTCATCATAGTGCGCTCTGTCGTACCGTGCCAGCAGCGCCTGCGTGTTGGCGATGCGCCACATATTGGCAGCTTGCGAGGCAGTGCATTTGCCTGACGCTTGGACTCCTTATCGGGTGGTGGAGCCTCACCCGATGACTGAGAATTGGATCGCTTCCTAGCTGTGGATACCACTAATGAGTCTAAGGGCACAGGTCCTTTAATATAGGCAGGATCTGTGGGGGCTGCCTTATATTTTTTCTCTATTCTGGGGTTTAAGACCCTAGCCCTGACTGGGTCTTTGAAAACCTCTGCCGCATGTTTGGTCACCCCTTTAAGCATGGGTAATATGGCAGTAGATTTATCTGCGATGTCAAAAGTGTCAAGTAGGAAGTCTTCCTCAACTGGATCACTGTGTAACTCCACCCCATGATAATGTGCCGCCCGTTGTAACAAGTGGTGGAACCCCAGGGAGTTCTCTGGTGGAGATGGCCTGGATGGATAAAGATCATCCTGAGGCACATCTGGGACATCTGGATTATGATAATCCTCCCATGGGTCTGGTGTGCCCGGAGGGGTGGGGTCCTGTGGGGCATCTGTTGGATCATAGTATGGATCCCCTTGGTCATCAGGGTCTGGAGACGGGGTTGGAGAGCGATGAGGCAAGGGTGGAGAAGGTGGAGGCGGAGATGGGGGAGGTGGAGGAGGTGGAGGTGGTGGGGAGGGGAGGGTACTCTGAAAGGGGATGTGGCAGAGTCCTTCCGTTTTGGCGGTGGAGGAGGAGCTGGCTTGTCTAAATGTCTTTTCTTTGAAGACAAAGTCAAATGTCCAGTCTTTGGATCCTTTGTTAAAGTCTTTTGTCGAGGATCTGGCGTGAATAGCTCCTCCGGCACCGATTCATCTGTCGGTGCCGATGTTTTCGGGGCCGACGGCTTCTTCGGTTTATCTGTGCCATGCTTTTTCGGGGCCTCCGATTTTTTGTTCGGTGCCGAGGTAAGCTTCGGCACGGGAGTGTCGGTGCCGAGGGATTTATGTTTGGTCGGCACCGAGAGGCCAGGTTTCGACACCGATCGCTTCGGAACGGAGCTTGGTGTGATTTTCTTTGGTGCCGAAGGGTGTTTTTCAGCGCCGCTAGTAGGCTGGCTCGAGCCCCAGGCCGCCGGGAGACTTATGATGCCTCTTCACCGGGCCCGAAGGTGGGGTGATGGAAGCGGTATGTTTGGTTTTGCCTAGGCCCGGAGGCGAAGGTGTAACCGCAGTCTCTTTCGGTATGGGCGCGGGAGTGGGAGGGGGTAGAGTACTCACGACCCTCTACGCCGGTGTGATTTCCCCCACGGAGTCGTCGGCCTCGGAAGCGCTGACGAGGTCGTCTTCCTGTTCGGTGTGCTGCTGTCCCGAAGCTCCGATGTCTTCTCCGAAGATGTCAGGTGGAGCCGAGGTCGATGAGTGCGCCATGGTGCGTCGAGCTTGTCGATCCTGAATAGTCTTTTTCGATCGAAAAGACTTGCAGGCGGGGCAGTCTCGGGCCTGTTCAGGAGAGAGGCAGAGGTTGCACACCTGATGTAGATCGGTGTGGGGAAATTTAGACCCACATTTTGGGCACTTCTTAAAGGGAGTCCTTTCCATCGGCCGAGACCGGAGTCGAGATAGGCCCGAAGGCCGCTGCCGATGCCTGGAATCGAGGAAGTGCCGAAGAGAGAGATAAAGAAGATGATTTTGTCTGAAGAATCTCGATGGACGAGGATTTTTCGTCGAAGGTCGAACTGGAATGGTTCGAAGCCGGAGCACGAAGTATTACATCCGAGCCCGATGGCGGAAAAAAACAATCTGAGGATGGAGCCGAAGCCCATGCGCAGTACGGACCGAAGGAGGAGTCACCGAACTCGTGACTTCCAAACATTGTCCAAGAAGAAAAACAAACTGCAAACATCCGGGCCCAACACCAGATGGCGATCTATGCACAGTGTATAATCTGCAGCTCATATGCCTCGAACTTCTTGTTCAGCAAACTGAGTATGGTATCATTCTCCTTTTGCAATGCTGACACTGGCAATGAATCTGGACCAGAACAGAAGAGTCAGTCAGGATCTGGCAAAGAGGTGTTTGAGAGCCAATGAGTAAAATATTTAGAACAGAAATGTCCATTTTTAATAAGAGGATTCATTGTTTCAGGACTAGGGTGAACATTCTCAAACTGTTACGTAGACACTAAATGCCTCTCATTGGTGGGCACTGGTGAACTGCCCTGCACCAACTTAAATGATACACTAGTGTGTTTCTTTCTTAAACCTCTCATTGTGACACACCATCAAGATGTTCAAACAGAAATGTAACAGAAAAATGGTAGCTAACTGAACGCAAAAAAAACTCACCAGTGACCCTGGAAATATGGGTTGGTCATTCTGTCAGGGACTGTCCAGGACTAACTGGGACACAGTCAGGGACTTGGGTAAAGGCTGGTAACTTGGTAGAAAATGAAGCAGAAAAAGGAGTACTGTACTGCCCAGGATCACACAGGAAGTCAGAGAAGAAAAGGGATTCAAAGGGGAAGCCTGCACGAAGGAACAAGATGGCTAAGACTTAGAAAGGACAGGCACTCATGCATTCAGAATCACTACACCGAGGACGGATGAGCAAAACAATTGTATATAAAACAACATTAACAATAAAGGGAATGTGGGGTCAAGCACTCGGAAGCTCCACGCGGTAAGACTGAAGTTCAGTAAGTTCCTCACCCACAATTGCTGTAACAGATACTGACTGCAAATACCCACATTTGGATATGCATGCAAAGGCAGGGTCTGATACCTAAGGTGATGTTATAAATGTAATTCAAAGACAATATCTCAGAGTGAACAAGAAATAGCACCTAGGTTATCAGCTGGGCCCATGGATCCTGGCGATCAAACAGGAACAAGCAAGGAAGTAACAGCAATGGGGTAGAACTAAATACAGACACAATAGACAAGGTGCTAGCAAGGAGGAGTGCTTAACAGGAACGGAAGAAATTGACAGGGCACACTTGGCGGAAAACAAGTAACAAACATACAAGGTAATAGAAGCAAGACAGCAAGAAAGTAAACTAGGAACTGTAACCAAGGTAATGGGAAGAAAAGCAGGGACTGGAAAAGGATATACAGAAGGGGAGGCTACAAGGGTATACTAGAATGGTGCTGGATCAGGAGTCAAGAAAACAAAGTAGCGCTGAAGGCTGTGCTGGAGCAAGACAAGAATTTAGCAAAAGCCAAGTTAGGCAGTGCTAATTCAGGAACAAGGAAAACAGCAGCAGGTCAGGAACAAAGAATGCTAAGGCTCAGAATTCAAGGTAGCACTGCATGCAGTGCTAGTTCAGGAGCAAGGGAAGCTGCTTCAGTTCAGGAACAAGGAATAGATAAAGCTCAGGAAACACTGGAAACAAGGATATCAAAAGCTCAAGAAACACTGGAAACAAGGGTGGGTCCCCCACACAGTTACAATGACCAACCCTGGGCTGAAGGGAGCTGGGGCTTAAAAGAGCTCACAGTAATCACATGCATCGGGTGTGAGCAGGCTAGCAGCAGCCAGCCACAGTGAAGCTGAATTCTTCCACCCATCCTTGGCCTGCAGGGGTGGAGAAGAAGCAGTGAGCAGGGAATTCTAGGTAATGGAGTTTCAGGCATGAGCAGGATGGCTTCCACAAAACCCGGCATGGATTGGTAATGATGTAAATTCCCAAATAGTGTCCAAATGGAAGGAAGTCAGTATGTACATGAAGGGGAGGGTCTGAAAGCTTATTAGAACACTGGAGAGTCCCATCGTTCAGCTCCCTGGTAGTGGACACGAGAACGCAGAGAGCAAGTCATGACAGGTACAAGCCACGCCACCAGCAAAGCTGCTGCAGAAACCCCAGCATGTGCTGAAGCCATGCCCTCATGCGCTGCTATGATCAAAGGAAGATGTTGGTCCTCATTAGGAATCAGCAGATCCCCAACGGACCAGATAGTAACTATTGGAACTTGTTCTGGGGACAAACAAGAAGAATATTTGGACGGAAATACTTGAGGAAACCTCCTCCCATCCTTAGTAGCCGCTATGGCGGCCAGAATGTCATTATCAATTTTTGTCATTGACCTAATAATTGCTGCTACTGAACATGTGGCAACTGCAGATTTGGCTGCTTCATCAGCCAATGAATTGCCTACAGCAAGTACTCCCACACGCTGATGGCCAAGAGTATGTAGAACATGTGTGAGTGGCAGGCTTTCCTTGAGAGCCGCCACTTGAACCCAAACCTTTTTATGTTTAATTGTACTATATTTCGTGTAGCGAAAATCATTCTGTCACCAGAAGAACAAATAGTCATTGTATGATTGCACACAATAAAAGGAATCGCACACTATAAGAGTGCAGATTGTTGGATCAGCAAATTCTGGAGCCAACACCAAAGCACGCAGCTCAGCCAATTGTATGTACCACAGAAGATTTAAACTCGCCGTCAACCATTGTACCAGAGACTATCGCACAGGCGGCCAAAGAGGCATGCTTTGAGCCTACGGCCAGTTGAGCAGACCCGTTGGTGTAAATTATACACTTGTACCGTTGAAGAGGAAGCATTGACGACGGAGGTTCATGAACCTGATCGTACCGCAAAAACTATTGTGTCAGCAAACATGGGTCAAAGATAAAAGTGACATCAGCCGATGTCAATGAACTTGCCCATTGAATCCAACGAGAGTGTAAAGCCTCAGAATTTGGAAAACTTGCCTTGGTCACATCTAGAGCTGGCATAGGCGAAACCATAAGAATGCATTTACCTTGTGCAAGACAGCGCTCTTTTAGAATTGCCATCAGTACAGCAGTAAGGGGTTTTCAGTTGGAGAAGAACGCATCTCGGCTGAAGTGTACAAGTGTGATTTGTATGCAATGGGGACTGTATCCCCTTCATTGAACGTCAAGTATGTGAAACCCACTGTACCTGGAATGATTCATATGACTAAATTTTTATAGTATTGTCACGTGTTAACAGGAAATTTGCCGCAAGCATTTCTGCTTGCAAAGATCGAAGAATCTTCGTATGTTCCGGAAGCCAGCTGGCAGAACTAAAGGTTGGTTGAATCAAAGCATGGATTGGTTTGATATGCTGGGCATTATCAGGTATATAAGTACAACCGAAATTCAAGAAACCCAGCAAAGATTATAACTTTTTCAGAGTAGAAGGAGGCTGCAATTGAGCACATTTCTCCAAGAAATGAGGGGCAAAGCCTCTACCATCATTGTTGTGTTCGTAACCCAAAAGATGACTGTGAAACAGGCAATGTGTGATTTTGCAAAATTAAATTTGGACCCTAGGTCGGCAAAAGACATGATGAGATCAACACGGACCAGATGTAGAATCAACTCATCATCAGTTAAATATATGTCATTCACATATGAGAAGGCATCTGGGTCTATATTGTGTAAAAGTGAGACCACACACACTGCAAAAGCCCCTGGACTGTTCTTATACCCCATAGGCAAGAGTAAAAATCTTTTTGGGCTGCCAATTCAAGTGAATGCAGTCCAGTCACGACTCTTTGGAGACAGATTGTGACTGTAAAAACCACTGGAAATATCTACGGTCGTCTTATATCTCTTGCGTACAATGTTATTGACCAAAGCAGAGCTGTGTGCATGTTGTACTGCAAATGTTCAAATTTTTGTAATCCAATATTTTACGATAGGAGCCATCTGGTTGCACGATTGGGAAAAGAGGATTATTCATTGTTGAAACACAGGGTTCAATCACACCCCGATATTCCAATTATTTTAGTATTTTTCGTTAACAGCAGCTTTGGCCTCGCGTTTGATGGCATATTGAGCATGTGGCATAAGGTATCTCATGTGTCGGAGAAAATCTTGATTACGATACACAGCCGGCGCCAATGCAAGCACCCATTCTGACGCGTAATTCCGTTTTGCCTCCTCTGAGACGTTACAGGAAAAGCTTGGTAATATAATGTCCTTCCCCCATGAAGATGCTAACACGAACGGGGGTGGCCAAACTGCCTCCGCTAACAAAATGTCATATGAAGAAGTTAGGTGTTCCCAAAAGATCGCCATAACTTTCCGCCTGATATCACCCTCAATTTTAGGGTGACTTCATATTATCGATCAGGTGGTGCAACTTGTGTATCTACTGTTTCTATTGTTACAAAAGTATCAGTTACTGTTGCCTCCAGACAAGGACGCAGTGCCTCCCGCACTATGGTAACTTCTGCCGCGCCGTCTGAGAGAGTCACAGCCCATCTCCAATCGAAGAGTAGGGTTCTCATCTCTGAGGCATATTTCGCTGTCAAAGCTACAACTTTCTTCTTCTGAAACGGGGCACGACGCAGAGTTTGTCCCTCTGTCTTTGGTTTAACATCAAATTGTCTCAGCAGATCCTGTTGTTGTTGACTGCACTCGCCTGGTCTTTGATCCTGAAGCTCCCCTCCACCGAACTGTCGGTCCGATGATTCCTGAAAGGAACTAGGAGAATGAGGATCAGGAACTTGAAATTGTTCCGTGGTCTTTCGTTTAGTGCGGTCACGCAAATCATATTTATGCTCAGAAGTTTCAGTGGTCGGTGAACCAGAACATGAATCCTGCTTCTGTTGTTGCTGCCGTTTATTCTTACTCCAATTCTTTTTAGAAAAGAATGGTTGCCCCTCCTTTTCAGGTTGGGGCTTAGTTTGTTGCTGAGTTTGAGTATGCGGTTTAACTCCCAAATTATTTTGATCCAAGGAATTCAGCGCAAATGAATGAAGCCAAATTAAAAAATATGGTTCATATCACAGTGTACAAAAAAACGACTCGAAGAGATCAACCGGGAAATGACAGAAACCAAGGAATATATCACACAAAACAAAATACAGAAATTAAGCAAGGACCTCAAAAAATTCTCTATGGAGAAAATGCACACATACAGTACAGAAGACTCCAAGGCTCCAGGTAACATGTCTGACAACAACTCCACTGGTGGGACCTGATCAGATGGCTCAGATTGGAGTAACGAGGACACCTTTACACCAAGAAGAAACAGAGGACAATACAGACGCCAAAACCGCCGGAGAACAAACACCTGGCACACACCTTACTATGGGAACCAACAACAACCTGGGGGTTTCCAACCATTCAACCCCAACTATAATGGATGGATGATCCCTTACTTCCCAGGTCCACCAGCGATGGAGCCACCCTTGGGACCTCCAATGAGTCAGAACTACACACAAAGACCGCCTTTTTTAGGGAGAGGCCAGGCCAACTAAAGAACCAGACGAAAAGGAGTGACTTGGACAGATCAGGAACGACAGGTCCACACAAGGAGCATGACCAGCGCAAAACCAGGAACAAGCACAATGGGCTAATAGTGAATCTAACAGATACCGTACTAACAACTGAACAAGAAAATGTCCTGAATAAAGGACTCGGCTATGTCCCTATTCCTCCCTTGGACACTTTCAAACTCCAATGTGAAATGGCAGGTTTCTGTAGGACACTAAACCAAGAAGAACAAATCATAGACGGAGACATGAAAACTACACCGAAAATCCACCTTCTGCCCTATGAACCATCAGATACCCATTGAAATACAAACCTTTGAACAGGCAGTAATGCAGGAAATAGAGAACTTGAGAGATCATACAAAGAAACCATTCATGAACATCACGAGGACAGAACAGGCACTTGACGAATTACTTCAAAATAGAGAGCTGATGATCAAACCAGCAGACAAAGGAGGTGGTATTGTGATACTCAAAAAAGAAAGTTATAAACAACAGTGCCTAGAACTTCTATCAGACAAGAAATTCTACAAAAAAAAAAATCATTGTAGACCCCATTGAACTGATGGTAAATGAGGCCGAGATGAACAATTGGATCTCAAAAAATGAAGCAGATTTCCTAACAACCACAACACCAAGAGTCCCATACTTTTATTTATTACCCATGATCCACAAAGAACGAAGACCACCTCCAGGACGCCCAATCGTTTCAGGGATTGGTTCTCTTTTAGAACCTCTCTCACAATTTGCAGACCAATATATCGGATCCCTGGTCCAAAAAACTCCAACGTATCTAAAAGATACAAGAGACCTACTAAATCTCCTAAAAAACAAACTTACTCGGAAGAACGAATGCTGTTGGTCGAACTCGATGTAGAGAGTCTCTACACAAGCTTACCCCAACAGAAAACACTTGAGACACTGGAGGACTTACTTTTCAGCGAAGAATGGAAATTCAAAACACCAATACACTTTATCCTCGAGTGCTGTGAACTGGCCTGAACAGAGAACTATTTTGAACATGACAACATGATGTACCAGCAATGTCACGGTACTTCAATAGGCAGCACATTCGCCCCTAGTGTAGCTGGACTGTATGTGAGCAACTTCGAAGACACATACATAACAAACCCAACCAACCCCTACCTGCCAGGATACATTTCTGGAAACGCTACATAGATGACATCATTCTGATTTGGGAAGGTGACATAGAGACTCTAACTGACTTCCACAGATGGCTTAATACAAAAGATGACTGCCTCAAATTTACTTATACCGCAGATAACAAAAAACTTGATTTCCTGGACATCACCATCTATGTTGAAAATGACAAGATCAAAACTAAAACTTTCTTCAAACCAACCGCAAAAAAACAGCCTACTCTCTTACAATAGTTTCCACCCTCGACCGCTCAGAGACAATCTCCCATACAGTCAGTTCCTACGTCTAAGACACAATTGTAGTGAACTAGAAGATTACAAAAGCCAAGCAAGAGACCTGAGTGAGAAACTATAAACACTAAACTATCCCGAAAAAACTATCAAGAGATGCCAAAAGAGGGCAAGGAATCAACCGAGAGAGAGCCTTCTTGAGATCACACCAAAAGAACCACCCAAGGATCTAGTAACCTTTGTCAGTGCATACAACATCGCCTAAAATGAGGTTAAAAAGATTGTCAATAAAAATTGGAGAATCTTAACATCAGGATCACTGAACTGGCCTAAACCGAGTTTTGCAAACAAAAGGACTAGAAATCTAAAAGACATCCTAGTCCACACAAGACCGCCGGTACAAACAAGAAACGAACAAATCCCCTCTGGGATTTACCCCCGATTGTGGGACACTTTCCGTGCGGCTCATGCTCTGTATGCGACCTAACCAGTGTTACAAAAACAATTAAACTTCTACCAAGTCTAAATTGGACTCGGAAACATCATACCAATTGTAACTCCTCACATGTAATCTACATGATTACATGTCCGTGTACCCTGCGTTACATAGGGATGACTTGACGCAAAATAAAACAAAGAATTTGCAAACACAGGAGCAACGTTAAATGTAAAAAGAGCACGACAAAGATGAGTAACAATTTTATCGAACTTCAACACTCAATCAACGATCTCAAATGGGTGATCCTGGAAACTCTACAGAATAAAGGCCACAATTCACCAAAAATACTCTTTGAAAAAGAACAAAGATGGGTGCACCGCCTCAAAACGAATACACAAGGCCTGAATGACAATCTCCCATGGCTCAGTCTTTGCACCTAAATTACTGACAAAACCATAATTAGAGTAATTTTACACCATAACAATCAAAATAAACTTTACGAAATTTGCTTGCTATTTTTTACAAAAACTGGACATTTTTCTCTGGTACTTCAATGTCAAAATTCCTCCTCACTATGATCTAGAACGATTTGTGTTAGTCTTTTTTCCATTTCCCCCCCAGTTACATAAGATTGACCTTGTTTCCCACTCCCAACCATATCCGGATTGCTAAGGGAAGAGTCAGCACAAGTCGCGCTGCACCCTACTGAAGGTACACGAGGAACCATAAGGAAGACAGCTGAAACTGTAACTTATCAATTCCCCGTTGCTTAATTGTGTATTTTTTCCAATACCTTCCTTCTAGCTGGCAATACTGCTCACTGGCCATCTGCAGAAGTCCGCATTGCAGGACTTTCAGGTACGCCCGCTGCCCCTCCCCCGCCCCCCCCCCCCTTTTTGTAAAAACTAACATTATCGTAAATGCTACATTTTAATACACTGTCATACTACCCTAACGATGTTAACACTAGTGAGTATAGCTCTGCATAGATGCCCCCGAGGAGGAACAAACAACTACTCATTATCGTATCTAAAAATTAATAGCGCGATCAGCCAAAACACGTCTCTATAATTAAGATTAAAACGATAATGTTTTATTTAATTATAACGCTATCCTTTCACATTTAGTTGTACGACCATATGACTTCGACATCAAATAGTGCTGTCAAGTTCCCTCGAGGAAGAATGGTCGACTACCTATTACCGCGTTTAAAAACAAATTGCGCAACCAGAGAGACGCGTTGCCAAAATGAGAATTCACACAATAATGCCAAATTGATCTTAACAGCGAACTACTCCATACGTATCACGCGAGCATTCGGAATATATTTATATGCTATAAGAACGCAAATTACTATCATTGGGTCACTAAGTTCCCTTGAATAATTGCCATACTAAAGATGTGCCATTTCATAGTTAGCTTGCAAATGTGCTTTTCGTGAGATTGGCCATTTTTGCATATAAAGAATTGCCATTTCATAGTTGCTTTAGAGAAGTACCTCAGACCTGTGTATACTATGTTGACTAAACATGATGACAGCATGTATGTTTTTAAAGAAAAGTAAGGTAACATGATGCTCAATATGTTCCCTTCCTCACACTCCCAATTCTTTCACACAGGTACAATTTGACCAATAAACGGGAAAATACATACCTATTCAAAAAAGACTGTAACAATATACAGACTTCACCTTGCACACCGGTCCTGAAGAAAGCCCCCTGACCCTTTCGGACAAACGAAGGGCTGAAACATGTCGACCCCACTTTGGACTCATAGTACGTGAGACTAATAACAAGTCTAAACACGCACAGAACTGTTTTTAAGACAATCATGAACCTAGACTATTAATTAAAAAAAAACACTCTAGGTCAACATGATTTTTTAACATCACATCTACTCTCACTTCACTTCAACACACCCACCACCCACATTTCTCTTTCTGATCACTACTGCAATAACCAGTGGTTCTCCCCCGGATGGAGGAAGCATACAACTAAAACAAAACCCTATGATGATGCTGTCACGTTTTTGAAAATAAGGCGGAGAACCAAGATATACCGCCTCGCGAACTGAGTACGTGAATGAGGGTTTTTTATTGAACTAGACGGATAAAACCGCAGACCCTGGTTACTCAGGACAAGTGATCCATTCCCAACTGATTTTTGAATACATATATAAGGAAACTGAATGGGTCACAACTCTCTCCTTCTCCCTCTCTCTTGATCCAAGGATTTATATGCCTTAGCTATAAGTTTCGGCAATTCCCGTGGTTTATCCACATTAGGAACCGCCTCTAAGCACTGACTCACCTGTAAGCTTACTGTTTCCCCTTTTAGATTTGCTAGGATCATATCAGAAACGACAGGGAATGCCCCCACCAGTCTCATACCCAACTCCAGCACGGCTTCTGCACCTTGTTCCTCTTGAACTTTCTTTATTACAGTCATGGAGGGGGTACCAAAGCACAGAGAATACACTGCAGCGCACACTCCTCCCCATGTGTTACAGTCAGCCACATTGGGAACTAAGCCTGTCGGCATACCCATCGTCAATATCCTGTGTTTATCTACAGGAGACGTGTGTGCAGTGCTTAATTTGTGCCAGTGCTTTTCTTTTAGGGTCGTGTGAAGAGCTGATAGCGCATGGTAAATCCTTACCTGGGTTTCAGTGTTGCCTGGATCTGTGCGTAAAATATGTACATTTGGATGCCGGTGCCACCTGCCTTATATGAAGGCACAGGGAGGACGCACACCCACCCCCAGAAACTGCCTGGGTGCGGTCCCTGACTCAGTCTAACGAACAGCAATCATAGCGCTAGTGCTCTACTAATGACTGCTTGAAATGTCAAGTGTTTACTCCCGAGTCGGACCAATGCGGATTACTGTCTCTACTTTCCGCCCGCCCCAGCGCACTGCGCAGCTGCAGCAATAATCAGCCAACTCAAGAAGCATGTAGCGTGTCACGCAGACACAGGCCAGGGATTAAAGGTTTTAAAACCGAATGGCAGTAAGTAATGATTTTATTTTCCTAACATGCACAAATATGTCTTTTGTAATGTTAGGTACGTGCCCGGAAAACTGTAACTTCTCGTTTCTTGTGCTTATTTTTATGTAAGTACTGTAAGTTCTTTTAAATTCCACTATAGATGACCTGCCCTACAATCTTGTTTGCCCAGCTACCTGAGTAACAAGCATTTGCAATGCAATAGGTCTCGCATTTACGCAAGTTTGAGCTATTGGCATTGTAAATAACAATGCCTTTTATTTATGTTTTACAAACAGACACAAAAATAAAAGGCATTGTCATTTATAATGCCAATAGCTCAAACTCGCGTAATTACGAGACCTATTTCATTGCAAATGCTTGTTATTTTATTCGTCCTTCACCAGCAGGATTTATGTTTAATAAGGAGAGGGGTAGAAAGTCTTTCCTCTAATGGCCCCTTCTCCATCAGGTCGTCGGCGGAAGCTTTCCATCGATTGAGCCTACAGCGGCTCCGTCAACGGAAGCTGATAGTCTACCCAAGTCTAAATAAGGTGGAAGGGGCAAGGCTTTGGGGGACAGGGTATTCCGCCACATCTGTGACAGAGTACGCTGTCTGCACAATTGTAAATCAGCACCTTAGTAATAAGTTTGTTTCTCTGCAAAGCGTTATGCCTATTCATCCTTTCATTCTTCCAGTGCTGATATCAAGACTACTGACTTAAATAAAAGAGAGCTTTTTTAACACAATATACACCTGTTGTGATGTGTAGTGTGTCTGTAATATTGCAATGGGTTGCATTACAACAGTTACAGGTGACTCACAGAGCGGTGCAAAGTCAAACTATCAGGGGAGAGGATGTGGTCCGTCGGCTAGACTGCCAACTTTGGTGCTGGAAACAAGGGTTCCAGCCTCGGGGTTGCGTCCACATCCTGCGATTCTGGGCAAAACACTTAATCTCCCTGTGCCAGTGTAAATACGGTGCTCGTGTAAAGCGCTCCGATACCTTTGGGTCGAGTTCGCGCTATATAAATATGCAAAAAAACAAAAGGCCTAGATTGCTTGGTGGGTCGATGATTTTTTCGGAATAGCATTTAAAACGGCTTCCATACAGCGCTACACACAACACATAATTGCGCGAATCCCATTGACATCTGCTTCATTACAGTTCGGCTCAGCAGCTTATTTGTATTAACAAACACCACAAGACGCGCGTTGCACTGCCACCCTCGAGCGCGGAGAGATCACCTGTTGCACGGGTCCTGTCGCTGGCGCGAGCTTGGCCGGAGCCTGCAAAAAAGCACTTCCTATCCTTCCCTTTAACGTTCGCCCTTGCGTGCGTAAACAGATAAAACGTGGCAGTCGCCGGGGCCTCTTCACTGCCAAAAAAAAAAAGCAAAACAGAAAGCAGCTCCGGGCTGGGGAGGAGACCTGGGAGGCGAGGGCTGCCCGCGCATGCGCAGTACCTGTTACTTTCGCGTGCAGCCGGTGTGGGAGCTGAAGTCCCGGGTCCCAGGAGGGGGCCCGGGTGAAGAGCGGCAGATAGCAGTGCGGGGCTCCCATGCATAATGAGAGAGCCCCGCGTCGTGCTGGCAGTAGTGTAGCTGGAGTGCTCCGGAAGCCGCCGTTCAGAAGGATTCCCCCCGCAGACCGGGTGAGTGGGATTCTCCATATGTAGAAAGTGAAACTAAATGCTGGCTTGCGAGGGAAGAGGGACAGGAGATGTGCACGCCGCGTGGCTGGAGGCGCGTACACCAACTCAAATCCGCCAAAAGCCTGCGCGTGCACATCTCCTGTCCCACTTCCGAGGCAAGTCAGCAACAATAGATCTCGCCGAAAGCAGCGCTTCGCGCTGCGTTCGCAGGCGAGACCTAAAAATAATGTGTCTGCGTGGTGTTTCTACAGCATCCAGCCTTCCAGCTGCGTACCCCCTCTTTCATTTCTTGATGTGCACTGTGTGGTGTTCTTTATTATTATATTTTGCAGATATTTGAAAAAAGCACGCCGACCCGAGAGCTAGGGCATATAAAGAGAAAGTGAAACCAATGGTAATAGGGAATGAGGAGGACGAGTTTGCTTGAAACACGGATGCTGGAGATTGCAGTATTTGTGACACATTACTAAACGATAAACCCCGACATAACTGCAGTTAAGGTTTAAACTATGTCCATAAAAGAATTATTTTACATTGTATTAAACAATACTACAATGCACACATTAGTTAGACGTGAGTGCAATCGAGCATGTCAAAAATGTGTCTTGGAATCGGTATAATGAAATCGCAGCTCATTACAAGGCAAATTTAATAAATTTTACGCACAATAACGTCCACTTTGTGATCAGGACATAGGTCTAAGAAAGAAAAAACTCCGGCTTTACACTGTCAGGTGTAGTATAGTTACCAAGAAAGTGGTTTCCCCAGCAATGGTAACCATGTTCAGTGTTCCCCAAACTATTCTCGTGGCTTATTCACCAGTTCTGAATTTTGGAAAGGTGGGCAGTTATCCGATTGAATGCGCCTGCGTTTTTCACGATGGCTGCCCACCACTTATGGTGCTCAGAGGCATGGCTAAGGCGTTCATACAGTCCAACACGTGGTCCATGTATATGGTATTTGGATGACTTCTTGTAACTTGCGAGACAGGACTCCCACCTTGGATTTTCTTTAACATCCTTTTGCATTCTGGGATCTGTAATCTTGGTTTACTTTAATTATACCCATTGTACTAAAACTAGATTACACAGTTTACTAAAACAAAAGCCCATGACTGGATTAGCGTTTCCCTAATGATGAAGAGCCATCAAGTAAATACACAACACCATCCTTTTAGACGGATTTTTTAGCAACACCAGTAAAGTACCTTGGTTTCCATGGGTGACATGGGTGTGATTTTTCCCTGTGATTAAAGCAAACCATTACTTGATCTGGCCATCAACCTTTGCTCCATACAAAACCAGAGCGTACCACGTCATGAGCATCATTGTTTTTTTTAACCAGCATTCCACCGGGTCAGAGAGGGCATCAATATTCTTTACAAAAATGTTATTGGCAAAACATTAAATAACTTTGCGCCTCCATTCTTGTGTATCCACCCCCAATTTACTTTGCCTGTCCATCCATTCTTGTCTATATATCTTTCTTTGCCAGCTCATCTTTCCCCAAGTTCCATTTTTTTAACAGATGTGCTCTTATTTCCCTCTTTTAGATCCTCTTCCTCTTTCTCCCATATGTCTCTCTCTCTCTCTTTTGCTTGCACCCTTCATAGCACTCGCTCTGTCTTCATTACCACGATTACTTTCTTTTCTTCATGTTTGTCTCTCTCTTTCAGGCTCTGTCTTCTCTCTATCTTGTTTTCTAACTATATTCGCATTCTGTGCTTCCACCTCATTCGCCTCCACTCATTCTGTCTCCTTTTTTTCATTTTATCCCTTTCTGACTCCCTTTAATTCAGTTTCCCTCCTTCGTTTGGCTTCCTGTTTTGCAATTTGTTTTGCAGTACACATCCGTGTATACTCTCACATTGGCTGTACTTTCAAGGACCTTTTCTTTAGCACATGCGGTTGAAGATCTTTCAACAGCACCACACCTACAGTCTGAGACCCTTGGCCTAAACAGCCAGTGGAGACGTTTTAAGGCATGGGCAAAGTGGGCTCTGGCCCAGGGACACAGGCCTTTCTGGGGGCCTCCTTGGAGAGAATAAAAAGTGAGGTCTCCAATATGGATAGAGTACTAGCCAGTAAGGAAGCGCGTTGGATTTTTTCTGAAAGAGTGGATAAGGTTGGATTGAACGACTGTATTGAATGGAACAGAATTTCCGCATGAAACGGACGGCTGTCAGGAGAGTGTCTATGTACTCTTCAATACAAGCCCAGTTGTGGCACCTCAGCAAAAATGATTGGGTGGTGGCATACAATGCAGGACAGGGAATACAGCGAATACTGTGATTATTAAGTGGATTGCAAATATGCCCAGTGGGAGTGATGCCAAATATGATGGGAGAGACAATCCCTAATTGAGATATAAATATGTCTCAATAAAGCTATTCAAAAGTTGATAGTGAAAGTGGTAATTGTTTTTAAAAGATGATGGCTTGCACTAACTCTGAATACTAGATGGGAGCCCCAGGTTTGTTTGTTTTTGACTCATTCCCCCTATGTGAGTACAAAATCGGGCAAATGGTTGATGTCAAACACGAGTTGTGTTTGTTTGTAAATATTTGTATTTTGGCAAATATGCATTTGAGTATAACATTGTTGACTCATCGGCTCAGTTAAACAAGTAGGATTATGAGGATACAGGGAGAAAGGAAATGATTTATTGCCTGTTTAAAGATGGCGCTGATGCTTTTTCATGTGTCACGTGACACGGAAGCAAAACGTGACCTGCGTAAGAGCCGGCGTGTATAATGGTGAGACGTGCGGAAGGCTTTGCGCGGCTGAGACGAAGCTCGGGACGCGACTGACACGCGGTAAGATCCAGGCAATAATGGTCAGAGATGCAGGAGTGACTATTGATGCTATTTACGTGAATGCATGTGTGAGCGTGTGGCGGCGTTAGCCGTGTGGGCACTAAAGCACTGGCTAAACACTGAGGCAGTTGAGCGCCCGATAAGGCCAGTATGATGCCGATTGTTATTGAAACCGTCACAAGTGCAGTTTGAAATTGAAGATGGATTGGCAGCTGAGAAAGGCAATAGATTTTAACAATCAATAGCAAATAAACCATAGAAGTAAAGGGGTGTGAAAGTGTGAAACGATTTCCTTGTAACTAAGATACGAAGTGCTTTCGACATTATTGTTATGTGGGCAAACTTTGATCTGAATTATTCCCCTACAGAACGACCATAATGCAAAGATTTTTGAAATACAGGATTACTGAAAAGATGACAGTGCCTGTGTGACGCGGTGTCGAGCTGGTATGAGAAACCTTGGCTGACATCGGGTAATGATGGCTTTTGACGTTTTTTATACAAAGAGTGTATGAATAGAGTGTGGTGTTGAGGTGTTCCGTTTTGGCGTTCAGTGTATAATGGCAAGAACCTGTCCTTTTGTTTTATGCAGTCACAGATAGTTTGCCACAAGTGTGCTGATAAGGTGGACGAAGTCCAGGTGCCCTGAAGAAATTGCCATAAGAGTGAGGCAATGAAACATGTCGGTTTAACAGCATTTGGTCTGTCAAGATACAGTACTTTTTATTGTTTGAACTGACCCATGAGCTAAGAATAAAATTATGGGGGCCATGGTTCTTTATCAATTTTAACTTGGGACTACTGTGAGTGATGTTCACATATGTTCACCTTTGTTGACTAATTTTTCTGGTACATGTGTCCAGTTTTTGCCCAAGGTAGTAACCTATGATGAGAAACGTGGCAGTACTGGTGATAATTTAACCAGTGTCAGCCCGCTGTGGTGTTGCGCACGTGAGGTTCTACCTTGTTTTGCACACATTTTTTTACTGATACTCACGGTGTGGGTTGTTTACCTTTGTGATCACACAGGGTTTTTTTCAAAAATTGGTTTTTTGAACACAGTGACAGCTACATTTGGATCAGGTTCTTGCAGATTTTAAATTAGTACAGAATCTTGTGAATTAGGGACCCCTCTTACAAATCCAGATGGTGGGGAGTGGGCCAGAAGAAGTTAAGCTTACACTTCTCAGTCCTTTTTCACACAGTGTTGAAAGATTTCACGTACCAAGTAGATTGGGTCTCTTTGTTGGAATACTGATTTGAGTGGGGGATGACCCAATCTCGTTTTTTTCCCCCTTGAGCTTCTTGTTGATATGCTTCCTTACAAAGCCAGCTCTGTTCTACAGAGAGTCTTGCCCTGATTACCTTGACTAATTCTTAAACAAGTTGTTTTAAATAACGTTTCACTTTTTAATGTGGGTGATATGTGAGAGTCTATTATGGACATTTTGCAGAGACATGCTGTATTTATTGTTCATGTAACTTCCATAAAGGGTTTCTTTTAGACCAAAACAGAACCTCACAAATGAGAAATGGGAGGACATCATTGAGATTATCTGCAGCAATATTAGTGTGCTGATGCTGTGTTAAATATTGAAAACACAAGTCATTATCCCTGAATATTAGATGTAAACACATTTAAAATGTGGACGAGTGTTCCTTGATCACATAACGTGCATATGCCTGAAGCATGCACTACTGGGCACTCATTGTCCACAAAAGATGCGTTTGCCAAAGGTTTGAAGCACTGGGCTAATATCAGCTGGCCAAATAATATGAATATGCCAGAGGCTTGCAGAAGTGGTCAAATATCAGCTACCCATATGATGTACATATGCAGAGGCTTTCACAACTTGCTATATATAATAGGCCAACCAAACAGAAGCCTGCACAGGTGGACATTTCTGACTTGAGTATGTGAGGTTTGCAGACCTCCATTATATGCTCTGTAATGCTTAAGTTATATGCATATCTTAAAAGAGTAATTTTCAGATACTATACTACAACATTACATTCTGTGCATATACAAACTGTCTGATTTACATACTGTAGGCATACCTGTGACATTACATTTTACATGAGCCTATAATAGACGCACATTTTGGATATATGCATATAATCAGAGGTTTTACATTTCCATATTGGGCATATTACAGCACTGAATTATGTGTATAAATCAGTTACAGGAAATGCATATGCTAGAGAGGTGCTTGATTGATTGATTGATTGATTGATTGATTGCTAGAGAGGTGCATACTGTGCATCTAGCGTTGTCCAATATGTTCTTCATGTGATAGATGCCTTCATAGTGAGCTTGATCCTCTCAGCTCTATAATGTCATATATTCTTTGGTAACAAGATGTACATATATCAGTGGAATGCGAATTCCCCAAATTCTCAGAGCAAAATAATTAGAAGTGTGTAAAGTGTGGTACTCTCTTCTACTAATAGCCTGGTCGGGGGCAGTTTAGGGTGTTATTTGAACATCAAGCCTAGGGAGACACAAAAAACAACAGAGGTAGATAGTAATTTCAGCATTAGTTTAGAGTCAGGACTTTCATGGTCAGAAAAAAGTTCATTATCTTTGGTTCCAAAAGTTATGACATCAGTCTCTTTCGGTGGTTTGCCTTGATTTTATTAACAACGTGTTTTGCTGAAATTCAGATTGGGTATTACATCTGACTTTCAGTGCCAGTGTCAGTTTAGGATGTGGGTGGAGTCAATTGAGTAAGGGGGTGGAGCCAGTGGTGGAAGTGGGTGGAGCCAGTGGGTGTTGTCTCCTACAAATATTTGAGCACCTGTACTTAATATTTTACAAATTAAGCACTGCGTGTGTGTAAAAACAGCACTGAGTTGGTCAAACTTTTCAGCCAACCAAAACGTGCATTCATCTCTATTCCGAGGGCGCTTCCCCATCACAGAATTAACCATGAGAGGACTAATTATTAGGCCCCCTTGTCCTGGGGGCTGTGCAGCTCCAGCCGGAGCTGCAGGCAAATTACGTGCCAAATATTGTATGACACTTCAGTGAATATGAATTAAATCAGTATGTAATAACCTCAGCTCTGAAATGGTAAGATTAAAATAATTAGAATGTGGAGTATAGCCCGCCAAAACAGGCCACATGGCCCCATCGACCGACAATGGGCCGAGACGGACCAACGTAACAGGGTGAGGAAGGGCGCCATTAAACCAAATAGTGTTACGCCATGCCGACAACGGAACTTCTAGCAAATTATAGGGACGATATCTCGCAGGGCCTACACCTAGCTCATACTCATCAGGGCTCGAAAATGTACTCGCCCGCTCGCAAATGCAAGTCAATTTCTTTCAGGGCGGGACAGTTTTCAGGCCTACTTGACCGACCTGGCGAGTAAGCTCTTCATTCCCAGCCAGCCGGCCGAATACCTACGCACATTAACCTGCTAAGTGATATCAATACGGGCGAAACGGACACTGTCTTTTCCTTCGTGCCCAAAGAAGACAAAGACATCGTATAGTTCCTCTGCCGCTGGCAGCTGCCCCCCACCCCCTTTTTGTTCCCTCTCTCTCTTCCCTCTCTTACTGTCGCCTCATGCTCATTTAGTAAAACCGAGACTTCAAGAAACGCGTATTACCTTCTCTTTCCTTCTTTCGTTTATTTGCTCCCTTGTGAAATGGATCCAAAAAAGAAAAACACTTGCTGGATACGTCGGCTTTTTCTGAAATTTTTCAATTTCAAGTGCAGCCTCGGGGTGGAGAGAAATAAAATATTCAAAATATGAAAAAAAAACCTAACTAACTAAAGCAAGACAGAGTGGTTGCAAGATGGCCAGAAAATCCAGATTGAGTTATTCACCCCTAAACACATTAGCGCCACTTTACAGTGTTTGCCAGTGAAGCGCTACTTTCGTTTTCTCCTAGTTCTTTGAACAACATGGTTTTTCCTGGGTGGCAAAGTGCACTATTCCTGGAGGTACTGAAATACCTGCTTGATGGGTGAATTGGAAAACAAAATGCATACTGTGGCTCTGTATTCACAAACGTGGTCTATTTAAACCACACTGCTTACGTTTTGTAAGGATATTAGCAGTGGGCATTGAAACGGGGCCCTTCTGGACCCTGTAGTCATGGACTTAACTTTTCAGGCAAAAGCACTCACTAATTTCTGAATAATGAGTGTAAAAAGAAAAAGGTAACCATGTTATTCCTAGTTAAATTTCACATGCTTTACTTAATATTGCATTCTCTGAGTGTTTGCTTTTTCTAGGATGTTGTTAATTTTTTTTTAGGCAGCATATTGTTCCTAATTAGTGTGTCATTTGAACTGAGTCGCATCCAGGTGTTTATAGCGGGTCAGTGCAGTGCAAGTTTCTCTCAATGGGGCAGTATGGTGTTCAGTGGAGGAGAGGATGTGGCACTATGGTCAGAGCTGCTGAATTTGGAACTGGGGAACCAGGTTCAGTCTTCATGACCAGTCCACCAGACCACTCTCCCTGAGGGAGCACATTCCCATGCTAAAGCTAAGAAGGCCCCACAAGATCTTAAAAGCCCTGGTGTCTTAGCACCAGCAGGTGGACCCTAGCAGTGGCAAGTGTAGGTTAACGTTGAAGGCCTGTACACCACAATTAATTCTGAAGTTCACCTCCAGTCTTGAAGGCAGGCCAAGAAGCAGCACACCATAGAGTGACAGTGACTGTCACTGAGGTCACAGGACCCTTGAGCATGTGTTTATCTGGGGCCGTACTCTAATATGTTTAAGGTACAGTGGTGTTCCCGAGTACTGCTAAGAGTGTCTTTTTTTACAGATTTATATAGCGCTTACTCGACCCGAAGGTATTGGAGTGCTTAACATGAGCACCAGTTATGGTACACAAGGACACACTAATTTTTGTTAGGCACGGAGAGATTAAGTGATTTGCCGAGAATGACAGGATGTTGAGTCGCCGGGGCCGTAATCTAGTATGTTAAGGTACAGCGTTGAACCCGAGTACTGCTAAGAGTATTCATCCTGGGCCACGCTCTAGTATGTTTAATGTACAGTAGTGTACCCGAGTACTGCTGAGAGTATTTATCCAAGGCCGTGCTTGTAACTTTAAAAACATTACAGTGAGAATAGTAATGAGGCTAAAAAATTCGATCATGTCTTAATGGTCATAGATCAACGGCGCTGCAAATGTTTTAAAGAAAATTTGTATGCAACCAATTTGTGGGTCAAGTGCATTGATATTCGGTCGAGTAGAAAATTCTGGTCACTAGACCTGCAGGTCAAGTAAGATTTTTAAGATTTGTCGAGCCCTGCTCATGAAAGAATTGATCATTAACGTCCACAGCCGGAACTTTAACCCAGGAGTAAAAAACCTCGGAGTGGTAGGCAGCATTTGCCTCTATGACAAAAATAAAGTCCACCCCACATAATGGGCACTCCGTGTTGGGTCAAATGTGCTGTAACAGCTCTGTGGTTCGGTGCTGTAATATTAACAGCCATGACTAATATAGCAAGCCACAAGGTAGCCCAAAGCCGGGTTGTAATTAGAACCTTTTAAAATTCAAGCTTGAAAAACCTATATATCTCAAAAACAGGAGGTTTGTCCCTTACACCACGGACGTCTCCGATACTAGTGGAAGGGTATTGTGGACAAGCACAAGCGCTAGTTAGGGGTCTCGCGAAGAAGTACCAGACCAAACGTTGGTGGCGCCATATTGTAGGGATTCTGCACATACACAGAACTATGCACAGGACTATGGGACCTCGTGTATAGGGGCTATGCCTTCCTACTGCCTTAGTACCCACAAGCCCAGGACCGACTAGCTATAGTGCCTCACTCGCTCTCCTACTCACAAACGGAGAAACAAACGATAAGACAACCCAGAACACAACACTCCTGGATCTCTCAGGAATCGCGGTAACAAGACACCCCTTTCGCTCACTTCTCTCGTACCTGTCCACAACAAGATCTGACAGAGTCACGGAATTAGTTTAAAATATTTATTTCTACTAACTTGCTTTAAAATGCAGTACATATGCCATTACTAGTGTAATAATGCATAATACAAATATTGCCAGCATAGCAGCAAGTCCATACATTATGAATGGAGATGTCATTTAACAAAGACATTGGAAACTGGACCACAGTTCCCAAGCTCCCCCCCCCCGTGGACTGAATATGAAGTATTATGTGAATGAAGATCGCCGAGCTTTGTCAACAGACCCCATACCTTTAGGGCATAGAGTGTTTTACTACATCACAGGTACGTATTGCTCTTCTCCCTGGAAAGGTCCCTCTCCAAGTGTTTCTGTGTTAAACATGCAGTCCTGTAATATCAAAATACCAGTGTTCCGCAAACAGCAGCTGCAGGGTATGTTTTGTAGGCCTGGGCGGTAAATTCTGTTCCGCTCGTGGAATTTGGGTAATTTCGCGTTCCGCGGTGAACGCGGAATTGCCCAAAATTCTGCGTTCCGCATTCTCAAAATGCGTGTTCGCGAGATATTTCCCCCCGAACATGCAAACAGCGTTTGCAAACATGAAAAAAGCATCGCGAACAAGCAATTCCTCGTCTTCGCGGAATTTCTGCGTGCTCGCAGAGATTTTTTACCGTTTCGCGGAGCTTTGCGTAGCGAGACTACGCAAATTCCGCCCACCCCTATTGTTTTGTCTATGTGCTAGGGCCTGACCAGAACAGAATAACAAAGGGCATTGTTGATTGACGTTGCTTACAATGTTCAGACTAAACTCCAGGAGTAAGCGGAGAAAGATCGCAGCAGACAGTTCTCTTGTGAAAAGTGTAAAAAGTCTTGTATAAGATGAAGCGTCAAGTAACGTGCGCAAAAGCAGCATCATGGCTCCCGGGCTCATGCTAACTCAAAGATGTCGACAGTGCCCCCTGCAACCATGTGACAACTTATCACTCTGAATATCGTCCACTGGTTTTACCTCAATCTCTGGCCAACAGCACTGCCCCAGCGCGATGGGCCTTTTACAGGTGTCTTGGGTTCTGCGGGTTCTGGGCTTACCTTGCTACCGACCTTGTGGGCAGCCGTCAGACCCAGCCCAGCATGTCCCATTCGGCTTCCCTGGACCCTTGCTGGCCACTCGCCTGCGCCACATGTCCCTGCCGTGTGGCATTCCAAGGACAATGTCTGAGCAGCTCTTCTATTCTGGCTGTCATTGTATGCTGTCACCTGCTCCCCTCTGTCCCTGCCATGAGGCATTCCAAGGACACTGTCTGAACAGCTCTTCTACCTAGGTTACTGCATGGATAGTTTGATAAAAAACCAGTCCTAGTTATGCTCAGTTACGTTCTTGTAATGTTCAACTACAAGAGACAGACTAGACTCCCTTTAGGAGTGATGGATTACCTGCTTGTGCATATCTACACACACTACGTGGCCCTGGCTATATATAATAAAGACTAGGGAATCGCCGTGTTTCCGGCAGCACTCTCCACCAGGGAAGCAATTCATCTGCGTGCTGCCAGTATCTCAGTTCGTAATTGCCAATTTCCTGTGTTGTGCTCCAGCGCCCATGAAGCCTGGTCCAGGCTATAGGAACCCCAGAGAGAACAAGCATTGGCATAGCCAATAGGTCTCACATTTGGGACCTTATAAGTGTTTAGCCATGCAACGGTTGATGTCGTTGCACCAAGGATATTGTGATGCATAACTAAATACTTATAAAGGTCCCAAAAGCGAGACCTATTGGCTATGCCAATGCTTGTTTTTTTTTAACCGTAGTTTCAATAAATCATTCCAGCAGCCTCTACAGTGCTCTGGTAGGGTTAGAGCAGGTACAATGAGTACTGAGAAGGTATCACTTAAGTATGGGTTAGTTTGCAGAAAGCGTGCTTTCAGATATTTGCCCTTACCTTCCAAAGTGCACCCCTTGATGGAGAATTCATGGCTGTGACACTACCACATGTCTAGCAAAACATGTCTAGCATCATTGCAAAGGAATAACCTGCCCTGGGGGCAGTTGTCACTTTTATTTAGACCTACTAGTATCTCCTGTGTGGCCGCGCTTCCAGAATGCTCCTGCCCAGTTTTTACTGACACTTCGATCTCTTCTTTGATTCCGATTGTCAAGGAAAAGTCATTTGAAGGTGCTGTGTGTTTTGCAACAAACCAAGGGGCATATTATCAAGACAGGCGATAAAATTATCGCCGCTTTAGTTTGAAGCCCATGTTAGATGTGAAGGACATCTAACCTGAGCTTCAATTGGAATTCCATAGAGCATATTATCAAGCCCATTATCGCCATTTTAGCGGCAGTTTTGTGCCGCTAAAGCGGCGATAATTTTATCGCCTGTCTTGATAATATGCCCCCAAATTTCAGTAAACTCCTCTCTGCCACATCCACTTCTTGATCTTTGAATTCCTAAATTAATAGAGCCAATGGCCCAATCCTCAAACCACCTGTTGCTGTGTGTGCCTGTGCAAAACAAGGTGCAGGCAATCCAAAGCTCTTTTTTATTTAGGAAATGAAGATTGTTTTAGATATGGAAAGGCTTTGAAAACTGCTATTTCCATTTTGAAGTCATACTACTAGTTGCAATTACTGCTTGACATCATTGTTGTCTGACAGACTTTGATGCCGAGATGCTACACTCACTGCACGTATTTGTTAAGTGTTCTAACATAAGAAAACCAACATCCCAGTAACAAACAATTTGCTGCAGAGTTACCTGCACAGGCATGGGTCTGAACAAGCATGGATGCTTGCCCCCAAAAACCTTTTACCGGTGTAAAAAGGTTTTACAAATTATAAATCCACCCCGTTTAGTATCATCCTTACCATTTTCTCAATCCACCGCTTCAAAGGTTTCAGGGGGGCCTGGCTCCAAAACATTTTGCTCAAGGGTGGCCCTCTGTAACCAAGTTTGAAGACCACTGACTTAGTGGTTCACCCTTTTTGCCTTGCCCAAGGGAGGAAGACATTTGGTCATTCAATCTGCCATGTTTTATACACCCTGCTTTGGGACGCTGCCAAACCTCCATTCACTAGCTCTTCTTGTAGAAAGCGAAGCAAAGATGTCTTCTGGCTCCCCATGAGCATAGATGCTGTCCCGCAGAAGGATGATCTTTATAAAGGCACATTGACATTCAGCTTTAGTTGCAGGGAAATCTGTGGTTCTGGGATTTCAAGCTATTCAACGGCAGGTGCGAGCAAATCCTGACTTTTTCGTAGCTTTCTAGTCCTTGTAGTTACAATTACAATACAAAAATTTCCCCATTAATAGAGGACTGCAAGCACCACCGTACATAATAAAAAACATAAGAATAAATAACTTAGGTACTCCCACGTTATGAGGAACATCTTGAAATTTCGACTGCCAGCATCCACTTCTAGATCACATCAGTATAACTTTAACATCTGGTGCAGGAAACTTTTTGAGGACTACTGTACCGAGTTCTGGGAGACCAGTAGAGTGTATATAATTTAAATGTGTTTAATTTTTAACTTTTTCAATTCTGATAAATGCACCTCGACAAGGATCAGGATCACCGCTCAAATTAGAACATTCACTTTCCTATTATACTCGTAATGCTACAACTAATGCAACACAAAATGCACGCACTGATGAGCTGTTTAAGAATAGCTATATATATATATATATATATATGCAGGGCCTACATTACAGCACATTTAATGGCCACTCTCTAAAGTTCATTTTATATACCCTGATGCATAGGCCTCGAGCGCCGGCCTTGCCTGAAACGGAAAGCCGCCTCAAAACATCCATTCGACAGCAACCGCCGGCCAACTACCCCGCTCACTAGTCTCAGATTCACTAACATGACATACATACATTTTCCGGCTCGTAAAAGGTAGCCGTTTCGTCCTTTTACGCTGTTAGCGTTAGTACGCAGGAATAGATGGCGAACGTGTGGAAGGCGCACAAAATAGCCTATGCCGGAGTACTTCCCAGAAGGGGCGCGAGAGGCAAGTAAGAAAAAACACATTACCGCCAGCTCCTGCTTGCGCTTCACCAGCTCAGCCAGCTCCCGGCAGGTGTCGGGGATTTGCGGGGTGGCCGCCTTGTTATGCATCGCCATATTGGAAGCTATCGGGTGGCAGGGTCTTGGGGGGAGGGAGGCGAGCCCGTGCTAGACTGGTAACCGGTCTGCAGAGGGCGTAGGTCGCTCACAACAATCCTGTCATCGAAACACTGGCGGAGTTCCCCTCCGTCCATCCCACCGTCTAACGTCAGCGAAGAAACAAGTGATCTGTCCCTCCGATGGCCCGCCCTCCCTCCCGCACAGGCGCCTGCAGAGCCCCCACTGCTCCCCAGTCCGCTTTCACTTTCGTCCTTTACGGAAGCTTTCTTGTCTTTATGGGGCCATATGTTTGAAACACATGGCCCCATAAAGATAAGAAAAGCTTTTACCACAGACGTAAAGGAACCGAGCCAGTCCAACTGGGACGGCTCTAAAAGAGAAAAGTGTACGTCACTAGATGCTCTTTTCCAATGGCTGGCCATCGTTTAGCATAAACGGTGACGCCAGCCAATGGAAAAGAGGGGCGGCGCTTAAAGCCCACTAGAGAAATCTCCTCTAACTCATTAAATCTCGCCAGCGAGACTGCGCATCTCTCCACCACACAGAAAAAATAAGGAAGAGCTCTTGGCATATATCCATATTAGTAACACATTAATTGGCCATTATTGGCCATTATTGGCACATAAGAGTGCTAATACCACACCCTCCTTTGAAATACATACTTATGCATGGGCTGTCTACTATCCTAGAAGATGCTCAAGTGATTTGAAATACATCATGGTGTTCCACAGAAAAGTATCACACAACATGTTGAAACTGACAAATTCAACTAAAAATAAGAACGCACCCTCTTACACTACAGATGGTAAATCTTCCACGGTCGGACTGGCCATAAGGCAATCACACAGTGCCCGAGGGGCTGGTCTGATAGTCAGTGTGTGGGCTTTTTTTTAAGGTTTGTGGGCTTTTTGGTCTAGTGGGACGCTTTCTATGGTTGATTTCATTGATACTACCACAAACATTGCTTGTAACCATCTCATGGTGCGTCTTTCCTTCATTCTCTTGACCAGAAAAACATGTCTTTAACCAGATATTCAACTCCCTCTTACATTCCCTTTCCTTGGACAAAATTCAAATTCAGCAGTTACATAAAATATAGCTGTTGTTTAGTAGACGGTGATACTATATGTACTTATGAGTGTCTAATGGTATGTAAGTTGTTAACTTCAAGGATGACCTGTACTTTCTACTGATTATTTTGTTTTTTGTTTCTTGCATTCCATATCCTGCCCAACCACATTACATTACAACCCAGCTAAAACCTCTCTCAGAGATAAGACCTATTTACACTTGCCACACATTTTCTTTTTAAGGCACTGAGAGCAGCAGGGACTCACCTTCTGCCCACCTTGTGCCAAAGATATGTCCAAAGTTGCCAAATGTGGCAACTCCGTGTTAGAGGCAGGGTATGAAATGCAAAATGTTACTTTAGTTTCTTTATTTTTTTGGTAACAGGCACTGAATTTTACAATGTGAATGTTAGAAATGGGATTTCTGGTTGGCTAAGGCTTGCGCTTAGGCCAGGCACAAACCACCACTCTAATCAGGGCAAGGGAGTTACACGCTGAAGATAACCTCTGCTCACCCCCTTGGTAGCTTGGCACGAGCAGTCCGGCTTATCACAGAGGCAATGTGTAAAGCGACTGCGCAACACACACACAGCAGCAACACACTAGGCACGCCACAAAAGTAACTCCACACAAGGTTATATCAAAAATAGCCTTTGTATTATCATAAACACATTAGAAACATAATCACACATTTACACTGTGCCAACTGGCACTAGGCAATATTCACAAGGGATTATATACAGGACCAGACCAATCGGGCCGCGGTCAGAACCATCAGAACAAGTAAGTAAATATAAACCACAACCAGTAATTACTGGTACAATAATGACCTAAGCATTATCACAGTCACCTTAAGACACCATCCTAACATATCATAGCATGACATTAGGCATATCCTCATTAGGCCCAAACCTCATTAGCATAAACACATTACGCACTAGGCCTCACCAGCATAAACATCCTAAACATAAACACATTACGTCAAAGGCATCACAAGCATAAATCACATTACGCAATCACATTAGGGCCTAGCGCCCTACCAACATAGAACTGACCACCCGACCAACTGGCCTTTCGCTGGGGCACAAATGCCCTCTGTCCCAAAATATCAGGGCTGGCTGCAATGCAGCAGAATCCCAAAAGTGTGCAATTGCGCAGGCCTAAACATGGCAGCTGACGCAAATTGCGGTGCAGCTGTGCCCTCTGAACCCCTCTGGGTCCCCACTGGGATTCTCTAAACAATTAGGCGCAACGTTGCAGCTGCCCGCTCTGGGGCGGCACAGCTGTGAATGAGAAATCAGCCCGGGCACCAACGTGTCGCTTGGGAGCTCCCCTCTGGGACTCCTCAAAATACAAGCGCCCAAACGTTGCAGCTGCCTGCGCTCTCGCAGGGCAGCTGGGATTGCCAATCGCCTCTGGCACCACCGTGCCTTCTGGACCTCCACTCCGGGACTCAAGAACAAAAGTGCCCTCTTTGTTGCAGCTGCCCGCTACGGCGATGCAGCTGTGAGGAATGCAGTTGGTACTGGCACCACTGTGCCTCAGGTGCGACCACAGGGGGAGGGCACCGACAATGTGCCCCGACACACACCCCCACCGGGCTCCCAACTCGGACCCACTTACCGGGAGTTTGCGGTCTCCTCCTGGATTTCCTCCGGTCTTCCTGCAATGTCCGGTGAGCCTGCGAGGTTCCTGGCTGCACGCAAGGCTCTCTCCTCCAGTACGGGAGCCCCGCCTCGAGTCACGCACTGAGTTGCCTGTCTTCCGCTCTGGCCGTGCAGCAGTTGGCGGCCGGAGCAGCTTCTTCCCCTGGCCCGTTTCGATTGGTGGGCCAGGACTTAGCCCCGCCCACAATTAGGCAAGGCCACCTGACTTCCGGGCCGCAGCGGTGATTCCTCCTTAAGGGGCAGTGCGAGGTGGGCTCCCGCCTGTGTACAACACCTTAGCGGGTTGGGCACCCGCTAAATACACGCACAAGCGGGGTGGGCACCCGCCAAATAAGCGGCAGTGCGGGGTGGGCACCCGCTTTTCCAAGGTGCAGAAACGCGGGGTGGGCACCCGCTCTTAAGATGCATAAAGCGGGGTAGGCTCCCGCTCTCCTTCCGCGCTGCTGGGAATCCCCACGACGGGATTCCCTCGTTAGAGGACGCAGCTCAGCGCTGCAAGGCCCACACGCTCCTATTCCCTGGAGCAGCAGCACAAACGGTGCAGTGCTCACAAGGTGCTTGAATACCCCAAGTTTCAGGGCAAAGGCTGGACAAGGAATCCAGCAAATAAAATAATCTAGCGCTCACAAGGCGGTAAGTCCAAGGCAAGGTTCAGGGGGCACAAAGCTGGGCCCAGACAGGCTAGCACACAGAGCCCTCCAGAAGTAAGGCAGTCCCTTGTGGCGGTTCCTCCTGGAACCCAGCAGCAGCAGCCCCCAGCTCAGGAACAAGCACACTACTCATGGGGTCACAGCCCCTATATTTGTATCACAATTTCCTTTATCTGCAGTACAGGGCTTTGGGGAACCAGATGCAACTGATTCAGGGGGTAATTGGAGCACTTTGTTTACAAGGTTCCTCTTCCCCTTTGTCAGGTGGGAGCTCTTCATCAGACACACCATAGGGGGGGCAGAGACAGCATTGTACAGGCTAGGCACAGGCCTATTCAGGGACCAGGCACTACTCCTCCCACTACTCCAAATGCAGATGTTCCATTCAGCCTAGTGCTGACTCACCCTGCCCCTCCTGGAGCCACACACACCTCACCAGCCCCTGTCACTCAAAAGCCAGACATGCAATTCCCATCAGGCAGGCAGACACATAGCTCACAGAAAGGCCAACTTCTAAAAGTAGCATTTCTAAAATAGTTATAATAAATCTGCGCACACCATTGCACAGCATTTATTATCACCTCTCATATAAGGAATTACCACTGAAACACTTATCAGGGAATCCCCAATGCATTCCTATGTGAGGTCAGCCCCATAGCAGTGAGAAACCAAAATGGCTGTTTGTCACTACCAGGACATTTCACACACTTAAGGTACATGTCCTACCTTTTACCTACAATGCACCCTGCCCATAGGGCTAGCTAGGGCCTACCTTAGGGGTGACTGTCATGAGTAAAAGGGGGGGGTCACAGACATGGCACACTCTTTAGGGGCCACTGCAATGGCAGAGGCCTGGGATAGGTCTGAAAGGCTACTCTGGTGGGTGGCGCAATTACCGCTGCAAGCCCACCAGTAGCATTTAATTCACCAGCCCTGGGTATATGAGATACCACTTTACAAGGGACTGACAGGTAAATTAAATAGGCCAAACAGATGTAGACCAATCTTACCATATTTATCGCAGAGAGCACGCGCACTTTACACAAGACAGCAGTGCTTAAGTGCCCAAAGTCCTAAAACCACCAACACCATGTCAGGAAAAAGGCTAGGAGAAAGGCAAAAAGTCTAGGGATGACCCTGCAAAAAGGGCCAAGTCCACAACAGTTAATCTTTGTAAAGTGTGGCGGGCCTGTGAGAGTATAGTTTTATATACAACATTATACTCCCTAAAGTACACTGCAGAGTAGGTTTATCAGTGTAAAGCATCTCTCTAAAGTAAGTATTAGCATAAGATAAGGGCATCAGTATAGCATAAGCAGAATAAACATGAGTGAATATCGTTGTATATCAGAATATCGACTTGTACTAACATTACACTGCACAACACTACACGCCACTCCATAACACACCATTACCACTTGACTCAACTCTACACCACTCTACTCCATAACACTACAATCTTCTCAACTTTAGAACACTTCACTCTAGGCCCCTTTACACCAATAGGTTTTAGCCATACTGAATAGCAGCCACACTAGTGTACAACATGGCTAAAACATATTGGCAAAGGCATAGGCAAGACTTATTGACTATGCCAATGCTTGTTAGACTGAGCTGTTTTACCAGGATTGAAACTTGTGAGCTGAAAATAACAAGCATCTCTGCAACAAAATTATTAAGCCATTGAGCTTTCCTACATAAAATACAAATACATCCCACCCTTACAAGCTATGCCCTTCAGCAGGTACTGCGATTTAATAATTCAAACTTGTGGGCAGAGAGCGCAAAAAGATCTCTCCAGCTAATTCAATGCATGAACCACTAGAGTTATTTAACCGGTTACCATGAAACTTGCCGAATAAACACCGATCTCTGCATTAACCCCGAGCTAGATTAAAATTCAGTCTGTGGCCAATTTAATAGGCCAAAATAGCTTTGCTATCATACCTTTCTTAGTTACCAATGTCTCTAGCAGCAGAGTTTGCACGCAAAAAGTGCATGATTACTTACTGACAACACTCCTCCTTTATAGCTGAACTCCTTTCTGCCGCCATCCCCAACTACTGGTTACCGAAGTAAACGAATGACATTTCTACCAATTGGGGCTTTTGTGGAGGAGGGCGGGGGGCCGACCGAGAGGGAGGCTTGCACCCCTGGGGGTTTTGGGCAGATAGTGTGGCCCGAGCCCAATGGGCTCTTTTTGGTCTAGATTTTGGGCTGACGGGCAGGGGGCTATAAAACCGACCATTTTACAAGCAGTGTCACCATTTTGGTACAGTGGCATGGCAGCCAGCAGATGTAGGGGGAGATTAGTTGTAAAAAATTTCCCTCCCTCTCACTCTGAAGAAGGTTATTTTGTTGGGCACAGGTGCATTGGAGGGGAAGTGCAATGTATTGAGTGGTTGCTAGAAGCAGGTGCAAGGCATCTGGGGCCGTATTACAATAAGTGTTCTGGGGGCGCAATAGGCGTTTACACCCGCTTTGCGCCCCCCAGTGCACTTTGGTATTATAGAAAGGGGCGCAGACGCTTGTGCGTCCCCTTCTATAATACCGACAACGCTGGTGCACTTAAAGCGCCAGCGCTACCTTCAGAGGGTGTTCCCTCATTTGCATAGGGGCGTCTCTATGCAAATTAGGGGATTCCTTTGACTCTGTGCCCGCGCCATATTACAGACGCAAGCGCAGAGTGAAAGCAGCTCTCAGGAGGCGCACTGACAGTGCGCCATTTAAAAGGTGGCGCACTGTCAGTGTGCCCCCTGAGAGCAGCCCTCTGCAGGGGGTAAAGGGGGTCCCATGTACCCCAAAGACATTCCCTTGCAGACGGGTGCAGTCACTGACTGCACCCGCCTGCAAGGGGATCTCTAATCCTCTTTACGGCGGGTACGCCTGCACTGTGCAAACACGGAACAGCTGCTCCGTGTTTTCAGTTCGAGTTCACAGGTGGCAAACTATCACAATGCATAATACAGCCCCTGGTAGCTCGTTTTTAGCATGTTTAAAACAAGTTACTCCAGGTGCCGGCAATAAGGTTAACCTCTTCAGTGCCCATGACGAGATAGTCTCGTCATGGAGCACGGTCGCGCTGTGCCCATGACGAGACTATCTCGTCATGAACCCCACCCACTAATAAAAACGCCCGGCACAGGAGGGGGAAAGGGCGTGGCACAGAAGGGGTTAAGATAGGAGATAGGGAGTTAAGCAGATGTTTGACAAGTAAAAAGAGGTTAAAGGGTTAAAGTTCAACAGTTAATGACCTAGCAGTTTTTTTTTTTTTTAAATAGTTGCAAAGAAAAGATAAGGGAGGTAAAACCTTAGGGGTGTGGGAGGAGGATATGTAGGTGAATCAATGTATAGCAAGGTGTAGTTTTGTAATGAAAAAGGGTAATGTTTTGTGAGGTACACCTGTCTTCAATAAAGCAGCCTTTTTCACACATATTAATTAAAGAGTCATTGGTGGTCTGTGCTGCACCCTTTCGGCCCAAACATATTTGTTAGCTCTCAGTCTTATAAGGGGTCCGCTGGCAAACTGCTGTTCTACTTCCACAACTGCCTCGGTGATCCCTAACTGATAATTCAAGTAAACAAAGACAGAAAGGCCATGTTTAAAAACGAATTTTGAACTTTTTATACAAAGTTGTTTTTAAACAGCATGGCAGGGCTTTTGCAGAATCTTACAGCGTAAATAAACAACTGGTATTTTTCTCTGAGAAAGGCGTCAACCAAAGTTCGGGTAAAATCCCTAACACAAACGTGCACATTTGTAGCGCGTCTACCTCAACATTCAACGATCACGTGTTGGTCACAGGGACCCTCCTCAACACACCATATTTTAACTTTTCAATGCAGCTCGAAGACGCCTCGCTCTCAATATGAAATCCCAGCCACCCTCCACTCCGGCGCCTTCCCCGCCTGGCACTGTTTTCTCAGAAGGAGTAGGGCAAGAGATCTGGGGGTACCTTCGTGTTCCGCAAAGTGTACGAGCACCTCCCCGGGGCGGGAGACTGTGATCTGACATTCGCCCCCGCCGGACTTCTTCTGGCTCTGGAAGTAGCACAGGAGCTTGTTCTTCAGCGCCTTGGTGCAGCCCTGGGAGCCCCAGGCCCCCCGCACCAAGACAGGGTACGGGTAAGCTTCGTCTCCCATGTCCGTGTTGTTGCTACCGCTGCCCGGCTGGGAATGACGTGAGTAATTGGACTTCCTGTACCATACAGGACTCTCCAACCAGATGAATCACAACGGCGGGTTTTTCGCTTTCGGTTTCGTTTCTAAGAAGTTTAAGTCGTTTGTTTAGAAAGCGCTGAGGGAGTGTTATTGAGGGTTGTTGCTCTGCCTCGCCCACAGCCACAGAATCCCGCCCAAAAAGGGAGGAATAGAAACTCCTAAAACGATATATTCCAGAAACTACTATATTTGCAGTAAAAACCTGCGGTCACGGACAGCGTTTGAATTGGGAAAAATGTCCTTCGGGGAGAAACCATAAATTGGAGGTCAAAGTGTGGCAGAGATAAGGAGGTGAAGATCCGAGTCTGACTGTCAACGTGTATTTTTATTTATTTAAAATATACACCAAAGAAATTGGCAACAAGGACAAATGTGACAGTAAATATGTTCTGCTTAATTAATTGGCCAGAAAAAGGCAGAATTTTAAAAATATCTTGTGGGTTAACGGCTCTCGTGTAGGGATCTTTATGTGCCTACCAATTTTTGTATTTTTATTGGCATTTATAAAAACATCAATTACAATCTAACAAACCAATCATCAGGCAGTACTCAGGTCATCGGAGCAATAGTGGTATTGTCCATCAACTTCTTATACAGCATTTATCAGAAGTAATCAACAGTAGTACATTGCGACAGTAGCTATCATACTATTCCATATGAACGGTCTGTACATTGAGTAGGGGTAATGAGATCTCGGCCTTAGGTGACAGTAAATTATTATTACCCTGTTAGGTACATTAGAGGTTGTCTGTGTTCACCGTATTCAGCCCGTGTACAAACGGTTCCCAGATATCTCAGGGGCGAAACCGCGCCGGCATCTGTTCCCAATACATCTCCAGTTGCGTTTTGCAGTGTGTCACACTAATGATCCAGTTTTAAGTGGTCGGTGGCAAAACCGTCCTCCGGTGAATGGCCGCCTGGCGTTTAGCCATAATTAACAGCATAGCAGTCAATTTCTTTCTTTTGGGTGGTACCGCAGTTTTGTTGCCTAGCAACGCCGCCAGCGGCATGCAGGGTAATTTGTGTCCGGTAATGGCATGCATGTGTTGCAGTGTATGTAGCCAGAAATAAGCTATCGGTCAGCAATGCCACGCCACATGTAGGAAGGTAGCCTGGGCGTCCCACATCTCCAGCAGCGATCATCAGGATGCAGTCCCATTCGGTGCAGTTGCACCGGGGTTCGATATAGGCGGTGTATGTACTTGAAATGGTTTAATCGCAGCCGTAGTTTGAGGACAGTAGCCGCAGCTGACCGCAGATTAACTTCCACTGGTCATTCGAGATGTCCACCCCTATGTCCGTTGCCCATAGCTCTCTAGCCCCAGGGGTGATTATTAGGGATGTTTATTGTGTAGTTTGTGTATACGGGCGATCTGCTTGCGGCCGTGGGCTGTCGCAAGCACATTTTCTAATGCAGGTAGTGCTGCGGGGGGGGGGGGGGGTTGGAAATGTGTCAAATCGGCTTCTGCAGGAGGAAAGCAACTGATAGTAAAGGAGCATGACCGCGGCCGAAGGGGGCTCCTGTCTGCACATTTGTTGTAGTTTTAAGAAGGTGTCTGCGGGGAAGAGGTCCTTGCCCTTGTGTATCTTAAGCTGCGCCGCTCTCTCCCCTGCTCTATGTTCTCCCAGCGGGGGTATCTGTGGGTGTTTCGCCAGTTGCATCGAGGGGGCATAAAATATGTCCAGTCCTGCTCTCTTGCGCAGCCCAGTCCAGGCCCATCGTATTGCTTCTACTGTGTTCACTTCATCTCGTGGTCTCTTATATGTTTGAAATATGGCTGTAGCAAGCAGCAGTGGTGCCGCTCTGTCTAGTTCTACGGCGACATGCGGCTGAAAGGGCGTGGGGTGCACCCAGTATTGAAGGAAGTGCGCCTGCGCTCTGTAGGTGTATAATGCAAAGTCGGGAGCGGCCAGGACGCCCTGGGATTGGGGTAGGGTAGTACCTCCCATGTTATTCTTGGTTGGCGCCCCGCCCATACCAATTCGATCATAAGCGAGCGCAATGTTTTGAAAAAATGTGTTGTTAGAGGAATGGGGATGTTGACAAAGAGGTACAACAGCTTGGGCAGGATGATCATTTTTGCCAGCGCAAAGAGGCCCACCAGAGAGAGGGGGAGAGTTTTCCAACTGTGTACCCGCCCTGTGATCCATTCTACCACTCTGCCATAGTTTTCGGACCATAGTTCGTTGCGATCATTACTAATCCAGATTCCCAAATATCGTGTTGGTCCCGTAGCCCAGGCGATCGGGTACTCTATTTCGAAGGGCAGAGTGCCGGATGTCAAGGGGGTAATGACAGATTTACTCCAGTTTATTCGTACCCCTGAGAGTTCCCCGTAACTGATTAATTCTCGTGTCATGGGTGCAAGATTGTCTTTCGGGTCTGTCATGTATAGTGTAATGTCGTCCGCGTATAATGATACTGTGAGAAGTTGGCCTGATGTATGATGTCACTAGTTCTAGTGTACACCTTATATCAGTCCAAACAACCCTTATGGTGATTGGTTGTAAAGTCAACCTTATAGACCAGCTATCCTAGTGGTAGCATGGACAAGAGCAGTCTTAGGCTAAACTCTGAATGGCATGTGAAGCCAGCTGTGATACCATATATAATCCCTTGAATACCAAATGAAAGGACACCACAACAGATATATATATATATAAAATAAAGTGTATTTATTCTAGTCAAACCCTCAGCACTCTTTATGAGATTCGAGGTAAGTACAACACAGTCTTATTCAAGCATACATTAAGTCACACAGGTAAATAATACAGTTAGGCCCTAGGGGCCACGGAAACCATATACTAAAGAAGGGGTATAAGGACCACTGTCACGGAAATAGGATAGGCCTAGGCCTAGGGAATCGCTGGGGCTACACTACACTACAGTTAGGAAGTGGGAGGCCCACGGGATTCAGGTGCAGAGTGGAAACACTCACGCGTAATGCGTATAATCGATAGAAATAGTACAGTTCTGAAATAAGCAGTTTTAGGACACTTCTGGAGCAACTAGAAAGTCGAGACTCGGAAACTAGACCCTAGGATAGTCACTACCCTTGTGAGCACCGAAGTACCCAAGTTACCTAGCCCACAGGCTGCGGGTGCATAGGTGTGAACTTGCGTCGGGTTTCGTCGTGGACTTCTATGGATGCCTGAAGGAAAGTTGCTGACAGGCAGTCAGTGCAGAGTGTCCGGTGGATCCCAAGGCCGGGATCAAGAAGGAAGGGTACCTGCAAGCAGAAGGGACAGAGTCAAGGTCACTAGTCGGTGACCACGTGGAACCAGGAAGGAACCAGGCGTTGTTGTGAAGTTTGCAGGCGAAGAGGTGAAGCTTGTCGCAGCAGCCACGGGTACCGGGAGACGTCAAGAACGACCAGGACCAGGAGGCGAGCTGTCCCACGAAGGCTCTTGCTGTCGGCGGCGTCGAAGTCGAACTAGGACTCACCAAGCCTTGGCAAGCGGAACCCACGAAGAACGGAGGACTTGCTTCTGGTGCAGACCAGGAAGGTCTGGGGTGCTTCTCTTTTGCAGAGAAGCGGGAGCCAGTCTGGAGGAGCCAACCCAGCAGTGAAGATTCGAAGGTGTGTCGTCGCAAAGGCCGCTAGCCAACGGGCAAGCAACCGGACAGACGCGGCAAGCAGGAAAATGCAGAAGGGCCCCACGCAGGACTCGTGGAGTGTGGGGGGCTGATCTTCGGTGCAGATGGTGCTTGGGGTTGGGGCTTCTCAATCCCCGGTGCACAACTCGTCGCCTCCACGGATCTCAGCTCGGCTGTGGATGTGGATCAGGGTCGGAGAAGTCTGGAAGTCAAGGCTCTGGTCGGGCTCTGCAGTCGGTCCCTCGTAGAACTTCAGCAAAGCAAAGGGTAAGTCTCTTGATGGTGCTTGTTTGCACAGGGTAGCCACTCCTTGGCCACAAGGGAGATTCTTCAGTCTTCTTCTTTCGTCGAATGTCGAAGGTCCAGAGTTTCTGTTCAAGTTGCAGGTTCAGGATAATCTAATCTCCTGGGGCCCAGCTACCACTCTTATACTAATCTGGGGGGCTGGGTTGCCTGCTAGGTCTTATCTTATCTTATCTTAAGTGTGACTTGTAAAGCGCGCTGACACCGAAGGCTTCCTGGCGCTGTTAAGACAGAGAGAGTGAGAGACGAAAGAGGCGAGAGTCGCTTAGATTAGCCTAAAAGAGGGAAGAGGTGAGTTTTTAATAACTTCCTAAAGTTCAAAAGGGAGGGAGTGGATTTGATGAGAAGAGGAAGAGGGTTCCAGAGACTGGGAGCCAAGTGAGAGAAGCGGCGACCACCGAATTTCTTTGTTTTAGTTTTGGGGATGACAAGTAGGTGGCGATAAGCAGATCGAAGGTTGCGTATTGGGTGATGGGGGATGATTAAGGATTTGAGGAACGCGGGGCCGGGGCAATGGAGAGCTTTAAATGTGAGACAGGCCACCTTAAAGGCTGCTCTCTGGCCTATTGGTAGCCAGTGTAATCTATGGAGTAAAGGTTTGGCCGATTGCCATCTGGGGGTTTTGTGAATGAGTCGGGCCGCTTGATTCTGAACTATCTGAAGACGATATAACAGAGATTGTGGGAGGCCATAGTAGAGGGAATTCGAGAAGTCCAGCCGGGAAAGCACAAGTGAAATGACAACTTGGGTGAGTGCGGCAGGTGGAAGTAGATGACGAACTTTACGAATCTTCCGAAGCTGATACATGCATGATGAAGTGACCGCACCCACTTGATTTTTAAGGGATAATTCGGAGTCAATAATCACTCCCAGGCTCTTCACTGATTTGACCGGGGTTGGAGGGAGACCAAGCTCCGAGGGCCAAAACTGTGGGCCCCAGTGGATGTGACTGAGTCCAGGGAGGAGAAGCTCCGTTTTTCCGGGATTTAGCTTCAATTGATTCTGGTTCATCCAAGATTGAATATGAATCATCACGGAATGAAATGTTTTGATGTCATGAGGGGAGTTAAGGGAGAAGATGATCTGAAGATCATCGGCATAATTGTAGACAACTGCGTCCCATTTCTGGAGGGATTGAATCAGGGGCCTGAGGTATAAATTGAACAAGAGCGGTGAGAGGGAGGAGCCCTGAGGGACTCCACAGACCACGGGCGTTTTGGTTGCAGTGTAGGGGCCTAAGCGAACGGCCTGAGTTCTGCCAGTCAGAAAGGACTCAACCCACTTAAGTGCGGAGCCCTGGATGCCCGCTTGCCTGACACGGTGGAGAAGGATGTCGTGGTCCACCGTGTCGAATGCGGCGGACAAATCCAGAAGTACAAGGGCTTGAGAGACTCCTGCGTCTGCGTTCCTCCTAAGTGTCTCCAAGACTGCCAAGATGACAGCCTCAGTAGAGTGGGCAGGCCTGAAGCCTGCTTGGTTAGGCTCAAGATAACCAGAAGATTCAATAAAGTTGGAGAGGCAGCGAGTAACATGAGCCTCCAAAAGTTTTGAAAAATAGGGGAGAAGGGAAATGGGACGATAGTTCGACGGTAGTGCAGAATCAGCACCAGGTTTCTTAAGGAGGGGCAAAAGGGTGGCCTCCTTAAAAGGGCTGGGGACAATGCCACTGTTGAGCGAGCCATTTAGCAGGGGTAAAACACAGTCGGGTAATCTGAGGCAGATACTCCGCAATACAGAGGGTGGACAGCTGTCGTTAGGAGAGCCAGATTTCACACGGATGGCGAGTTCCGCCAATGAGAGTGCGTCCAAGGTGGGAAAAGTAGAGAACGTGAGGGAGTTGTCAGAGGGAAAGTTCGGTGTGAGTGACTGGGGTAGGGAAGGTATAGAGTTTTTAATTTTTTCTATCTTTTCCAAAAAATAGAGATTAAGGGTGTCACAAGCTTCTTGCGTGGGGGTTTGGGCTGGGAGGATTCTGTCATCGGTAGTAAGTTCATTCATTACTCTGAACACCTCTTTTGATTTATTTGCTGCGGACGAAATCCTGATAGAGAAGTGTTCTGTTTTTGCTGCAATGATGGCCGATTTGTATTCCCTACGTGCAGTCATGTAGGACTGTCTGCCTACGGTGGAATAATCACGTCTCCAGATACGTTCCAGCTGGCGGATTTTTGTTTTCTGTTGCTTGAGGTCAACAGAAAACCACCTGTGGGAATTGTGATGTCTAGTGGGGGGGAATTTGGTTAGGGGAGCATAAAGGTCACTGGCTGACTTCAGCCAGGAACCGATGTCATGTTCTATTCCTTCGATGTTATCAGGGGAATTGAAAGCTGGCCGAGTGTCAGCCAGGGTTGTGAGAAAGCCCTGAGAGTCGAAAGTACTCGCCTTATGGGTGGGACCTGGGAGGGGGGTGGTTACACCCCCTTCCCTTTGTCCAGTTTCGCGCCAGGACTGGGGCTGGAGTGCCCCAGCACCGGTTTGAACTGGGCTATGCATGGGACACCTTGTGTGCCCCAGGCAGTGTCTTGTTTCTTTCATCCCTCCCTGCCCCAATACACTAAGGCCTGTCTGGGGTGGTGCTCGCACCTCCCAAGGCAGGAAACCTATTGTCCAAGCCTCCCGTGCCGGGATCACTCCCAGCAGCAGGAGGTCAGACTTGTGTCGTGGCAGCAGCATCCATTTTGTGATGCTGGGGCTCTGGTTAACTTTAACCGGGTAAGCAGGTTTCAACATGTCTTCTCCCTCCAGAAGGGAAGGATAATATCCTCATCCCCAGAAATGGGATGGGGATATTATTCCAAAGTGTTAGACACCTTACACGACATGTTTTGATAAAGCCAAACCATAGTTACCATAACCGTTTAAGATTATAAGGCACTTTAAGAGTACATGGTAGGCTATATCATAGAACAGCTATAAGGACTTGGTTCCGAAAGCTGCAGACAGGCTCAGCTCATGCTAGAGCACCATCTCACATGTTACCAAGCACTCTGCCTCCAGGATTGTTAAGGCCTGCTATAGGAGTGGCTGATAGGTACACATGTGTCTATATATAAGGTAGGTATAGGAATACTACACCTAAGCAAGGGGTGATTACACGACCTTGCCCCAGCTGAGTGATCAGCCAGTTGTGTCATAATGGAAGGCCAGGTCAGGGGTGGCATAATACATGCTGCAGCCCCTGGTAGGCCTAGGATACACCTATGCCCTGGGTACCTAAGGTACACTGTACAGGGGCCAATAAGGTGATCCTATCCAAATGGGTTATGCACCTAAAGTACATAGTATTAATTTAGAGAGAGAACAGCAGGGCCCCAAGCCAGCCACATCTAAGTCGAAAACCAGTAAAGCAAAAGCAAAAAGTGGGGGTGAACATAGAAAGCAGACCCTACTCTCCTACAGATACCGTCAGGCCACGTGTGGTGAACCCAATGCTGCGGTGCGTGTGATGCTGTCTGATACGCGCTGTCAGTGACTCGGTCGCAATAGCGAACAGTAGGGGCGATAGGGGGCACCCCTGCCTTGTTCCCCTGTTGATTGCAATGGGTTCGGAGACTAGGCCGTTTACCATATTTCTTTACATCTAATTTTATTGAGTTTTGGATGTAACAACTAACAGCACCATTCAGAGCTACATGTACATTATCAGAATAGGGAGAAAAACACATCGCAGTGACATCAAGGCTACATAAGGATATCAATAAGAGCATATCCACGTGTACCTGAAGAGCTCACCACTCCATCTCAGTCATCGATTACCCCGACCCATTTGCCCCACATGCGGCGAAATTTCTCAGGACACCCCCCTGGCTACATATAAAGGCCGCTCCTGTGCAGCGCACCAATCCACCCCCAAGGAGCCGGCGCACTAGAGTGGGAGGAGCAGTGTCCAGTCAATGCGCAGCAATGTCCCTTTTGGCGACCACCAATGCTGCGTTGAGGAAGAGCTTCTCAGCCCTGGAGTCGTCCAATCCATCAGTGACGCCCAGCAGAACATGTATGGGATCATGAGGCACCTCCCAGCCCAGGACACCTGTCAGATCTTGTGTTAAAAATTCCCAATATCTCTGAATCCCAGAACACAACCAAACCATATGGTAGAAATCATCGTGGGGGTGGGAGCAGAGAAAGCAGTGAGCGTCAGGCCGAAGCCCAGCACGGTGGAGTCGCAGGGGTGTAAGGTAGGCGGCGTGCAGAAAATAGACTTGGTCCAGGCGGAGCCTCGCCAATACCGCAATCGTCATGGGGGCCATCAGGGCGTCCCTCCAGTCCTCATCCTCCAGAGCCCCAAGCCAGCCCTCCCACTTCTCGCGGAGTAAGGAAAGGGAATTAGGGGTATTGGTGGTGTGAGTGGTAGATCTGAGAGACTCCACCCTTCCCCAAATCCCCAGTCGGAACCTGCGCCTCGGGCGGGCTATATTCGGGCAGGGACTGTAATGTGGGAGTGAAGGGCGTGGCGCAGTTGCAAGTACCGAAAGAATTGAGAGGGATGGAGGGAGTGTCTGGCCTGTAAGTCCTGAAAGGATCGGATGTGGGTGCCGCTCCAGACGTCACCCAACAAGGTTACCCCGATGAGATCCCACTGCCCGAACCCTGACAGGGAAGCGACTTCACGAAGCCTAGTGCCACACCACAAGGAAGTGTAGCGGGTCAGCCCAGCCCGCCCACTGAGTATGACAAAGTGATGCATGCCAAGCCAGGAATACGCCACGTGTGACCTCGGGAAGAGCTCGGGGAACCGCGGTCCCATAAAGCATCCCCTGGATAGAGGAGAAGCCCAAGATGTGAAGCTCCAAGCGATACGCCGGGTCGGACCAGCCGCCATTAAACCAGTCGTGAATCGTGAGGAGGCGAGTCGCTAAGTAGTAGAGGTAGAGGTTCGTCATTCCGAGGCCTCCGTCAAACGGTGGGATTCGGCATTGGGCCAGGGCTAGCCTGGACCTCCATCCCCCCAAAGGAATTTAGTGGCCATGCCGTCCATATCCCGGAACCAAGACCCTGTCAAAGGAGAGGTGAGTGTTCTGGAGCATGTACAAAAAACGGGGCAAGATCATCATTTTGTACAGGGCAATCCTGCCCAGAGGGTTTAGAGGCAGCGATCGCCATTTAAGGAAGTCGGCGCGTACCTGCTTAACCAGCAGGGTGACATTGAGTTCCCAAGAGAGGTCAGGGAGGAGGGAAACCCAGATCCCCAAGTACTTGAAAGACAGCCGCCGAGGAGGAATCGACGACTGCCAGTCAAAGCACTCGCGTGATAAGTGTAAGGGGACAAGGACGGACTTCGCCGGGTTAAGCCGCAGGCCGGAAGCTCGTTCAAAAATAGCCAGTGCCCGAAGGCAGCGAGGTCCCGACCGGGCTGGGTCTGCCAGGAACAGCAACACATCATCCGCTTATAGCGCAATTTTATCCTCCGCAAGGCCAGGCCACCTCCAGCCAGTGAAGGAATGATCACTGCGAATAAGGCAAGCGAACGGCTCCATTGCCAGAGCGAAGAGGATCAGGGAGAGGGGGCATCCCTGCCTCGTACCCTGTCCAATGGGGAAGGGGCGGGATAGAGCGCCGTTGACGAGAACCTGTGCCCGAGGACGGTGATAGAGTAGTCTCACCAAGATCCGGAAAGGAGTGCCAAAGCCCATCTGTTCCAACACCGCATCCAAGTAGCTCCAGTCAACGGAATCGAAAGCCTTCTCAAAATCAATAAGGAGAAGGGACAAGTATGGAGTAAGCAGGTATCGGTTCTCAAGGGCAAGGTGAAGGCGTCGGAGACAGTGTCTAGTCCTTCGGAGAGGCATGAAGCCGCATTGGTCAGGGTGGACAAGCTGGGCTAAATGCGGCCGTATGCGATTGGCCAATACGGAAGCGAAGATCTTGAGCTCCGTATTGATGAGCGAAATGGGACGATAGTCCGAGCAGCACTGCGAAGGGGGCTGGGACTTAGGGATCACTACGATGGTAGCGAGATCCGTCTCTGGCCGGATGAGCCACACTCCGCCGCTTCCTTGTACATCGCCACGAGAGGTGGAAGCAGGGTATCGCGATAGGAGTCCATCCGGCCCAGGAGTCCTACCAGCCACCAGGTGCGAAATGGCATCTGCCACCTCCGCAGGGGTGAGCGGAAGGTCCAATGCGGCCGCGTCCGAGTCGCTAAGACGTGGCAGAGAGAACTCCTCCTGTTGGAGGTCAGGGAGAGAAAGACCAGGCGGACACAGAATAAAGGGTAGCGTAGTAAGAGGCAAAGCATTGGGCAACCGCTACCGGGGCACGGTGGAGCGTTCCATCTGCGTCTGTCATCTCGGGTATGATACGTTGGCCGTAGGGTAGGTGGCGAGGCGGTGGAGGAGCTTCCCATTTTTGTCTCCCGAGCCGTACACTCTGGCCATGGACGAACGCCAGAGGAGCGTGGCAGCTTCCAGAGAGGTCTGACTCATCTCGTCTCGTAGAAACGCCAGTCTCCGTTCCTGGGCATCAGATCTATCGTCAGGGTTCAGCGCCTCAATCAGGGCGGCCTGTGCCTCCAGTCGTGTGAGCTGGGAGTCGCGCGAGTGAGTTTCAACTGGCCCCTGGCGACCCCCATAATAGTGGCCTTACCAGCCTCCCATAGGGTGCGAGAGGAGGACACTGAGTCCTGATTAATGGTAAAATAGGTAGGAAGTTCAGCACCAATGCTGTCCTTAAACTCCTCGTCCTGGAGGAACCAGGCGTTGAGGCGCGCATGGGTGTGGTGAGAGGCAGAAGTGTGGGTGTATTGCCTAGCAGTCGGGTGCCACAGTTTCCAGGCGTCTCCGAGCCCCAAGCTGGCCGCCCATGAGGACTGGACAGTCCTGGGAGTAGTGGGAGGGGACGCAATGTCGAGGCCAGGGTCCATAATGGCGTTAAAGTCACGCCCCACCACGTCAGTACAAGGGGTAAAACCGCGATCAGCGGGGTAAGTCCGCGGCGTGTAGGGGCCAGCAGAGCAGGAGGGGAATAGACAGACAAAAAGTTTAGCGGGCGATCCCCAAGGGTCCCTTCTAAAAGAATAAAACAGCCCTGAGGGTCGTGTGTCACCTTACACACCACTAGGGAAAGAGTGCGACACGCCAGAATTGCCACCTCTCTGGACCCCGTACAAAACCCAGAATGCCAGACCGCGCCATAGCCATAGCGGGCAAGGAAAGGACAGCGTTGGCCTATTAGATGGGTTTCCTGAAGCATGAGTATGTCTATCGCCTGGCGCTGGGCGTATCGCAGGACGGCTGCGCGTTTGATTTTGTCCAGCAGGCTGTTAACATTCCAGGACATTAGGCGGGGCGATGAGAGCACGCTAGAATTGCCAAGGATGAGGAGGCCATGGAGGGAGCCGGGTCGCGAGGCAGCTTAACTGGGATAAGAAGCGCGGTAGCTCCCAGAGCCCGTGGATAGAGTAGCGTAGCAGTGTATGGGATGTGTTCTCCCAAATGTAGTTGATCAAAGGTGGTGCAAAAGACAGAAACTTTGAAAAACAAAACAAACCGGAGCAGAGGCTCCAACCCCTCCCACCCCCCCACACTTCAGGAACGGAAGCATCTGTCGCCCGAACAATAACAGAACACTGAAACACCAAGCTAAAACGCTTGGAAACGGGGAAAGCTGTGGAGGACCCCTCCTCATATTAGAACGATCATGTCTTATACCATCGGTGAACAGTTAGTGATAAAATGGGATACTAGTCTCGGACTCAGCCACTGTTCTCGGACGACTCCAACCAGGAACCCAAACATCGTATGAAAGGCTAACATCGCTGCGATGTGGTCAGGCCGGCCCGGTGAGAAGAGTCGGTCTGCGGGAGAGATCGGTATCCGGAAGATCTATCAAGGACGGTCAAGGCGACGCCGAACTGGGGTCGGAGTGGCCTAAGGAGCCAGAGCGCCGCCCGGCCGGAGAGGTCTCCCCGGAAGGCCCAGGCGTGTGTCCCTGTGAGGGGGCCGTCAGAGAGGCAGAGTGCGCACCTTGCCGGCCCCTGCACCTCCCTGAGCGTCTGCGGCGCGGGCGGAGCACAGGCATGCCCTGCCGCGCGCCTCCGGTGGCAGCAGGCTGAATTCGGTCCTGGGCAGGCATCTGCATTGGGCGTTCTTCTGTTGCCCATGTCCACACCTCCTCTGGAGTCTCTTAGAAAATGGATTTGTCCTGAAAGACCACACGCAGCCGTGCTGGGAAGAGGAGCCTGTATTGAATGTTAAGCGAGCGCAGCCTCTGCTTGACCTCAGCAAAGGAGCGACGTTGAGATTGGACCTCCCGGGTGTAATCAGGGAAGACTATTATCGTCAGGTTCTCGTGTTTGAACGGCTGTTTCTGCCGGGATTCAGCCAGGATAGCGTCTCTGTCCCGGTAGTTGAGGATTCACAGGATAATTGGTCACGGGGGGGGGCACCCGGCTGCGGGGGGCAAGTGACCTGTGCGCCCTCTCGATCGTGAACCAGGGGGAGAGCGCGCCCTTTGGGCATCCAGGAGCGTATCCAACGTTCTACAAAATCCGCTGCCCGACCCTGCTCCACACCTTCAGAAAATCCAACCAGGCGAAAATGTTTTGCGGCGGGCACGATTTTCCGCATCCTCAGCCCGCCGGTGGAGCTCCTGTGTGTGGGATTGGAGCCGGTTAACCTGTGCATTGAGTTGCTTAACGTCGTCCTCCACGGCAGACACTCGGGACTCCGCTTCCTTAATCCGGGTGTTAGCGTTGCGAAGGTCCTGTCGGATTAGCGTTATGTCTACACGGACCTCCGCAATCTTGCCCTCGACCGAGGACTGCAACGTCTGGATCGCCTGAAGAATCACGGAGAGATCGGGTGTGGCAGGGGCACCCGCACCAGCAAGACCACCGGCAGCCCCAGCGTCAGTGGTGGTGAACCGATCTATCCTGGTTTGGGTAGCCGGTATCTTGTCCCGGACCATGGTGACCTCCAGACAGGACGGAGACGGGGAAGCGGCTCCCTTAGGGTAATCCGGTCAGCCGGGAGGCAAAGAAAGAGGATGGAGGAGAGGGGCGCAGCCAGCCCTCGCCACCCCGCGTCGAGCCGATCGTACTCCGCGGGGGCCTCAGTGGACCACTGAAGAGTGACCTGAAACCCCAGGCAGCGGCCGCAGCCCAGGAGCATTGCACCAGACGAGTGCACCGGGTCAGGTGAGCGGGTCGGGGCAGCCAGGCCAGTGCCGGTCCCCCCCAGGCAGAGAAAGAAGGTGGAGCCGCAGGACCACCCACGGGCCCCCGCCAAAAAATCCCAAGCGCCACTGCCCGAAGCGGCAGTCAAGGACCCACCGACACTCCGGGACTCCAAGGATGAGGGGAAGAAGCCCAGACGGGCATGGAGCAGGCCCGGGGCTGCACACACCGTCCCCCAACGGCCGATTCCCCCTCCCAGAGGCCCGCACCCCCTCAGCAGCGTGAACACCTCCTCACCACAGTTGTCGCAGGGGGGAAAGGAAAGTCCCTCGGTGGCTCACAGACACCAGTGTAGCGTGGTCCAGGCCCCCAGGAGGCCCAAGCAGTGCCCCCATGCCGCCAGAGGGGTCACAGGCAACAGCAATCCATACCGGACCCGGCCGAGAGCCAGTCCTTCCACCGGATTCACGGCAGCTCAGGGGGGGGCCACAGGAGCTAGGCAGTGGCCCCCAGCGGTAGGCAGTCCACAAGGTCACCGGTGGGAAGCGGGGACAACACAGGTCCTCCTCAGGCCATTCAGGCGGGGCCCGAGGGAGGTTCCAGGCAGGTCCGGGCTCCCGAAATGCAGGGGGAGCCCGAGAAAGCAGGCAGGCGTCTCCTAGGCCCCCGCAGCGTCGGCCGCCTCAATGCCGGGAAAGGGGCCGGTCTGCAGTCACGCCGGCCGGGCACAGGAGGCCTGTGAGTCAGCCCCTAGGTTCATGGCAGTCCCGCCAGCCGATCCCAGGAGGCTGGCGACGAAGTGCTCCACAGCAATGCAGTCAGGGTGACCGACCGGGCAGGGAGCCAACGGCCGTGGCGGAAGCCACCATCTTAAGAGAGGCCGTGAGGAGGTTCAGAGAAGAAGAGGCGTCCGCAGCCCCAAGGATCAACAACCAGCACTACAGCGGGGGCCTCCGGACCTCCAAGTGAGCGGGTGAAGGAGTACGGGGTCACTGGGGTCCCGATGGCAGGCAGATTCAGGGCGGATGACCCAGGGGTCCGGAGCACTCCTAAAGTGCGACCGCCATCTTGACGTCCTTGGCCACGCCTTTCGCCGTTTACCCTTTAGCGTGCCGTTGGCTTAGTGTATAGTAGTTTTATCTGTTGGATGAAGATGGGGCTGAGACCTATTCGTTGGAGCAGCGGGAAAAGGAAGCCCCATTCCAAGGAATCAAATACCTTAGTGGCATCAAGCAGAGCTGCGATCGCCGGAACGTGTGGTGCCAGATAGTGCATTAGGGCGAACAATGTCCGAAGGTTGTGGGACGTAGACCTTCCCGGTATAAAACCCGATTAGTCCGGTAGTATTATCCAGGTGAGCAATGGTTGCATTCGGGTAGCCAAAAGTTTGGCGAAAATCTTCGCATCTATATTTAATAGTGAAATTGGGCGATAAGAATCGCAATTAGTGGGATCTTTGTCCGGGTTTAAAACCATTATGATAATGGCTTCTCGCATTGAGGTGGGCAGATAACCAACCTCCATGGCTTCCTGATACATCGCCAGGAGACGAGGTGCTAGGATATCAGCGTATTCCTTATAAAATTTGGCTGTCAGGCCATCCGGCCCAGGGGCTTTATCTGCTGGGAGACCACCTATTGTCTGCTTGGCATAATCTACCATGAAGGGCAGCTCCATGTATTCACGATGAGCATTGTTAAACCACACTAGTGCAATGGAATCAAAGTAGTCGCGTAACAAGTCCTCTGTCGGATCGGATGTGGACTGATATAGTTGTGTGTAATAACTGCGCATGGCGGATAAAATGTCTGGTGGGTAGCGCACTGTTGCGCCATCAGTGGTGGTCAATTCTGTGATGAAGGGAGAGCCTCTGAGCTTACTCAATAGATTGGCCAGTGTTTTACCCGGTCTGTCCCCCTCTCCGTACCTGCGCGCCGTAGCCTGCTTGTGTATGAATTTGACTTCATGCTCAGTTTCTTCCTGATATGACGTGAGCGTTGTGTATATATTAGCTAAGATGGAGCGTGTTGGTGTTGCGCAGTACTGTGCCTCTAGGCCATGCAATACCTTTTCTATTCTACTCAGACTATTCCGTATATCACAGAGAACCCCAGACTGACCTGCTATGCAATGTCCACGGATAACCACTTTAAACGCTTCCCACAAAGCTCCCTCAGTCGCCACCGAACCTATGTTGTGTGCGAATACTTTCGCAAAAGGCTGCGTCTAGTAGGGCAATGGGGGGGAGGCACCATGAGAAAGGTTGTCGATAAGGTTGTGGGATCTGTATGGCTAGGGCCTCTGACGCGTGGTCCGATAGTGTTCTAGCGTGGTGGGTGGCTTCCTGAACCCATACCTGTAGTTCTTTGGTCACGAGCCAAAAGTCTATTCTGGACCAGGCTTGGCGGTGGTGTGTAATGCAGGTTCCCTCCCGCACCGCAGGGTGGAGCACTCGCTAGGGGTCCGCTAAATCATAGTCCTGTATGATATTATGAAGTGTCGCTGTCGCTTGCGGGTGGTGGGCCCGAGACGCTCCTTCCCTGTCCATATGGGGCAACAAGGTGATATTAAAATCCCCTCCCCAGAGTATTGCCGAGTTACACATGGATTGAATCTAATGCCACAGCTTGCGAAAAAAGGCGGGATTGTCTATATTGGGACCATAAACATTTGCTAAAATTAATGATCTTTGGTATAGTGTTCCCTGCAGGAGAAGAAACCGCCCCTCTGGATTTTTATTAACTGTTGTGTGTGCCAGGGGACCCCTTTCCAAATTAGAGTCGCCACCCCACGGGAGTAACTTGAGTAACCCGCAGTGTGGACTTCGCTCCAGCGAGCGACTGATAGTCTTGTGCCGGCCGACCCCAGGAGATGAGTCTCCTGCAGGAGGCAGATATCTACCCCATGTCTGGTCAGGTAAGATTGCACAAGCCGGGATCTGCGGTGGTCGTTTAGATCGGCAATTAAGTTTAGACAGGCAGCCGCAGCATCAACTTAGGATCCATATTATGTGTGTCCCTATCTGCCTTCTCTCCCTGCCTCAATATTGGCCACCGGTAGAGCCATTGTCTCAATTTATATGCGTGCATGTTCAATGTGCTAGCTGGATGTGGCTGTCCACAATGATGATAATAGAATCCCATGACTGAGCTGCCATGCAACAAAGAACAACAAACATGAACATTTCCTATCCACCCCTCTCCCACACCAGCCCCCCAATCAGGTTGTGTATCCCTTGCTGAACAACACCCTTGGTAAGGGAACCCATTAAACTTAGTGTAGTAGGGACTCATCCCATAGGGGCGTGGGGTTGCTTGCCTACTGCCCTGTCACTTTTGGACGGGGTGGCAGAGCAAATAGGGGCAGCTCTGGCTTTGATGCGAGATTACCAGTTAGCTTCCCCAGTAGTGTAGAGCGTACGACTCCCAACATTTACATTGTCAGTCATTATCACTCATCCGGTTGCTGGAGGCAGGCGAAGTTTCTCATTCTTGATTTCGTTGTTGTCTGAAAGCCTGTTTAGCGTATTTCAAGGCGGCACTGGCGTCGGTGAAAAACAAGGGTTTCCCACCGGTGTGGACTCGTAGCTTGGCCGGATACATCATTGCGTATTTCGTGCCCGTCTTTTGGAGTAATTTCTTAGCTGGTATGAGTTCTCTTCTTGCCGACTGTACGGCTTGAGTAAAGTCTGGATACAGTGCTACTCTGTTCCCTTGATATTGAATGTCCCCTTCCTCCGTGGCCACTCTCAGTGCAGTGTCTCTGTCTCTATAATTGAGATTGGTGTCGGGGGGGGGGGGCTCCTGGAGCTGGTCTGTCTAAGGCCCAGGGTGCGATGTGCGCGTTCCACTAGGAACATCAGGGTGAGTTCTTCCGCACAGAGGTCTCGGAGCAGTTCTTCCACGTATCTTTCCATGTTTTGAATGTTGGTGGGCTCCGGTATTCCCGTGATACGGACGTTGTTCCTTCTGGATCTCGCTTCCAAGTCTTCGTTGCAAGCCTTTATTACCTCGAGCACCCTCTCCATATGTAGCATGTTGCCCTGTGACGTTTCCTGTCGATCCTCCAAGTCTGATACTCGTTGTTCCAGTGTGTCTAGCCGACTTTCATTCTTGTCTATTCTTTGAGACATGCGATCCATGCGCGCTGCCATATTGTCCAATTTCGTATCAATTGCTCTCAGCCTGCCTCGTACCGCCCGCATCAGTGCTCTGAAGTTGTCGTCTTGGTCAGAGTCCATTTGTGTCTCAGGGACTACGGTGAGGGAAGCGGTAGCGGTTTCTTGAAGGCGTGTTGACCTCTTTTCGAAGGAGATCTTAGATTGCTTATTGTCAGCCTTCCCCATGTCGGTGGCTGGGTATCACTCTCTTGTTGTTCTGTGGAACTGTGGGTATGGTGGCACGTCCCGGCTGATGTGGTATGTGGAGTCTGCGGGTCCGGATGGGTTGTGCTGTGTCTTTACATAATACTGCCCTGGTAGTGGGTTCTTGAAGGTGTGTCGACCTTTTTTCGTGGTGTGGTGGGTCGGCAAGTGCGGATGAATTGCGCCATGCCTTACTGCAGTACTGCACTCACATGTCCTGCGTATGACCCACTTTTTTCGTGGCTAGTGACCCATGTACTCAATCATCAGGCTTGGAATGTTCAGGTCGATCCACTGGTGGTCGTGGCATTGGCTACCCTCTGCCGGGGGGCCCTCAATCTACAGCTCCCCTCGCATGGGCCCCAGTTTCATGCAGTGCTCATGGGGCACCCACTTCAGCGTTGCGTTGTGGGCCTTCTCTGGCCAACCAGTCAAATGAGATACGGGGAGGCTGCGCACTTCTCGTATCTCCCCCGGGTTCACAGTGCGGTCTCACCAGCGTGATCGCTCTAGCCTGCTCTTGGTTTATCGGGGACCTCGTATCGCTCCGCGCCTGCGTTAGGCCTCGATTCGCTGATTCGGTGCAAGCTGGTCGTAGGTGGAGTCGGGGCGATAGGTTGTGTGGGTTAACCTTGTGGGCTTACTCGCTGTCTCGCGCCAGGGTTCGTGTGTCTCGAGCGCTGTCTTGCTCGCTCCAGAGCTGGGGTTTCTCGTTGCGGCTTGGGCCTGTAAGCTTCTTTCTCCCCCCTGCCGGCCGGGTCTTCTCCGCACACTCCGTACACTGCAGTCCGTGTCTACACCATACACCATGCAGGTCGTGCTCGTTGTTTGGCGGGGTAAGGGGGAGAGAACCTGCTTAGCAAGACTCACTATGGGCTGTGCGGGTCCTCTGGCTCACTGCCTCTTTGCAATCACCAGCGGGGACCCGGCGTTAGCGAGCCGCCATTGTGATATGTGTACTTATGACGGCTGTCTCATCTTTCCCCTGGGGCCTGCCGCTTTCCGAGTAACTTCTTCCCAAACGGCTTCCCGGACGTGGGCTGTCGGAGCGGTGGTGGCCTCTATGGGCCACAGGAACTCGCAGCGGTGCACTGCTTGCACGGCCCGACGTGGGCCTCCGCTATCGTCTTCCGGCCCGGGATAGGCCGCTCCTCCCCACCACTGGATCTGTGGTCCGCTGCAGGATTTCTTCACCAGAAGCCACACAGATATCAGCCCTGGGGTAAGTCGCGCAGTGTCGCTATTATTTTTTTGCCTCCAATCGTGTGCCAGGCCACGGATATTGATCGGATTATTTGCTCTGCCGGCAGAGCCGCCTCACTGTGCGGCCATCTTGCTGCTCGGCTTGGCCACGCCCCATGTACCTAGCAAATTTCATGGGATAATAATGCAAGATATTTATGGTGGTTAATGCACTTGCTGGAGAGACCTGCTTTTTGCCTGGTCACAGTTTTGATTCATAAAGTAGCATTTAGGGCTAATGTGCCTGCTGCAAAGGACAGTGTGTAACACAGATCTTAGATTTGTATTTTATGTAGATAGTTTCTTGGGATACTATTTGTGACACAGAGGCCCTTTTGTTACTTGTAGTTCATAAGTTGTAATTCTTCTACTGAGGGGATCCAGGGGGAGTGAGGTTTTAGCCTGTCTCCCCCAGGGTGAATACGCACAATGGAACGGGCCAGAAATAGGATAGGTGAGGCAGGTACTGTGGTCGGGGTTTAGCAGTAGGTTATATAGGTAGATTTTTGGGCGGGAAGGCATTCGCTGAGGCAGTGCCAAGGGCATTTAGCAAATTTTTTAGGTGACAGGAATAGTTTTAGTCAGGTGAAGTATTTCAAATGTTTTGTTTTTAAGACACTTTTAAATACATTCGGATGGAGCATAATGACACAATTAGAAGTGTGATAAGGATTTTTTGTGAGGCAGGCAGGGAGGACCTTTTGAAACCGGGGGTGCCGGGAAAGGCGTGGGTGGGTTTAGAGCGTCCAAAGAGGAAGGCGGCTGGTGGAGTAGCAGAAGCAATGGCAGCATGCTTGCCTGCAGTCAATAAACAAAAGTCAGAGTCTGTGGGAAAAGTTAAGACATTACCTCATAAGGCTTTGGGGCCAGACGTCATGTCAGAGCAGCAGTCTGACGTCCCGGTGGAACTTGCGGAGGATGACACAGATTTTTGAGTGGTGAGCGTGCAGCAGCAAAGTTGTGCTGTTCCTCTCCCAGGAAGAAGGCTGGCTGTGGGAGGAGCGGTGAAGTGTAAGGAAGGAGCATGGAGGGTGGAGCCAGTTGTGTCAGCCACCTATGTCAGGAAGAAGTGGGTGAAGGGAGTGGCACTGCCGGAGGCTAATGCTCCTTTATTGGTGGAAACAGGCCCCCTTTATCATGGGCGGGTCTTCAGCAGCACTTCAGGTGGCAGCAACGAGTGCTTGGAAACGCTTGCGGTTTACTCGCCTGTCAGCGGAGAGTCGGAATTAAAAAGGAGGCGGTTGGCGTCTCTATTAGCAACCCCATTCAGGGGTGAGGTGGAGGAGCGGTTATTAGAGGAGTAAATAGAAGGGGCCAACCCCTCTAAAGCGTCTCACAAGTGTCATGGTGTGGGTATTTCCTTCAGTAGTGAATCGGCAGGGAACATTCCGGTTCACAGCTACTCCACACGAGTTATTGGAAATGTAGTGCATCCCAAATCAGTTAATTTTGAAGCCAGGGATAGTAGCAATAAGGTTGAGGCTCATTGTAAAAAAAAGAATCAAATCAACACAGCCTTTCCACAAACAATATTTTTGATTTGGTCAGCATTTTAACGACTTGTAAGTCGAGAAGAAAGCAGAGCAGATGTTGTTAGATCATAGAAATATTTATGGCAGTTATCAGGACGTCAGTGTTAAAAAACAGCTAATTGTTAGAATGTGACAAGTAGGCTCTTGGAGTAAGACAGGTCAGTGGGTATGGGGGGCAGATTTAAAATTAGCAAAGGATATGGGAATTAATGCAGTTAGAGAGCTTGGCACTGCGGCGCAGGCAGGTCAGACCGGCCTGAAGAATAGATCATCAATAAGAAAATCAGAAGAATGGGGTGGAGTAAGATGAATGCACCAGAGCATGAAGCGACTCTGACACATTGGTCTGAAGAAAAAGGAAGGTCACTAGTGGCTTTTCCTTCAACAAGGGAGCAGTTCAAGCAGTCATCGGTATCAAAATGGAGGTTGTACGGTGGTGGAGTGGGGGATGGTGAAAGACTAGCTTTCAGTGGGGGTAGTTGTCATAATGATTATGTGAAGTTGTTGGATTATGAAGACGATAGTGAGGAGTTAGAAGGAGGGTGTGAGAAAGTGCCATCTTTCTTTCATGGTATGCCCCCACTTTTTGCTAAATTGCTGAATGTACTTCGATTGAGTGTACCCTGGGTTCCTGCCAATCAGGTGCCCAGGGCCTATGTTCCTTCCTTAAACCACACAAACTCCAAATTGGCAAACCCTAGCCACATGTCAGCCCCTAGTAAATGGTACCCTAGGTACCCAGGGCCTTGTGGCCAGGGAAGGCCTCTAAGGGCTGCAGCACTCATTGTGCCACCCTCAGAGGCCCTGTACCCTTACACACACACTGCCCTTGCAGGCTGAGTGTCTGGGTGCAGGACAAAACAAAGAGTCGACATGGCACACATCACTGTGTACCATGCCCATCACCTACACTGCCAAGGCATATGTCAGCCACCCCTCTAGCTGGGTGCATTACGCCTATGGTGTGGGCACAGGAGCAGGAGGCCTGTGCCCCTACAGTACCCGGGTCGATTCCTGGGCACTGTAAGTGCAGTGCTGTCATTTAAGAGTACATGGTGCTGGGGAGGAGCCAAGATGGCGACCGGAGCAGACGCTTGAGCGCCCGGCTCCGTCGGCCCTTGGCCCCGGACTATTATCCTGATTCCTATCCTTGCCGATTTTCGAGGTGAAACGTGTACGACGACCCGCTGTCCACACCGCCACTTCCCCGAAGTCTCAGCCCGCCCGGATGCCGGAGTTTTTGGTGTTTTTGCTCTCCGCCCTGGACCCCTGCTCCATTGTGGCCTTTGCCGGCCCCCAGGAAGCTCCGCAGTCCCCGGACCCGCTAGCGCAAATCCGAGCCCCGCGGTCCCGACCTCACCTAACACCATGGACTGTCGCCAGATGAGCCTGGGGAGGGACGGCCAGACACCTCCTGCACCCTGCGCCTGAAGGGCTGGGGCTGTAAGGTAAGCCCCGGTGAGGCGGGTCTCCTGCCCCGATCGGTGGACCGCGCTGTGGGAGGCTGCCGACCCCCTTCTTCTATTGCCTAGTCGGCTGCAAAGAGAACCCGAGGGAAGGGAGGCGACTGTTGGCTTTCCCAGTTGCGGCGCAGACCTGAGGGGAACTGACTCCTTGCTACGACCCCCCCCCTGGCCATTGTACCGTCCGGCGGTAAAACATGGCGTTGTTTGCCTGCTCGCGGCTGGGGGGTGATACTCCGGTCTTGCCCGCTGCCCGCTTCGCCCTCCCTCCACCAGCCACCAGCTCCACAGTGCCGTCCCGGATTGCTGCCGATGTGGGGGTGCAGCTTCCGCTGACATGCGGCTCCGTACTGGCCGTCCTGCGGGACTTTCGTTCACAAATGTTTGCTCGCTTTCAGGCGCTAAGTGAGCAGTTTGACTCCCTGTTGTCGGCTGCGGGCCGTGAGCGCTCCGTCTGTCATCAACACGGCGTGGGTCTGCCAGTGCTTTTGTCCTCTTGCGGGGACGCAACGGCTGTGTGTGATCGTGCTACACTGGTGCCGGCGTCTGGCTTCCCCGGCACCCAGGATCAATTGCTCTCCAGCTTAACAGCGGATACTTTGTTTCCCCGTTCATTGCTGCCTGCTTCATTGTTGCCTGCCTCACCGCGTCTGCAGGAATATCCAGCTGAGCAACACCTAACATCCTCGAGGAGTCGTTCACGGTGGCCTACTGCTTCTTTTCTGTGGAACTCCTGTACTCTGCATGCCATGTCTGGACTTTATGTGGTGCACAAAGGGACCTCTACAGATGGTCGGCGGCCATTTTGGGATTCTACTTCACCATCTTCTCCCAAACGGCCATATTGTCTTTGTCTGCACGGGATGCGGGGCCTTCATGTAGGGGCTGGCTTAATCTCAAGCCCGCGATCGGGCCAGGGCTAGACTGATTAATGTCGCCATGGTTTCACGGAGGGGCTGGACTGGGACTGGAACTGTATGTGTACTTTGTGCGCATTCGTCGCGATTTGTCTTCCTTCATCTAAATTGTTGTGACAATTCATTTTCACACGACCGCTTTTGGGGTAGTGGGTTCTCAGTGTGTGGAAGCCAAATATGGCCGATGGTTTAGGGCGCTCTGATGATACGTAGGCTCCTCCCCACCTTCTTCTTTTTGGGAGTTTAGATTAGAATAGTCCTATTCTTTTCTCACCCCCTTTAACATAGGTGTATTGTTTTCTTATCTTTCTTTACTTTATTCTTACTCTCTTTCTTGTCTATATTTCGGGTTTATTGGGCGACAGGCACTATGCTGGGGGGGGGGGAAGGCCGTAGCCTCCGCATTGGTGTAGGGTGGGGGGGTAACTTACTGTTTCTAATTAGTTCTATGGGCCTTTTTTCTCTTTATGTTTCTGCGCTATACTTGTTTCGATTCTGGGTCCGGGTGGGGGGTTGACTGAGTGGGGGCGGCACTGGAGGGGTGCGTAATTGCTCATGTGACTATCCTGTTATATAACTGCATTGCCTCACTGCCTGCGATTTTACTTCCATTGCTGTTTTAATGATGCTGCTGCTCTCCCGTGTGGCGAAGATATCGTGCGGACTCGAATCTCCTTGGTTCTTATTCTTCACTGACTATTTCCCTGATAAACTTATTTTGAAAACTTTAAAATTAACCTTCACTTCTCCTTTCCCTGGGGTCAAGGATCTCTCCAGTGTATGTTTCATAAATCGTTGCTAACCTTGACCGTTGAAGCACAGGGGCCGTAATGTTTGTATCAGTGCTTAACCGTATCGTGGCCGGCCTGAAGGTTGTAGGCCCGTATTTGTTCTTTTAATATGCACGAATAAAGGTTTTAAAAAAAAAAAAAAAAAAAAAAAAAAAAAGAGTACATGGTGCTGAGAGCTTGTCAAACACGAGCTCCACAGCACCATATTGGCAACACTGAAGCCTGGGAAGTTTGGTATCAAACTTCTCAGCACATTGAACCCACACTGATGCCAGTGTAGGATTTAATGTACTAAGCACCCCAGAGGGCATCTTAGAGATGCCCCCTTACAGCTAACTTACAATCCACGTCTGCTCTGAGGCTGCCCAGGCTGCCACACAGCAGACACGTTGCTGGACCCCTGGGTGGGAGAGCCCCTGCTCTCCCGGGCCTGCAACAATGCACATCCTGAGTGAGGTGAGAAATCTCCTCCCCCAGGATGAGCAAAGGAAAGCTTCAAAGGCAGGCCGCCATTTGGAGTTTCCCCAGGCCACTGCAACCCCCCACTCTGGCGGGAAGCTTGGCCGGAAACCCCATACAAGGACAGGGGATGTGCCAGCCTGCCCACCCCACCCCTCAGGTGAGGGAGGCGAGGTGAAGCACATCTCCGGGCTCTCGCCATCTTGAAGATGGGAGGCCCTACCCTATCAGGATTAGGCTACTGCCCCCCTCCCACAGGAGAGAGGCAGGATAGGGGGTGTACCCACCCCAGGACAAGGACCCATTGGTCCCTGGCCTTCACCTACCTGTAACGCCCCTAAATATTGTATTTAGGGGCCCCCTGAACCTTCCTTCCTCAGATTCCAGATAGAAAATTACAAGAAGAGCAAGAAGAACAAAGACCTGCCCTGCAGCTGCTAAAAAGAGAAGAAGACACCAACTGCTTAGGCCCCAGCCCTACCGGCCTGTCGACTCTCGAACCTGCACCAGCGCGGCATCTCTCATGGCCAGCAACCTCACCAACCCCGGAGGACCTGGCTACCTTTTGGCTCTAAGCCCCTGGGACTCCCATGAGTAGAGGCTCTACTCAAGAAACCTATTTTTAACCCCAGGCAGCAGCCCGGAACCCCGTACCCAACACACTCTGCACCAGCCAAGCCTGGCCAGTGCCGGAGTGGACAAAGACCCTGAGGACGACCCCACGGCGACTGTGACCCCGAGTCCGGCACCCAAGCACCCCCCTCGACATCCCGGAGGAAGCCTGCAGCCTCAGAACCAAGTGCCACCCCAACCGCGATCAACCAGAGGGTAAGATTCCCGACGTCAAAAGGCACCCCTGCACCCGGCGCCCTGCGGCCCCCTGTGCCCAATCCCGGGGTACCCACCTAACCTACAACTACCCAACTTACCTCTCGAAGTGGTGGTGGCACCTGAAACATCCTCGTCCCCGAGCCTGCAGCCTTTTTCCAAACCGGAACATTCCCATTGATTTCCATTGAGCGCCCGAAGGCTCAAAAGCACCCTGCACCCAGCCGCCCGAGTGGCCCTGGCAGTGCCCTCTCTACACTAACCTACTTCCCCACTTGCCCTGAGTAAGTGACCAGGAGCCCAGCTCCCACAGCCGCGTGGCTTGCCAGACAGCAGCCACCAACCAAGGCCCTCCTATCCCTCATAGGATAACATTGGGCCTAACTCTCTCTGCACCCGGCCGTCCTGAAACCGCTGAGGGTGAACCAACTGTACCTACCTAACACTGGGGGACCCCTGAGTCCATGCCCGGAATTTCAAATCTGCCAGTCGAGTACTTACCCTTAAACCGCTCACTTCATTTTCCTCATAGGGTAACATTGACTGGCTTTTTCTTCAAAAATCTTCTAAGTGTGAACTTTTCAAAACTGCAAAAATTCACCAAAAATCAGCCAAGTGACAAAAACGAATTTACTCACCTGCTCCTAGGTGAGCTCCCAGTGCTGGATAACAAGGATGAGGATAAGAATATACATAAGAGGTTACCATATATGGGCATTGTAATGCCTTTGGGTTCTCATTCATCTGATAAAATAAAGAGTAGAATATGAGGACTTTAATGTGACATTTGAGCCTCTAGGCAGGGACGACATCTGTGAAGTCCAAGAGGAGAACGAACTCTGGTCTGTTCCACCTCTTGATTTACCCCCTATCAAGAAGTGGACCCAATCAGCCATACAATTAAATGCCCTGGCCTTAGAGCATAGGCTGAAAGGCACCAATTGCAGGTCGAAATGAGATAAAGGAGGAAAAAACACTTTCACTGTTCCCAACGGTGTGATTTGTATCTACTACATTTTACTCGACCTAAGGCTTTGGACAAAGTTATTGGATATGTCTGTGGGTAAAAGCACCAACAGTGACCACAACCCCCTAAGCCTGAGTCTGGCACCCCCTGGGGCAATTCATCCAGCATTTCCGGAGAGGTCTTATAACCAAAGAGTTGCATCCAACGAATGACAAACGTCATCTTAAGTGGCACAGGATTTGCAGGGACAAAAGTCAACTTGAGACCATTAAGCAGGACCTAATAGCTTATATGGCTGAGAGAGAATCCGGGAGGAGTGCGATTAGCAATATGCATGATCCTTATTTTAGACAGTTGGCCCAACACATTGTTGTCCACCCACACCTTATAAAGCGAAGATTGGGGACAGAAAAGAGGCAATCCTGGTTCTCACATGAGTGTAGACTTCTAAGTTGCCAACTCTCAACAGCATTTAGAAAAAAGAACACAGTTGCGGGGCAAGTGCTATTAAGTTCCTACAAAATAGCCATAAATCGAGCAAAGAGGGAGTGGGACGAGGCTACATGTAGACAAATTTGGGAAGCATGCACCCTTAAAGACTCAAAAAAAGTTGGGACCCTAGTTGCAAGGGGGACCTAGAGAGTCAAACACCGTTAGCTAACAGTATCTCAGCCGGTGCCTGGCAAGATCACTTTAATGCCCTATACACCAGTCCAAAGTATTCCACCATGCAGGTAACCCCTCTTGATCTGCCCCTAGTCAAAGCCATGGACCTCTTCACTTAGAGCGAAATTCTGACCTCAAACGAGTTAATCGTTCCATCAAAAGCCCCGGGTCCTGATGAAATTCCAGGCTACCTATTCCGACACGACAAAGACAACTGGACCAACTATATATTGGCACTCTCTAACGCCATCGCTGGTGGTGCTTCAATCCCCGATTCATGGAAGGGAGCGGAAGTGGTTCACATCTTTAAGAAAGGCGAGAGGAACCTCTCGAGCAATTATAGATAGGCCCGTAAGCCTCATTGATTCCATACAGAAAGTATTTAGTCGCACCCTTTTGGCTAGGATCCAAGAATGGATATATAAGAACAACATCCTGTCTCCTTACCAAGCAAAGTTTTGCAAGAAGACAGGGACAACAGATCAGGTCTTCCGGTTCCTCCTTCTACATTGGAAGGTAGTGAGCATTGGCAAGGTCTTTATGTTGCATTCATCAACCTGAAGACCGCTTTTGATATTGTACCCCGAAACACTCTTTGGCAAGTACTAAAAGATATGGGGATGCCCATGGTTTCAAGTTTATTTTATTTAGCAGAGTTACTTAAAACCATTGCTACAAAATATCTCATTGCATGTCATCAGTTATAAAAATTTTTTTTAAACCAATTAAAAAAACACTATAACCAATTGATATTTACAGTACATTAAAGGAGTAAGCAGTTATTTGGCAGTGTCCAACTTTTCCTTGTTGGCTGTATTGCTGTTCTGACTAGGCATTTTCTTCTCCACATGTTTCATGAATTTTACAAAGCGGCAGTTAAGCTGCGTGTCCTCGGGTGCGAAACATGCCAGCACAGCCTGTCTCCGTGTACAGATACCTCTCTGGTTAAAAAGCGGTTTTAAAAGCTGTCTCCTTTCCTTTGTTAGTTCCTTGCATGTGCAGAGAAGGTGCAGCATATCTTCTTGTGATGTACCACATAAGCGCCAATTGGGATCAGATAGGTTTTTCAGCCAATATGGAAAGTGCTTTGTGCATGGCAGCAAGCCTAATCTGTATTTTAAAAATAGAATTTTTGTATATTTGGCAAAACCCAAAGCTAGATACTTTTGTGCAGCCAGGGAGGAGTAGGCACTCAAGATCATGCGTTGGATTGATGCTTCAAGATGATAGGCCACTGTGTGGAATCCATGCTAGTTTTTGTGTGCAATAAGGTTTTTCCTTGATGAGTGGTTTCCAAGATAAGTGGCCCAGTCTTCCTAGGATATATTTGAGGACAGACCCTCGTGCATCGGATGGGTGAATCATTTTATTGTTTCCCAGAATCTTGCACTGTTTTTCAGCTTAGAGTCCGCATGCAGTTTCGCCCATAGGATATCCTCATTATCATGCCTGGCTTCCCAAATTGCTTGCTTCAGTTGTGTTTTCTGCTGTCGCAATTCAGCTAATTTTGTGATGTTGGTTGGAGACGGGCACACCTGCCGCAAAGAGTAGTTGATGCTATTTTTGATGGATTTTACCTTGCTCTTTTGCGGCATGGTGAAGTTAGTGTGTCCTCTATAACCCTGCTGTGATTTAGATTTAATTGGGGCGGAGAAAGATGTTGCCAAGGCATGGGTATAGTTTGTCCATCTCTCTATTTCATTGTCCCCTTCCCGTGATTCAAATAGAAATTTTGCCGCTTCCTGGAAGTTATCTTGCATTGCTTGAGTGAATTTTATTCTTCTAACGTTGATTGTAGTGGTTGTGCCGGGTGGGCCCCTCCATTTCATAAATCTTGGGATATTTGTGCGCTATATAAGTTCCTGGGGCCGGTGATCACTATCAGCTTTGTCGCCTATGCTAAATGAGAACATTTCATTAAAGAGAGTTGGGGACACAAAGGTATAGTCCAACGTTGAGTTTTGTTTTGATGATTGATAGGTGAATGCAGGGGGTGTATCACTTATAATTCTACCATTCGCTGCTCTAAGCATGAGATGTTCAAGATCCTCTATAAGACGCTGACCGATCTTTGAGGGAGCTGGTGATGAATTGGTACCCTGTTGCGGGATGTTCCTTAACTGGTTATGTATAGAAACTTCCTCCATTTATGATGGGCCAAGTGGATGTAAATTGAACTCTCCTGTCAGTATCATGTCTGGTGTGTTGACCTCGCTCATGCAAGACTCTACGAAGTTGGCCAGTTGTTTTGCATCGTTAGATTTCCTGTTAGGATGTATGTACGTGTTTATCATTACTATATCCTTGTGCCTGTTCCCCGATGGCCCCTTTATGGTGGAGATTTTTATAGCGATGGATTCTGGTGCTGTTAAGGCCACTGAATGGACTGAGTTTGCACAGGTGTTATTTACGTAGATCACCAGGCCTCCCTGCAGATGACCAAATCTTGCTCTTATGTGGGCTGGTGCATAGAAGCGTAGATATCCTTGTAGGTGTGGTGGATCCGTCATCCATGTCTCTTGGAAAGCAATGATATGGAATGACTTTTGATAATTCATGAAGGCGTGGTCTGACAGCTTGCTTTTTAGCCCGTTGATGTTCCATGAGCATATCCGTAATAAGTTTATTTCATCTTCTCACAGATTATACCAGCTATTCTGTCATTTGCTTGTTACTTGAGTGGTAACTACCCTCATGGGCCATCCTGAGTCTTCATGGCAGAGACCTTGATGTAAATGATTCGGGTAATGTCTCCCTGAATCCTGTGGCTGCCTCATGGTGACCGACGAGGGACCCCTTGCCCCTCTCAGTATTGACTTAGAGATGTTAGACCGTTCTGTTATCCGTCTGTCGCCTTGCCACTGTATTAGTGGTGCTGGATAACCGGGTGAGTTGATGGGTTTTATTTTTATGCCCCAATTTTCAAAAATGTTGTACTTTCCAGTAATATTTTTTGTGCAATGGTTTCTGATCTCCATGTTGTCCGTGTGGCCTCGCCGCCCCCAAAGGTCCCTTTGGCTGACAAACTCTACTGAGTCCAGGTCCGTTGAGTTTACCTCCGATAGTGAGGGTACACATGATAATAAGCAAAGCATGGTCCCACGATTTAATATATCGTAAGCCCCTCTTGATCTGTATACTGGTGCAAGCTCTAGAGTTTTCACATTCCAATTGAGGTCCTTTCCTCGGCTGTCTGATTGTGGCCTGTTGGTGGGCTCATAGGTATTTTTGCTTGCTTGGGGTGGTTTTATGATTGCTTCTGCCCTGCTCTGATCATCTGGAATTAAGTTTGTAGCTGGCCCAGCGCAGAGCAGCTCCATAGATTCCACGTGAGCGGAATTAGCTCTTATGCTACCGTGTTTGAGTTCTATATGCTCATCTCCTCCAATATTGGATGCAGGGATAGGCAGATGATTTAATGACCTTTCTATTCTGTGATCTGGCTGATTAGTAGAGATGGTAGTTGTAGAGAATTTGTTATCTTTGACCATGGGTCCTGCAGATGTTTGGTTGGGAGCATGACGCTGCGTGGTAATTTCTTCTGGTTTCATTCTGCATGGCAGTAATTGATATTCAGCTTCCTCCCTGGCCAATTTGCAATTCTTAAGAGTTTGGGTTCCTCCTTCTTCCAATGGCAATGTTTGTCGCAAGGACCCTGTGAAGGCAGGATTTTGATTAGAGTTTGAGACCAATCCTTACCCAGGACGCAATGTACTTGATTGTGTTTTGCCCGTTTCCACTGGAAAAGTCTGATTTGAAAGGTCAGGTTTTACAGGTGGTGATTGCCTGAAGAGACGGGCAAAGTCCTCCTTTTTTGTGAACAATTTTTGATTCCTGCCTTTTCTCCTTTGAGCTCGCCTTTGTTTGGCATTAGAAGTTGCTCCTGGGTCAGCCGGTTCTGTCCCTGTGCCCCTAGAGAGTCCTGATGCTGATTCCCGTTTATTAGTGCGCTCGTCTTTTTTGGCATTTCCTGTACTTGTCAGTTTTGAGATAGACGGTGTCAGACCTAGATTTCCCGTGGTATGTATGCTTGTTCCGTGATTGGCCTCAATGGAATGGGTAGCCTTTTGGTTAGACTCGATGGGGTTCCATACTGAGTCTTTAATTTGAGCGCACAAGTCCTTCAGAATTGAGGGGAGAGAGGTGAGTTTATCAACTATTGGGCCACAGCCACAATTTAGTTCCCTTTCTTGTGATTTCCTGTGTGAACTCTGGAAAAGCAGGTTCAGGGCACCAAGTTTTTCATCAATTGCCACCACAAACGCTGCCAATGTATTTAGTAAAGTTAGCCGGGTGTCCATTTTGTCTGACTGGTACCGGAGGGCTTCCACTAGAAGTTGTACTGTCTTGAGTAAGCTAGCCCAGGCATTTTCAGAGTTCAGCTTTTGATGAATATTGGTTGAATTTCCTAAGTCGGATGGCAGTGATAGGGGCTCCCTGCCCTGAGTCCCTTTCAACTCTTTGTGGGGGGAGTTTTGGGGGTCCAACCTAGGTCGCACCGGGGTTTGCTGTGTGGGGTTTGTCAGTAGGTTATCCCAGTCCCCCTCGTCCATTTGATATAATTCCTTTACATTTTCCGACTCTTGTCCGAGTACTGGTTCAGTGCTGTGGGGCGTTGATGACAATAATAAACGGAGATTTGTTGGGGTCCGACTGATCCTGTTTTTTTTTAATACCGATAGGTGGTGCGCCTATCTCTATTATAGACAATTCCTTGTTTGTAATACAGTTATTCCCTTTTCCCCCACTGCAGCCTCTCTCTTCCTGCTTGTCCTTATAAATTCTTACAGCTTGTCCAGGAGGCACTGCCAGCTTATTTGTTGTTTCTAGGTTGTTTGGTGTGTTTACTTTTAGTGTTTCAGCTTCTAGATGACCCTGTGGCCCTTGTGGCAGTAGTTTGGTATTACTTTGCGCAGCTATTGTTGAGGCCAGTGGGCTGTATGATTGGTGTGGTGAGTCATTTGACTCGGGAATGCTTTTTGTGCCGGTTATTGCACTTTGGTTTAAGTCCTGTTCTCCCCGTTATCCGATAGTTTGAGTGGCGAAATCGGAATTTTGAGACCTTGTGCTGCAAGTGAACTTGATAAAATGGCATCCCCCGGATTTTTTAGGAACTGAAATTTTGTATAAATCTTACGTTGTGTCCGTTTGTAGCAATTTTGAGTAGGTCCTGCCTCCAAGTTGATGACATTTGTAGTGGGACTTGTAGTAGGACCCATGTCAGGGGAGGAAACGCCTGCTCTAAATTTGGTTTTGGGAAGGGGCTCGGCCGTTCAGCCCTTGAGTGACAAAGATTCTCTTTTGCGCTTACTCATTTTTGTCTTCTTGTTTGTTCTAGGTGGGCACCCCCTGACCCTGCCAGATCTCATTTCCTTTTTACGCAGAACAGCTGAATTACTAGTTGTTCTCCTTGGCCTTTATTCGGCACTGCCCTCGCTCGGTGCCAGTCAAGGAGGTGCCAATCAAGGAGGCAAAGAGACAGGGGGAGCTGGCTGTGGGAAGTGCGTTGGTGTGAGTTAAGTATCACCGTACACCACCACCATGCACTAGGCACCATTCACCACCATGTTTCCCGCAGCTCGAGCAGCACAAGCAAACAGCTCAAGTACACAATCATGTGCTCGTAGTGCTCAGTCGCAGTACCGGAGCTGCCAGGGCCAGAGCCGCCACTGCCTACACTCTTCCTCTCTTTGTGGCTTCGTGGCTCTCTGTTGCTCGCTGCTTCCTGTTTGCCGCTCTCTGCTGCTCTCTAGTAGAGTCTGCTCTCTAGTGGTTGTCTGTAGGTATGGCAGGAGATGGTGGTGCTTACCGTGCGCTGATGGGGTGAGAAGTATTCCTCTTGGCACCCGCCACTCTCCGAGAGGGGGAGAAACCTGTAGTGTCCTCCGACGTCGGGTAGCGGTATAGTCTACCCGCGTCGGAGGTGAGGAACGAGCGCTGACGGATGACGTCATGCGCTAAGTATAAATAAAGGGGCGTGGCCCGCAATCGGCAGTCGGGACCACGCTGGAAACCACATCGTGTGTCTGGGAGTATTACTGCGCGATGCAGCGCGATAACCACGAGGCCTATGGCATTTAGACCATTACACTGGCGACGAGGGGCAGAAACGACCCCATGCTATGGTGCTGACAGCCATCTCCTCGTGCACCACTGCTGTGCCCTCGACCCTGGCCCTTGCTGTCTCGCCTGGGTGCAGCTCGCCTGCGATGAGCCCTAGGCAGGTTGGGAGACCCCACGCTGGGCCCATCTCCTCGGGGGCGTGCCTGCTGATGGGTGTGCGCACGTGGCCGGCGGAGCCTACGGAGAGTCGCGCCCGGCACCCTGGTGAGCGGAAGACCCTGCTACGAAGCCTGACACGGCTGGGACACTGAAGAGGCCCTAAGGGTGTCCATCCTGACCTCAGCCAGGCGGCTGTCGCTGTCCCAGGAAGGTAGGGAGCGCACGTGCTGCGGAGTGTCTCTGCGACTGCGCCAAGATGGCGTCGATTCCCGCCATTGAGCCATTTGTGGTCGACGGCACTTCCTCCTCTCTTGCCCCACGATGGAGAGACTGGACCGATCGTCTCCAGATCTACTTCGAAGGGGCTGGCATAGCCCGAGAGCGGCGCAGGGCCCTACTTCTTCACCTGGGAGGCAAGGACATCCATCGCATTTACAAGACATTGGTGGAGGCAACACCTAAGACCTACCACACGCTTCTCAATGCCCTGAATGCGCACTTCGAGCCGATGGCGAACAGGGACTACGAACGGTTCATATTTCGCCAGGCCAAGCAGGAAGCGGAAGAATCGCTGGACGCATTCCATGGGCGCCTGAAGGAACTGGCCAGCACGTGTGGTTTTCGCGATGAACAGGAGGAGATCCGAGGTCAGATCATTCAAGGATGCTACTCGTCCAAACTCAGAGTCAACATCCTTCAGGAGGACGGCAAGCCTCTGGCGGACATCCTCACTCTGGGCCGGTCGAAAGAATTATCGCAAGCCAGGGCGTCGCACATGGAGGCGGCGCTCCACCGCCCTGTCAAGACGGAGCAAGTCAACGCGGTGGACACGACCAACGTGGTGAGGCCCAAATCGCGCCAAAACACAGGGAAAAAGCCGCAAGACAGGAAAAAGGGATGCGGATACTGTGGAGGCGCGCCCCATCGAATGCAAGACTGCCCAGCAAGAGGGAAAAGATGCAGTGCATGCGGGTGGATGAACCACTTCGCGGCAGTCTGCCGGTCCACAAAGTCACGGATAGAGGTGGCCCAGACAGTGGAGGAAGAGCAAGACGGAGAGGACATGGATGACGACGCAGGGGACTACCCGGTCCACTACGTGTTCGCGGTAGACCAACCACGACGGAAGAGACGGCGACTCCCAAGGTGCAAAGTCAAGATCCACAACCAGGACGTGAGAGCCACCATAGATACGGGGGCGTCGATCGAGCTCATGGCAGCCAATGTGTATGAACAACTAAATCCCAGCCCCCCACTGAGCAAAGCAAGAATCAGAGTGTTTGCGTATGGGCAGAAAACACCAATGCCGCTCTTGGGGTGTTTCAAGACGGAGATATGCCACAACGATGTCAAGATACCCACCACAGTATACGTGACCCCTGAAGGAAACGGAATGCTGATCAGTGGGCAGTCAGCGGAAGAGCTGAGGCTGATATCGTTCGCCCTGGCGGTGCAGGAGGAAGAGTTAGAGGCTATCCTAGAGGAGTTCGAAGACGTCTTCAAGGGCATCGGATGCCTTAAAGGTAAAGAAGTATCCCTCCACATCGACCAGTTGGTCCAACCGGTGGCGCTGAGACACAGGCGCATTGCGTTCCATTTGCGCAAGAAGGTGGAGGACGAGCTAGAGGCACTGGAGAGACAGGGGATTATTGAGAAGGTCAGCGGACCCACCCCGTGGGTGTCCCCGATCGTAGTGGCGAGAAAACCGAAGCAGCCGGGGCAGGTCCGCATCTGCGTGGACATGCGCTTCCCCAACGCCGCAGTGAAGAGGGAGCGTCACCTAACTCCCACCATTGACGACATCCTGGGAGAACTGAACGGCGCCAGATGGTTTTCAAAGATGGACCTTAGGTCCGGATATCACCAACTGCCGCTGCACCCAGACTCTCGCTACGTCACTACTTTCTCGACACACGTCGGCCTCAGGCGGTACCGACGCCTCAACTTCGGAATCTCAAGCGCAGCGGAGGTGTTCCAAAACGCTATCCGAGAAGTCCTCAGCGGGCTGCCAGGGGTCCTGAACGTAAGCGATGATCTCCTGGTGTACGCCTCATCGATAGAAGACCACCACCGGAGGCTGCGAGGGGTCCTCCAGAGGATAAAAGAATCCGGACTGACCCTGCACAGGGAGAAGTGCCAATTCCTAAAGAAGAAGATCAGTTTCTTTGGGTACACATTCTCCGACCAAGGAGTCGCCCCGGACCCGGACAAGGTCAAAGATGTGCAGGACGCTCCCGCACCCTCCAACATCTCGGAAATAAGGAGCTTCCTGGGGATGGTGAACTTCTGCGGCCGGTTTGTCTCGGACTTGTCAAACCTCACGAAGCCCCTCAGGGAACTGACAAAGTCCACCACCCCGTGGCAATGGGGACCAGAGCAGGAGCAAGCCTTTAAGGACACCAAGGCGGCGTTGTCGGCTGATACCACCCTATCATATTTCAATCCGGCACGGCCCACCAATGTGGCAGTGGACGCCAGCCCGTATGGGCTAGGAGCAGTCCTCGCACAGCTGCAAGAGAATGGTGAGTTGGCCCCGATAGCCTATGCGAGCCGCTCTTTGACGGACACAGAACAGAGGTACTCGCAGATCGAGCGAGAAGCGATCGCCATCCATTGGGCCTGCCGACACTTTCACGTCTACGTGTACGGCAATCCATTCACCGTGTCCACGGACCACAAACCCCTCATCCCCCTGTTTCAGGGATCGGCATCAAAACCCCCGCCGCGGATCGAAAAGTGGATCCTTCAGCTACAGGAGTACGACTACACAGTAGAGTACAAGCCGGGCTCCTCGAATCCCGCGGACTACCTCTCAAGACATCCCAGAGTAGCCACCAAAGCGGAAGAGGAGGATGCTGAAGACACGGAAGAATATGTCCGGATGGTATCAGAGAGATCCCGGCCATTGCCCATGAGCCTCGACACGATCGTAGCAGCCACCCAGGAGGACGAATGTCTGCAACTAGTCCTGACGGCCGTCCAGTCACATGACTGGCGCCCCATCCAGTCCTCCATGGCCAGACGAACGCTGCAAGCCAAGGCCATCCTGGAGTCGCTCACGCGGGTCAAGGATGAACTCTCGGTTGACACCAGCGGGTGTCTTCTTCGGGCCCCGCGACTGGTGATCCCATCCAGTCTGACCCAGCAAGCAGTAGACCTGGCACACCGGGGCCATCAAGGCATGGTGAAAACAAAGAGTCGGCTGAGAGCCAAGGTATGGTTCCCGGGGATGGACCCTATGGTGGAGCGAACGGTCCGAACATGCTCCTGGTGCCAGGCATCAGGTCAGCCGGAGCATCCCCACCCCGTCATCACCGAGGAAAACCCGCAACGACCGTGGGAGAAGGTGAGCGCAGATTTTGGGCACCTCCCAGATGGACGCTATGCCCTGGTAATCATCGACGACTACACAAAGTACCCGGAGGTCGAGGTGGTGGGAAGCCAGACCGCCGCGGAGGTCATCACAAAGTTCGAGAAGACTATCTCCACGCACGGAATATTTGAAGTGGTCAAGACGGACAACGGCCCACCCTTCCAAGGGCAAGAATTTGCGGACTATCTAAAGGAGTGGGGAATCCACCACCGGAAAGTGACCCCGCGCTGGCCTCAAGCCAATGGGGAAGCGGAGAGATTCATGCGGACCATCAACAAAGTGGTACGCATTGCGCACGCCGAAGGGTCGCCGCTCGAGATGGCCATCTACAGCTTCTTGAGAGAATATCGGCTGACGCCTCATCTCACGACAGAGACAGCCCCGGGACCGGCGAGCATGGGCCGAATAGTGCGAGACACCATCCCGCATCACCCAAGCTGGATTCCGCCTCAGATCGACGCGGGGAGGGTTCTAGCCAATAGGACCCACACCAATGAACAGGCCAGTGCCGACCGGGGAGCCCGGATGTCAACCATTCAAGTTGGAGACAGAGTCTATCTCAAGGACAGGTATCCTGGGAGCAAATTCCGGCTCCCCTTTGAACACAAACCTTGGACAGTAGTCCGCCGAACTGGAACTCTAGTCACCGCGAGGCGAGGGACCGAGGAGGTAACCAGGAACATATCATTCTTCAAAAGGGTGCACCCCGGGACCTCAGACCAGCATCCGTCGGAACGCCAGGGTGACTGGCCGAGTCAGCTGCCAGCGGATGGAGAGTCAGGAGGGAGTCAGGGGCCCACCCCCTGCGATCACGAGGATCACCCAGACCAGAGTGCGACGTCGCCGCCAGGAACACCAGGCGGGAGGTCGCCCAGCCCTCAGGAGCGGTCCCCAGGGGGCGCAGCCTCGCAAGGAGTGGTCCCGACAACACCATCAGTGCGGGGACAGCAGTCCGGATACAGCCTGAGAAGAAATCCGGCGCCATCCTCCCAGCTGGCTGACTTCCTGGTGTGACGGACCTGGGACTGGAATTCTAGTGACTGGTAACAGACCTACTAGGTCAAAATGTTTATTGTTTGTTTTGATAAAGGTTAGAAGGAATGTAGTGTCCTCCGACGTCGGGTAGCGGTATAGTCTACCCGCGTCGGAGGTGAGGAACGAGCGCTGACGCATGACGTCATGCGCTAAGTATAAATAAAGGGGCGTGGCCCGCAGTCGGGACCACGCTGGAAACCACATCGTGTGTCTGGGAGTATTACTGCGCGATGCAGCGCGATAACCACGAGGCCTATGGCATTTAGGCCATTACAAAACCTCCTGGGCTGCTCTTCACTTGCGGCACCCGCCGCAGCTGCTCGCCTCACCTCCTCTCACGGGCCGCGCAGCTGCTCTCTCCCGGTCGCGGCACTCCTCCGCACTCTGCTCGTGGCTCCCGCAGCTCCCGGTAACTGCAGGATTAACAGAATGGCAGGACCGGCGGGGAAGGTGGTGCATGCAGCACCACGCACTGAAGAAGAGCGAAGTACTCCTCGCTGCTCCCGCCTTGCACAAGATGGGGACAAGATGGGGAGAGAAATGCTTGCGGGACCGCTCTTGACTCGCAGCACCCGCAACCACTCACTCCCGGCTCTCTCCTCCCACGCTCCCGGTTGTCTGCTTGCTACAGGGCCTTGAGGTAAAGGAGCGGCGTCCTCCATCTCCCTGCTCTTTGCTCAAAATGGGTGGCTGACAGTCTGGCGCGATCTGGAAAAAACGGACTGGACTTTCCCCTGCAGACCAATGCTTCCTCCTGGAAAAGATAACGTTGTAGCTTCCATGGACATTCTGACCCTAATTATTCGTCTCCATCAGGACAAAGTGTGGTGGGGTGAACAAGGCAAATTTATTGATGCTATCCAACTCAATAGGGGTGTACCCCAAAGGTGTGGTCTGGCACCAACCTTATTCTCGCTCTACATCCGTGGTACTCATAGTACGGCCCGCGGGACGCCAGTGGCCAGGCAGGCCATCCTTGGCGGCCCGCGGACCTTGCAGGTAATGAACCCATGGCCCCCCAGCGAGAGAGTGGAGAGAGCGAGAGAGGAGAGAGAGAGAGAAAGAGAGTGAAGAGAGAGAGTGGAGAAAGAGAGACAGTGGGGAAAGAGAGCGAGAGAGAGAGTGGAGAGAGAGTAAGTGAAGAGAGAGAGTTGAGAGGGAGAGAGTGACAGTGGGGAGAGAGTGGAGAAAGTGTAGAGAGACAGTGGAGAGAGAGACACATAGGGGAGAGAGAGAGAGGGGGGGAGAGAGAGAGAGAGGAAAGAGAGTAGAGAGAGAGAGGAAAGAGAGTAGAGAGAGAGACTGACTGACTGAGATACTGAGAGACTGACTTAGAGAGAGACTGACTGACCGAGAGATAGACTGACTGACTGAGAGAGAGAGACTGACAGAGAGAGAGAGAGAGAGACTGTTTGAGAGAGAGACTGACTGACAGAGAGGGGGAGACTGACTGATAGAGAGGGAGAGACTGACTGATAAAGAGGGAGAGACTGAATGGCAGAGGGGGAGAGACTGACTGAGAGAGAGACTGACTAAGAGAGAGACTGACTAAGAGAGAGACTGACTGACTGACTTACTCACCAAAGAAAACCGCTACTGGCGCTCGCAGCCTCCCCGTATCCCAGGAGGGACTGACCGCCTGAGTTCCGCGTCAACAGCTTGCAGCACCCGCTTCGCGGGTGCCGCTGCGCGGCGCTCAGGTGTGGGGTCGAGGCAGCAGGTGTAAACTTAGCATCCAGCACCCGGGAGGAAGAAACCATCGTGCAAGGCAATTGGGGGCGAGTGAAGCAGGGACCACAGAGACCAGGAGCCCCTGCGCCGCACAGGTGTGTACGGCCGCACCCCCAGCAAGCCACGCCCCCGGCCGTCCAAGCGCTGTAGAAAAGCGAACCCTCCCAGAGCACAGTGGGACTTACTCACCAAAGAAAACCGCTACTGGCGCTTGCAGCCTCCCCGTATCCCAGGAGGGACTGACCGCCTGAGTTCCGCGTCAACAGCTTGCAGCACCCGCTTCGCGGGTGCCGCTGCGCGGCGCTCAGGTGTGGGGTCGAGGCAGCAGGTGTAAACTTAGCATCCAGCACCCGGGAGGAAGAAACCATCGTGCAAGGCAATTGGGGGCGAGTGAAGCAGGGACCACAGAGACCAGGAGCCCCTGCGCCGCACAGGTGTGTACGGCCGCACCCCCAGCAAGCCACGCCCCCGGCCGTCCAAGCGCTGTAGAAAAGCGAACCCTCCCAGAGCACAGTGGGACTTACTCACCAAAGAAAACCGCTACTGGCGCTCGCAGCCTCCCCGTATCCCAGGAGGGACTGACCGCCTGAGTTCCGCGTCAACAGCTTGCAGCACCCGCTTCGCGGGTGCCGCTGCGCGGCGCTCAGGCGTGGGGTCGAGGCAGCAGGTGTAAACTTAGCATCCAGCACCCGGGAGGAAGAAACCATCGTGCAAGGCAATTGGGGGCGAGTGAAGCAGGGACCACAGAGACCAGGAGCCCCTGCGCCGCACAGGTGTGTACGGCCGCACCCCCAGCAAGCCACGCCCCCGGCCGTCCAAGCGCTGTAGAAAAGCGAACCCTCCCAGAGCACAGTGGGACTTACTCACCAAAGAAAACCGCTACTGGCGCTCGCAGCCTCCCCGTATCCCAGGAGGGACTGACCGCCTGAGTTCCGCGTCAACAGCTTGCAGCACCCGCTTCGCGGGTGCCGCTGCGCGGCGCTCAGGCGTGGGGTCGAGGCAGCAGGTGTAAACTTAGCATCCAGCACCCGGGAGGAAGAAACCATCGTGCAAGGCAATTGGGGGCGAGTGAAGCAGGGACCACAGAGACCAGGAGCCCCTGCGCCGCACAGGTGTGTACGGCCGCACCCCCAGCAAGCCACGCCCCCGGCCGTCCAAGCGCTGTAGAAAAGCGAACCCTCCCAGAGCACAGTGGGACTTACTCACCAAAGAAAACCGCTACTGGCGCTCGCAGCCTCCCCGTATCCCAGGAGGGACTGACCGCCTGAGTTCCGCGTCAACAGCTTGCAGCACCCGCTTCGCGGGTGCCGCTGCGCGGCGCTCAGGCGTGGGGTCGAGGCAGCAGGTGTAAACTTAGCATCCAGCACCCGGGAGGAAGAAACCATCGTGCAAGGCAATTGGGGGCGAGTGAAGCAGGGACCACAGAGACCAGGAGCCCCTGCGCCGCACAGGTGTGTACGGCCGCACCCCCAGCAAGCCACGCCCCCGGCCGTCCAAGCGCTGTAGAAAAGCGAACCCTCCCAGAGCACAGTGGGACTTACTCACCAAAGAAAACCGCTACTGGCGCTCGCAGCCTCCCCGTATCCCAGGAGGGACTGACCGCCTGAGTTCCGCGTCAACAGCTTGCAGCACCCGCTTCGCGGGTGCCGCTGCGCGGCGCTCAGGCGTGGGGTCGAGGCAGCAGGTGTAAACTTAGCATCCAGCACCCGGGAGGAAGAAACCATCGTACAAGGCAATTGGGGGCGAGTGAAGCAGGGACCACAGAGACCAGGAGCCCCTGCGCCGCACAGGTGTGTACGGCCGCACCCCCAGCAAGCCACGCCCCCGGCCGTCCAAGCGCTGTAGAAAAGCGAACCCTCCCAGAGCACAGTGGGACTTACTCACCAAAGAAAACCGCTACTGGCGCTCGCAGCCTCCCCGTATCCCAGGAGGGACTGACCGCCTGAGTTCCGCGTCAACAGCTTGCAGCACCCGCTTCGCGGGTGCCGCTGCGCGGCGCTCAGGCGTGGGGTCGAGGCAGCAGGTGTAAACTTAGCATCCAGCACCCGGGAGGAAGAAACCATCGTGCAAGGCAATTGGGGGCGAGTGAAGCAGGGACCACAGAGACCAGGAGCCCCTGCGCCGCACAGGTGTGTACGGCCGCACCCCCAGCAAGCCACGCCCCCGGCCGTCCAAGCGCTGTAGAAAAGCGAACCCTCCCAGAGCACAGTGGGACTTACTCACCAAAGAAAACCGCTACTGGCGCTCGCAGCCTCCCCGTATCCCAGGGGGGACTGACCGCCTGAGTTCCGCGTCAACAGCTTGCAGCACCCGCTTCGCGGGTGCCGCTGCGCGGCGCTCAGGCGTGGGGTCGAGGCAGCAGGTGTAAACTTAGCATCCAGCACCCGGGAGGAAGAAACCATCGTGCAAGGCAATTGGGGGCGAGTGAAGCAGGGACCACAGAGACCAGGAGCCCCTGCGCCGCACAGGTGTGTACGGCCGCACCCCCAGCAAGCCACGCCCCCGGCCGTCCAAGCGCTGTAGAAAAGCGAACCCTCCCAGAGCACAGTGGGACTTACTCACCAAAGAAAACCGCTACTGGCGCTCGCAGCCTCCCCGTATCCCAGGAGGGACTGACCGCCTGAGTTCCGCGTCAACAGCTTGCAGCACCCGCTTCGCGGGTGCCGCTGCGCGGCGCTCAGGCGTGGGGTCGAGGCAGCAGGTGTAAACTTAGCATCCAGCACCCGGGAGGAAGAAACCATCGTGCAAGGCAATTGGGGGCGAGTGAAGCAGGGACCACAGAGACCAGGAGCCCCTGCGCCGCACAGGTGTGTACGGCCGCACCCCCAGCAAGCCACGCCCCCGGCCGCAACACCCCCTACAAACAAAGCGCGGTAACGCTTAGCGGGACGCGAGCGGGACGCCGAGCGAAGCCCGGGCAAAGGGCGGGCCCTCTGTGGCCCTCAGGGGCCAGAAGAGGCTGGGCTGGGCCAGCCCCCTAAAATTGCCCCCCTATTAATAATACACTGCTAAAAGTTCCTCGACAGCCAGTCGGATCACTGGCCATTCCCTTGACACAACTTATATCTGCCCGTTACCATCCAATATAGCACTCCTCGTAATGAGGAAACCTACCAAGAAAACAAGGATGCCTACCCTAAGATCGAGCTCAAAAACCAAATCGGTTCATTCATCTCCACTACCGACTTTTACTGCTATTGACAAGATGCTCAAACGGACTATAGGGGCGGTTTCCGATGCCATAGCCAACACCGAGAGAAGAATGTCCTTACCCCCGGTAACTGTCATTCAAGACACCCAGGATTCATTGATTAACCTGTCAGAAGCTTCCAAAGTCTTGGCAGAGGAGATGGATACTAGCCGGCCCATTACCCCACCATCTTTTGTTGACCTTCCTTGCGCCCAGCCACCCGCCGAAATCAGTAGGGCTAGACATGGTGCACAAACAAGCACTCAAATAAATACTCATGATAACGACATATCCTCCGCGGAAACAATGCCGAATAAGGAAGTCCACAAACAAGGGAGGAAAAAAGGTCATGTCAAACCCAGTAACCACAATTTGATCACACCCATAAACCCATCCACACCGGGAATACCATGCTGGATAACCAACATGGTGGCGGATCTTAAATTAGACCTGGAGCACTCTATCTCGGTGCTGCTAAAACCCCTCATATCAAAAATTGATAGACTGACCTCACTGGTCAATAATAAGGGGATCAGCCCGAAAACCTATCCTGTGCAGGAACGGGATTTGACAAACCGAAAGGACCCTACATTAAGTAGCCCACCAAGAGATAAGGCCTCTCTAGTAATCAATGGGGGGGACAAACTAAATAATACCAGTGTCCCGCAGAAAGGAGCCCAGGAAAAACAAAAGGTTGTCTCTACCCCGCAAGCAGGCAAAAATAAAAATCAAATACCCATGGGCAATAATAAACCTCCATCCGCATCTTTACAAACGATGGAAAAAAATAAGGCCCTAACCCACAAGGCGGTTCCTAAGTCTCCACGGCGTGCCATCGCGACAACCTCTGACGATAAGAACACTCCAACATGCTTCAAGACAATCAATCTTCCGCCTGAGGCTCTGCCCCTCGTAGTCGTCCTAACAGGAATTCCCCCTTTAAAGGAGGGCCAACGGGAATCACAGACTGAACTAAAAAATAAATGCATACAGTGGCTGCAAACACATCGACCCTTGCCCCCTAACATCCACGGGGAAATCCTTGCAGTGAGAAGGGGTGAGTGGATTGGCAAAGGTATTAAGACCATTGCAGGGGATATCATTACAGTCAACTTTAGAGACAGGGCGGCCGTGAATTTCATCTGTAATGCCCCCCCGAGTCACATTCGATCACAAATCCACCCGGTTCGCCTATCCTATTTTTACCCCTTCGCACCCCAAAGGCCCAGGCCGAACATTGGCCCTGACAGAATATCGCATTTGGGTTCTCAACCCGGCCTATTGCAATGGCAAAGGCCAAATTCTGTATTCCCAATTTATGATTACCCCATTACACAGTACGCTCACTGGAACAGGTTCAGTACACTTGAAGGGGTGGACTGACTGAGACTGGACCGCTCATCTTCAAAAATTAAACATAGGAAGGAGCCAACTCTACCATCTACAGGGATAAAAGATGGAGGCGACCAGGGCCAAATTGACGTTCCGGATCCTGTGCAAACCATAGGAGGCAGCAACACACCATCGAACACTAACCGGGGTAGAGGGGAGTGGATAAATCCCTCACTAGACAATTCCCATCTCACCCACAGAAGAATCGCTACCCCCTACAGGCCGCAACTAAGCCGGGTTGTTGCATCCGCAACGGACAGTCAATCAAAGCTTCTGCTAGGCAAGGGAAAAAGAACACCCAAGGTCACGATTCATGACAACCTACTAATAGCCACCTGGAATATTGCAGGGCTAGCGGCCAAGTTCGCATCTCAGGACTGGCGCAGCTATATAAGTAAATTTCACATTTTGTGCCTGCAAGAGACCTGGGCCACTGAACCGCACGCTTACAGTCTGGAAGGCTACAAAAGCTTTTTTGTCCCTGCAAAAAAAGCCATCTCGGGGAGAGCAAGTGGGGGGCTCGCGGTCTATGTCAATTTAGACATCAAGGGCACCTGGTCCAACACCAAATGGGTCACAACCAACCTCCAAGTATTAAGGTTCACCTCACCAAGTCTAACATTTTTGCTTATGAACTGGTACAATGCACCGGCTATAACGGAGAAGGGAATAGCCATAAATGAATTAGAAAACTGTTTGAGCTCTTTAACTATGACACCAAATATCACGGATATAATACTAATGGGAGATTTTAATTGTCACCTTTGTGAGAAACTAATGCCATTCAACAACGACTGGTCTAGATGCACGATTATGAAAGGCCCTCACTTCACCCATTCAACTGAGGGCTGGGGTTTAGAAAGACTTATGAAAAGGTACAACCTAATCCAAATCCTAGATCTTGCCACACTCAACGAGAAAGGAGAATTAACTCCAACATTTAAAGGAAGAGGTTGTCACTCTTACATTGACTTTGCACTAGTCTCTCCCAATCTAAAAAGAAGCATCAGTACAATCATCATAGAGGCCAGTAGTTTCAGTGACCACAATCCGGTAATCATTAAAATGGAGGGTTTCGTTTTCCCATCCCAAAAGAAACCTGCCATTACGGAAAGAGTAGTCGACCAGGGCAGAAGAATTAAATGGGCCAAAATTGATGCGGACAGTTTTCACAAAAAACTATTATTCGAAGCCCCTGCAGAAATTGATAAATGTCTCGACCTCTGTGTAACCGGAGCTGAGGTGGTGAAGGCATTTGAAGAAATCGCACAGGTTGTAAATAACTCCCTACACACCCCAGGAGCTAAAAACAAAATGCCCCTAAACCCCCGTTGGTTTGATTCAAATTGTACAAAGGCGCTGAAAAACCTGAAGGATAGCCTTCATGCCCAACCAAGGGACAAAATTAAGGTGGCACGGAACAGAGCTGAATATAAAAAAGCTCTGAAGGCTCGCAAGCAAAGCATACAAAATCAGGCCTGGGAAGACTTAAGGGACGCCGCAGAAAGAAAAGATTCTATCGCCTTTTGGAAAGTGATTAATGCCCCCCTCTTCCAGGACCAAGGGGCTCCCAAAATCATGAATACCATTCTGCCGGAACAATGGCAGAAACACTTCCAGGGCTTATACAACCATTCAAACAAGGAACCCCAGGAGGAGTTAGCGGAGGCCCACCGGCCTGTAAAGCTAAAGTTCACCTTGAAGGAGGTCGAATTAGGAATCACCGGGCTCAGCAAAAACAAAGCCGCGGGCCCGGACGGAATTCCACCAGATCTATTCCTAAGTAGACCCGAACTATGGGCTCCGTTACTTATGAGGGTGTTAAATGAGGCAGGGGAGGCAGGCCTCCCCCAGTCCTGGTCAACGGCGACCATAGTCCCCATTCACAAAAAAGGCAACCGTGATGACCCCCAATGCTATCGACCTATTTCCCTCATTGATGTGTCAGCTAAGGTCCTGGGGCGAGTCATCCTATCGAGATTGCAAGATTGGGCAGAGGAGCAACAAATCCTTTCAGAAATTCAATACGGCTTCAGGAAAGGCAGATCTACCACCGATCAATGCCTAAATCTATACCTCCTGATTGCAAAATATACCATCGCCGGGAGGGGGTCAATACATATGGGGTTTATGGACCTTTCTGCGGCCTTTGACCGCGTAAACAGGAGAAAGCTCTGGGCCATGCTAAAGGAGCTAGGTGTGGACCAATCCCTAGTCGACACTCTACAAAACCTACATCGGAACACCTCTGCAAGTGTAAGGTACAGTCAGGAAGGCAATAAGACCGATCCCTTCACCTGTAATAGTGGAGTCAGACAGGGATGCATCCTTGCGCCCTTCCTTTTCTCTATTTATATCAACGCTTTGGAAAAGGACCTCCTCAAGCTCAAAGTTGACTCACCCCAAATTGGTCATCGAGCAGTGCCCGTACTACTCTACGCCGATGACGCGGTCCTGCTCTCTAGAACACCATTGGGACTGCAAAAATTAATTGACGGGTTTGCCAAATTTATGGAGAAACTGGACCTGGCAACAAATCTAGAAAAGTCCTACATTATGTCATCGGGGAAATCCACAAAAGGATCTTTTACCTACAATATCGGGTCACACAAAATAGATCAGGTCAAGTCTTTTACGTACTTGGGGGTGCTATTTGATCACGCCTTATCGTTCAAACCCCTGATTGAGAAGCACTCTACCAAACTGGCAAGTGCAGTTGGGGCAATCATGGGGTATGGGCAAAGATTAGGGAAATGGTCCCCCGAACAAATTATGACCTTATACAGATCCATTTGTTGTGCGAAAGTAAGCTACGGGGCAGAAGTGTGGGGCTTTCTGGGCAAAAAAGTACAGCCGCTCCAGACTGAAGAAAATAAATTCTTACGAAAAATATTAAAAGTCCCACAGAGCGTTTCGGCCCACATCATACATGAAGAGGTAGGAGAACCATTTTTAGAGGATAAAATCAAATCCAAACCCCTCCTGGCATGGGTGAAAGTATGGACCAACCCTGAGGCGGCCCTTACGAGACAGATTATCGAGGACTGCCTCAAAAGAGACAAAGGACACGAAATCCCCTGGCTGAAATTTGTTAAGAAGTCGTTAACAGAGATTGGCTGCCCACAATACTTTTTAGCCCCACACTCTCTGCCCCGGGAGAGTAAGACCCTGGTTAAAAAACTTTTTCTTACACATCTGAAAACGTCAAGGGCTGAAAAGGAGAAGCACAAAGCCACTAATCATTTGTACAACGACCTCACTGCGAAGCAAGGGATGGAACCCTATCTGAGGGTCATGTACAATGCGCAGGATCGCTACCTCATGACCCGCTTCAGATTTAACATGTTACACCATATCCTTGCAGTGCCATCTGGGTTCACCCACACAATAGAGGAGAAGGGTACCTGCGGCTGCGATCTTAGATCTCCGCAGGATACCCTTCATTTTGTTTTACTGTGTCCTTTTTATACAATGCCAAGACGCAAGTTCCTGGTGGGAATCCTGAAAGAGCTAAAATTCAAACATGCAAAATTGGCTCTGAGATTCTTACAGGAAGCGGAGGACGCTTACACCCTGTTTTGCACGATAAACTTTATTCGAATTGCAACCAGACTGAGGAATACCAGAGATATTGGACCCCAAACGTGATCTGAACATTCAAAATTTTATAAATCCCCTGGCCCTCTACTTGAGTACAGAAATTTTTAAATATTTATATTTTTGTTCTTTTAACTTGACTATCATTTGCTGTGTTTTTTAACTTGCGCATATTTATATTGTATTTGTGCTTTTATGGTGTCTTTTTAAGAACCGAATAAAGATTATAAATTGAAATTGAAATTGACTGACTGAGAGAGAGACTGACTGAGAGAGAGACTGACTGAGAGAGAGACTGACAGAGAGAGAGACTGACTGACAGAGAGAGACTGACTGAGCGAGACACTGACTGAGAGAGACTGAGAGAGAGACTGACAGACAGAGACTGACAGAGAGAGACTGAGAGAGAGACTGACAGAGAGAGACTGACAGAGAGAGACTGACTGACACAGAGAGAGAGAGAGACTGTTTGAGAGAGAGACTGACTGACAGAGAGGGGGAGACTGACTGATAGAGAGGGAGAGACTGGCTGATAAAGAGGGAGACACTGAATGGCAGAGGGGGAGAGACTGACTGAGAGAGAGACTGACTAAGAGAGAGACTGACTGACTGAGATAGACTGACTGAGAGAGAGACTGACTGAGAGAGAGACTGACTGAGAGAGAGACTGACTGAGAGAGAGAGAGTCTGACTGACAGAGAGAGACTGACTGAGTGAGACACTGACTGAGAGAGACTGAGAGAGAGACTGACAGAGAGAGACTGACAGAGAGAGACTGACTGAGATAGACTGACTGAGAGAGAGACTGACTGACTGAGATAGACTGACTGAGAGAGAGACTGACTGAGATAGACTGACTGGGAGAGAGACTGACTGAGAGAGACTGACTGAGCGAGACACTGACTGAGAGAGACAGAGAGAGACTGAGTGACAGAGACAAAGAGAGACTGAGAGAGAGACACAGAGAGAGAGACTGACAGCGAGAGAGAGAGACTGACATCGAGAGAGAGAGACTGACATCGAGAGAGAGAGACTGACAGCGAGAGAGTGAGACTGACAGCGAGAGAGAGAGACTGACAGCGAGAGAGACTGACAGAGAGAGAGAGAGACTGACAGAGAGAGAGAGAGACTGACAGAGAGAGAGAGAGACTGACTGACAGAGAGAGAGAGACTGACTGACTGAGCGAGGAAGACTGACTGACTGAGCGAGGGAGACTGACTGACTGAGCGAGGGAGAGAGAGACTGACTGACAGAGAGAGAGAGAGACTGACTGACTGAGCGGGGGAGACTGACTGACTGAGCGAGGGAGACTGACTGACTGAGCGAGGGAGACTGACTGACTGAGCGAGGGAGACTGACTAACAGAGAGAGAGAGAGACTGCCAGAAAGCCTGACTGAGAGAGGGAGAGAGAGAGAGACATAGAGAGAGAGACTGTTTGAGAGAGAGACTGACTGACAGAGAGGGGGAGACTGACTGATAGCGAGGGAGAGACTGACTGATAAAGAGGGAGAGACTGAATGGCAGAGGGGGAGAGAATGACTGAGAGAGAGACTGACTGACTGAGATAGACTGACTAAGAGAGAGACTGACTGAGAGAGAGACTGACTGAGAGAGAGACTGACTGACAGAGAGAGACTGACTGAGATAGACTGACTGAGAGAGAGACTGACTGACTGAGATAGACTGAATGAGAGAGAGACTGACTGACTGAGATAGACTGAATGAGAGAGAGACTGACTGACTGAGATAGACTGACAGAGAGAGAGACTGACTGACAGAGAGATACTGACAGAGAGAGACTGAGTGACTGACTGACAGAGACTGAGTGACTGAGGGAGAGACAGAGAGAGTCTGACTAAGAGAGAGACTGACTGAGAGAGACTGACTGAGCGAGACACTGACTGAGAGAGACAGAGAGAGCCTGACTGACAGAGACAAAGAGAGACTGAGAGAGAGACTGACAGCGAGAGAGAGAGACTGACAGCGAGAGAGAGAGACTGACAGCGAGAGAGACTGACAGAGAGAGAGAGAGACTGACAGAGAGAGAGAGAGACTGACAGAGAGAGAGAGAGACTGACTGACAGAGAGAGAGAGAGACTGACTGAGCGAGGGAGACTGACTGACTGAGCGAGGGAGAGAGAGACTGACTGACAGAGAGAGAGACTGACTGACAGAGAGAGAGACTGACTGACTGAGCGAGGGAGACTGACTGACTGAGCGAGGGAGACTGACTGACTGAGCTTGCGGGACCGCTCTTGACTCGCAGCACCCGCAACCACTCACTCCCGGCTCTCTCCTCCCACGCTCCCGGTTGTCTGCTTGCTACAGGGCCTTGAGGTAAAGGAGCGGCGTCCTCCATCTCCCTGCTCTTTGCTCAAAATGGGTGGCTAACAGTCTGGCGCGATCTGGAAAAAACGGACTGGACTTTCCCCTGCAGACCAATGCTTCCTCCTGGAAAAGATAACGTTGTAGCTTCCATGGACATTCTGACCCTAATTATTCGTCTCCATCAGGACAAAGTGTGCTGGGGTGAACAAGGCAAATTTATTGATGCTATCCAACTCAATAGGGGTGTACCCCAAAGGTGTGGTCTGGCACCAACCTTATTCTCGCTCTACATCCGTGGTACTCATAGTACGGCCCGCGGGACGCCAGTGGCCAGGCAGGCCATCCTTGGCGGCCCGCGGACCTTGCAGGTAATGAACCCATGGCCCCCCAGCGAGAGAGTGGAGAGAGCGAGAGAGGAGAGAGAGAGAGAAAGAGAGTGAAGAGAGAGAGTGGAGAAAGAGAGACAGTGGGGAAAGAGAGCGAGAGAGAGAGTGGAGAGAGAGTAAGTGAAGAGAGAGAGTTGAGAGGGAGAGAGTGACAGTGGGGAGAGAGTGGAGAAAGTGTAGAGAGACAGTGGAGAGAGAGACACATAGGGGAGAGAGAGAGAGGGGGGGAGAGAGAGAGAGAGGAAAGAGAGTAGAGAGAGAGAGGAAAGAGAGTAGAGAGAGAGACTGACTGACTGAGATACTGAGAGACTGACTTAGAGAGAGACTGACTGACCGAGAGATAGACTGACTGACTGAGAGAGAGAGACTGACAGAGAGAGAGAGAGAGAGACTGTTTGAGAGAGAGACTGACTGACAGAGAGGGGGAGACTGACTGATAGAGAGGGAGAGACTGACTGATAAAGAGGGAGAGACTGAATGGCAGAGGGGGAGAGACTGACTGAGAGAGAGACTGACTAAGAGAGAGACTGACTAAGAGAGAGACTGACTGACTGAGATAGACTGACTGAGAGAGAGACTGACTGAGAGAGAGACTGACTGAGAGAGAGACTGACAGAGAGAGAGACTGACTGACAGAGAGAGACTGACTGAGCGAGACACTGACTGAGAGAGACTGAGAGAGAGACTGACAGACAGAGACTGACAGAGAGAGACTGAGAGAGAGACTGACAGAGAGAGACTGACAGAGAGAGACTGACTGACACAGAGAGAGAGAGAGACTGTTTGAGAGAGAGACTGACTGACAGAGAGGGGGAGACTGACTGATAGAGAGGGAGAGACTGGCTGATAAAGAGGGAGACACTGAATGGCAGAGGGGGAGAGACTGACTGAGAGAGAGACTGACTAAGAGAGAGACTGACTAAGAGAGAGACTGACTGACTGAGATAGACTGACTGAGAGAGAGACTGACTGAGAGAGAGACTGACTGAGAGAGAGACTGACTGAGAGAGAGAGAGTCTGACTGACAGAGAGAGACTGACTGAGTGAGACACTGACTGAGAGAGACTGAGAGAGAGACTGACAGAGAGAGACTGACAGAGAGAGACTGACTGAGATAGACTGACTGAGAGAGAGACTGACTGACTGAGATAGACTGACTGAGAGAGAGACTGACTGAGATAGACTGACTGGGAGAGAGACTGACTGAGAGAGACTGACTGAGCGAGACACTGACTGAGAGAGACAGAGAGAGACTGAGTGACAGAGACAAAGAGAGACTGAGAGAGAGACACAGAGAGAGAGACTGACAGCGAGAGAGAGAGACTGACATCGAGAGAGAGAGACTGACATCGAGAGAGAGAGACTGACAGCGAGAGAGTGAGACTGACAGCGAGAGAGAGAGACTGACAGCGAGAGAGACTGACAGAGAGAGAGAGAGACTGACAGAGAGAGAGAGAGACTGACAGAGAGAGAGAGAGACTGACTGACAGAGAGAGAGAGACTGACTGACTGAGCGAGGAAGACTGACTGACTGAGCGAGGGAGACTGACTGACTGAGCGAGGGAGAGAGAGACTGACTGACAGAGAGAGAGAGAGACTGACTGACTGAGCGGGGGAGACTGACTGACTGAGCGAGGGAGACTGACTGACTGAGCGAGGGAGACTGACTGACTGAGCGAGGGAGACTGACTGACTGAGCGAGGGAGACTGACTAACAGAGAGAGAGAGAGACTGCCAGAAAGCCTGACTGAGAGAGGGAGAGAGAGAGAGACATAGAGAGAGAGACTGTTTGAGAGAGAGACTGACTGATAGCGAGGGAGAGACTGACTGATAAAGAGGGAGAGACTGAATGGCAGAGGGGGAGAGAATGACTGAGAGAGAGACTGACTGACTGAGATAGACTGACTAAGAGAGAGACTGACTGAGAGAGAGACTGACTGAGAGAGAGACTGACTGACAGAGAGAGACTGACTGAGATAGACTGACTGAGAGAGAGACTGACTGACTGAGATAGACTGAATGAGAGAGAGACTGACTGACTGAGATAGACTGACAGAGAGAGAGACTGACTGACAGAGAGATACTGACAGAGAGAGACTGAGTGACTGACTGACAGAGACTGAGTGACTGAGGGAGAGACAGAGAGAGTCTGACTAAGAGAGAGACTGACTGAGAGAGACTGACTGAGCGAGACACTGACTGAGAGAGACAGAGAGAGCCTGAATGACAGAGACAAAGAGAGACTGAGAGAGAGACTGACAGCGAGAGAGAGAGACTGACAGCGAGAGAGAGAGACTGACAGCGAGAGAGTGAGACTGACAGCGAGAGAGAGAGACTGACAGCGAGAGAGAGAGACTGACAGAGAGAGAGACTGACAGAGAGAGAGAGAGACTGACAGAGAGAGAGAGAGACTGACTGACAGAGAGAGAGAGAGACTGACTGAGCGAGGGAGACTGACTGACTGAGCGAGGGAGAGAGAGACTGACTGACAGAGAGAGAGACTGACTGACAGAGAGAGAGACTGACTGACTGAGCGAGGGAGACTGACTGACTGAGCGAGGGAGACTGACTGACTGAGCGAGGGAGACTGACTGACTGAGCGAGGGAGACTGACTAACAGAGAGAGAGAGAGACTGCCAGAAAGACTGACTGACAGAGAGAGAGAGAGAGAGACATAGAGAGAGAGACTGTTTGAGAGAGAGACTGACCGACAGATAGGGGGAGACTGACTGATAGAGAGGGAGAGACTGACTGATAAAGAGAGAGAGACTGAATGGCAGAGGGGGAGAGACTGGCTGAGAGAGAGACTGACTGAGATAGACTGACTGAGATAGACTGACTGAGAGAGAGACTGACTGAGAGAGAGACTGACTGAGAGAGAGACTGACTGAGAGAGAGACTGACTGACAGAGAGAGACTGACTGAGAGAGACTGAGAGAGAGACTGACACAGAGACTGACTGAGATAGACTGACTGAGAGAGAGACTGACTGACTGAGATAGACTGACTGAGATAGACTGACTGAGATAGACTGACTGAGAGAGACTGACTGAGAGAGACTGACTGACTGAGATAGACTGACTGAGAGAGAGAGACTGACTGACAGAGAGAGACTGACTGGCAGAGAGAGACTGACAGAGAGAGACTGAGCGACTGACTGACAGAGACTGAGTGACTGAGGGAGAGACAGAGAGAGTCTGCCTAAGAGAGAGACTGACTGAGAGAGACTGACTGAGCGAGACACTGACTGGGAGAGACAGAAAGAGACTGACTGACAGAGACAAAGCGAGACTGAGAGAAAGACACAGAGAGAGAGACTGACAGCGAGAGAGAGAGACTGACATCGAGAGAGAGAGACTGACAGAGAGTGAGACTGACAGCGAGAGAGAGAGACTGACAGCGAGAGAGAGAGACTGACCGTGAGAGAGAGAGACTGACAGAGAGAGAGACTGACAGACAGAGAGAGAGAGACTGACAGAGAGACTGACAGAGAGAGAGAGAGACTAACTGACAGAGAGAGAGTTCCTTTGGGTAACATGCTGGTAGGACGAGCAGAGTGCGGCCAATTGGATTTTTTGTATTAAGGCTCCCTTGAGCCATTGGGCTGACGAGCCCCGGATCAGCACCTGCGCGCCATGAGTGGTACTTTACCTGATAATACTTTTTTGGCAGTCTACGCGGCAACCCCACACATTCACCTACTCCCTGCTGCCGAGAGGCAACTACCTCGAAACACGTGTCCAGGGATGGCTAATGCGACACTTACTTTCTTCGAATACTTTTGGCACAGGCGTAATCGCCGTCGCCACTACATGGACCACAGTTCCTTGGGGTAACATGCTGGTAGGACGAGCAGAGTGCGGCCAATTGGATTTTTTGTATTAAGGCTCCCTTGAGCCATTGGGCTGACGAGCCCCGGATCAGCACCTGCGCGCCATGAGTGGTACTTTACCCGATAATACTTTTTTGTCAGTCTACGCGGCAACCCCACACACTCACCTACTCCCTGCTGACGAGAGGCAACTACCTCAAAACACGTGTCCAGGGATGGCTAATGCGACACTTACTTTCTTCGAATACTTTTGGCGCAGGCGTAATCGCCGTCACCACTACATGGACCACAGTTCCTTGGGGTAACATGCTGGTAGGACGAGCAGAGTGCGGCCAATTGGATTTTTTGTATTAAGGCGCCCTTGAGCCATTGGGCTGACGAGCCCCGGATCAGCACCTGCGCGCCATGAGTGGTACTTTACCTGATAATACTTTTTTGGCAGTCTACGCGGCAACCCCACACACTCACCTACTCCCTGCTGACGAGAGGCAACTACCTCGAAACACGTTTCCAGGGACGGCTAATGCGACACTTACTTTCTTCAAATACTTTTGGCACAGGCTTAATCGCCGTCGCCACTACATGGACCACAGTTCCTTGGGGTAACATGCTGGTAGGACGAGCAGAGTGCGGCCAATTGGATTTTTTGTATTAAGGCTCCCTTGAGCCATTGGGCTGACGAGCCCCGGATCAGCACCTGCGCGCCATGAGTGGTACTTTACCTGATAATACTTTTTTGGCAGTCTACGCGGCAACCCCACACACTCACCTACTCCCTGCTGACGAGAGGCAACTACCTCGAAACACGTGTCCAGGGATGGCTAATGCGACACTTACTTTCTTCGAATACTTTTGGCACAGGCGTAATCGCCGTCGCCACTACATGGACCACAGTTCCTTGGGGTAACATGCTGGTAGGACGAGCAGAGTGCGGCCAATTGGATTTTTTTGTATTAAGGCTCCCTTGAGCCATTGGGCTGACGAGCCCCGGATAAGCACCTGCGCGCCATGAGTGGTACTTTACCTGATAATACTTTTTTGGCAGTCTACGCGGCAACCCCACACACTCACCTACTCCCTGCTGACGAGAGGCAACTACCTCGAAACACGTGTCCAGGGATGGCTAATGCGACACTTACTTTCTTCGAATACTTTTGGCACAGGCGTAATCGCCGTCGCCACTACATGGACCACAGTTCCTTGGGGTAACATGCTGGTAGGACGAGCAGAGTGCGGCCAATTGGATTTTTTGTATTAAGGCTCCCTTGAGCCATTGGGCTGACGAGCCCCGGATCAGCACCTGCGCGCCATGAGTGGTACTTTACCCGATAATACTTTTTTGGCAGTCTACGCGGCAACCCCACACACTCACCTACTCCCTGCTGACGAGAGGCAACTACCTCGAAACACGTGTCCAGGGATGGCTAATGCGACACTTACTTTCTTCGAATACTTTTGGCACAGGCGTAATCGCCGTTGCCACTACATGGACCACAGTTCCTTGGGGTAACATGCTGGTAGGACGAGCAGAGTGCGGCCAATTGGATTTTTTGTATTAAGGCTCCCTTGAGCCATTGGGCTGACGAGCCCCGGATCAGCACCTGCGCGCCATGAGTGGTACTTTACCTGATAATACTTTTTTGGCAGTCTACGCGGCAACCCCACACACTCACCTACTCCCTGCTGACGAGAGGCAAATACCTCGAAACACGTGTCCAGGGATGGCTAATGCGACACTTACTTTCTTCGAATACTTTTGGCACAGGCGTAATCGCCGTCGCCACTACATGGACCACAGTTCTTTGGGGTAACATGCTGGTAGGACGAGCAGAGTGCAGCCAATTGGATTTTTTGTATTAAGGCTCCCTTGAGCCATTGGGCTGACGAGCCCCGGATCAGCACCTGCGCGCCATGAGTGGTACTTTACCTGATAATACTTTTTTGGCAGTCTACACGGCAACCCCACACACTCACCTACTCCCTGCTGACGAGAGGCAACTACCTCGAAACACGTGTCCAGGGATGGCTAATGCTACACTTACTTTCTTCGAATACTTTTGGCACAGGCGTAATCGCCGTCGCCACTACATGGACCACAGTTCCTTGGGGTAACATGCTGGTAGGACGAGCAGAGTGCGGCCAATTGGATTTTTTGTATTAAGGCTCACTTGAGCCATTGGGCTGACAAGCCCCGGATCAGCACCTGCGCGCCATGAGTGGTACTTTACCTGATAATACTTTTTTGGCAGTCTACGCGGCAACCCCACACACTCACCTACTCCCTGCTGACGAGAGGCAAATACCTCGAAACACGTGTCCAGGGATGGCTAATGCGACACTTACTTTCTTCGAATACTTTTGGCACAGGCGTAATCGCCGTCGCCACTACATGGACCACAGTTCCTTGGGGTAATATGCTGGTAGGACGAGCAGAGTGCGGCCAATTGGATTTTTTGTATTAAGGCTCCCTTGAGCCATTGGGCTGACGAGCCCCGGATCAGCACCTGCGCGCCATGAGTGGTACTTTACCTGATAATACTTTTTTGGCAGTCTACGCGGCAACCCCACACACTCACCTACTCTCTGCTGACGAGAGGCAACTACCTCGAAACACGTGTCCAGGGATGGCTAATGCGACACTTACTTTCTTCGAATACTTTTGGCACAGGCGTAATCGCCGTCGCCACTACATGGACCACAGTTCCTTGGGGTAACATGCTGGTAGGACGAGCAGAGTGCGGCCAATTGGATTTTTTGTATTAAGGCTCCCTTGAGCCATTGGGCTGACGAGCCCCGGATCAGCACCTGCCAGCCATAAGTGGTACTTTACCTGATAATACCTTTTTGGCAGTCTACACGGCAACCCCACACACTCACCTACTCCCTGCTGACGAGAGGCAACTACCTCGAAACACGTGTCCAGGGATGGCTAATGCGACACTTACTTTCTTCGAATACTTTTGGCACAGGCGTAATCGCCGTCGCCACTACATGGACCACAGTTCCTTGGGGTAACATGCTGGTAGGACGAGCAGAGTGCGGCCAATTGGATTTTTTGTATTAAGGCTCCCTTGAGCCATTGGGCTGACGAGCCCCGGATCAGCACCTGCGCGCCATGAGTGGTACTTTACCTGATAATACTTTTTTGGCAGTCTACGCGGCAACCCCACACACTCACCTACTCCCTGCTGACGAGAGGCAACTACCTCGAAACACGTGTCCAGGGATGGCTAATGCGACACTTACTTTCTTCGAATACTTTTGGCACAGGCGTAATCGGCGTCGCCACTACATGGACCGCAGTTCCTTGGGGTAACATGCTGGTAGGACGAGCAGAGTGCGGCCAATTGGATTTTTTGTATTAAGGCTCCCTTGAGCCATTGGGCTGACGAGCCCCGGATCAGCACCTGCGCGCCATGAGTGGTACTTTACCTGATAATACTTTTTTGGCAGTCTACGTGGCAACCCCACACACTCACCTACTCTCTGCTGACGAGAGGCAACTACCTCGAAACACGTGTCCAGGGATGGCTAATGCGACACTTACTTTCTTCGAATACTTTTGGCACAGGCGTAATCGCCGTCGCCACTACATGGACCACAGTTCCTTGGGGTAACATGCTGGTAGGACGAGCAGAGTGCGGCCAATTGGATTTTTTGTATTAAGGCTCCCTTGAGCCATTGGGCTGACGAGCCCCGGATCAGCACCTGCGCGCCATGAGTGGTACTTTACCCGATAATACTTTTTTGGCAGTCTACGCGGCAACCCCACACACTCACCTACTCCCTGCTGACGAGAGGCAACTACCTCGAAACACGTGTCCCGGGATGGCTAATGCGACACTTACTTTCTTCGAATACTTTTGGCACAGGCGTAATCGCCGTCGCCACTACATGGACCACAGTTCCTTGGGGTAACATGCTGGTAGGACGAGCAGATTGCGGCCAATTGGATTTTTTGTATTAAGGCTCCCTTGAGCCATTGGGCTGACGAGCCCCGGATCAGCACCTGCGCGCCATGAGTAGTACTTTACCTGATAATACTTTTTTGGCAGTCTACGTGGCAACCCCACACACTCACCTACTCTCTGCTGACGAGAGGCAACTACCTCGAAACACGTGTCCAGGGATGGCTAATGCGACACTTACTTTCTTCGAATACTTTTGGCACAGGCGTAATCGCCGTCGCCACTACATGGACCACAGTTCCTTGGGGTAACATGCTGGTAGGACGAGCAGAGTGCGGCCAATTGGATTTTTTGTATTAAGGCTCCCTTGAGCCATTGGGCTGACGAGCCCCGGATCAGCACCTGCGCGCCATGAGTGGTACTTTACCCGATAATACTTTTTTGGCAGTCTACGCGGCAACCCCACACACTCACCTACTCCCTGCTGACGAGAGGCAACTACCTCGAAACACGTGTCCCGGGATGGCTAATGCGACACTTACTTTCTTCGAATACTTTTGGCACAGGCGTAATCGCCGTCGCCACTACATGGACCACAGTTCCTTGGGGTAACATGCTGGTAGGACGAGCAGATTGCGGCCAATTGGATTTTTTGTATTAAGGCTCCCTTGAGCCATTGGGCTGACGAGCCCCGGATCAGCACCTGCGCGCCATGAGTGGTACTTTACCTGATAATACTTTTTTGGCAGTCTACGCGGCAACCCCACACTCTCACCTACTCCCTGCTGACGAGAGGCAACTACCTCGAAACACGTTTCCAGGGATGGCTAATGCGACACTTACTTTCTTCGAATACTTTTGGCACAGGCGTAATCGCCGTCGCCACTACATGGACCATAGTTCCTTGGGGTAACATGCTGGTAGGACGAGCAGAGTGCGGCCAATTGGATTTTTTGTATTAAGGCTCCCTTGAGCCATTGGGCTGACGAGCCCCGGATCAGCACCTGCGCGCCATGAGTGGTACTTTACCCGATAATACTTTTTTGGCAGTCTACGCGGCAACCCCACACACTCACCTACTCCCTGCTGACGAGAGGCAACTACCTCGAAACACGTGTCCAGGGATGGCTAATGCGACACTTACTTTCTTCGAATACTTTTGGCACAGGCGTAATCGCCGTCGCCACTACATGGACCACAGTTCCTTGGGGTAACATGCTGGTAGGACGAGCAGAGTGCGGCCAATTGGATTTTTTATATTAAGGCTCCCTTGAGCCATTGGGCTGACGAGCCCCGGATCAGCACCTGCGCGCCATGAGTGGTACTTTACCTGATAATACTTTTTTGGCAGTCTACACGGCAACCCCACACACTCACCTACTCCCTGCTGACGAGAGGCAACTACCTCGAAACACGTGTCCAGGGATGGCTAATGCGACACTTACTTTCTTCGAATACTTTTGGCACAGGCGTAATCGCCGTCGCCACTACATGGACCACAGTTCCTTGGGGTAACATGCTGGTAGGACGAGCAGAGTGCGGCCAATTGGATTTTTTGTATTAAGGCTCCCTTGAGCCATTGGGCTGACGAGCCCCGGATCAGCACCTGCGCGCCATGAGTGGTACTTTACCTGATAATACTTTTTTGGCAGTCTACGCGGCAACCCCACACACTCACCTACTCCCTGCTGACGAGAGGCAACTACCTCGAAACACGTGTCCAGGGATGGCTAATGCGACACTTACTTTCTTCGAATACTTTTGGCACAGGCGTAATCGCCGTCGCCACTACATGGACCGCAGTTCCTTGGGGTAACATGCTGGTAGGACGAGCAGAGTGCGGCCAATTGGATTTTTTGTATTAAGGCTCCCTTGAGCCATTGGGCTGACGAGCCCCGGATCAGCACCTGCGCGCCATGAGTGGTACTTTACCTGATAATACTTTTTTGGCAGTCTACGTGGCAACCCCACACACTCACCTACTCTCTGCTGACGAGAGGCAACTACCTCGAAACACGTGTCCAGGGATGGCTAATGCGACACTTACTTTCTTCGAATACTTTTGGCACAGGCGTAATCGCCGTCGCCACTACATGGACCACAGTTCCTTGGGGTAACATGCTGGTAGGACGAGCAGAGTGCGGCCAATTGGATTTTTTGACAGAGAGAGAGAGACTGACTGACTGAGCGAGGGAGACTGACTGACTGAGCGAGGGAGACTGACTGACTGAGCGAGGGAGAGAGAGACTGACTGACAGAGAGAGAGAGACTGACTGAGCGAGGGAGACTGACTGACTGAGCGAGGGAGACTGACTGACTGAGCGAGGGAGACTGACTGACTGAGCGAGGGAGACTGACTAACAGAGAGAGAGAGAGACTGCCAGAAAGACTGACTGACTAAGAGAGAGACTAACAGAGAGAGAGACTGACTGACTGGGAGAGAGACTGACTGGGAGAGAGACTGACTGAGAGAGAGACTGACTGACCGAGACTGACCTAGAGAGATACTGACTGACTGGCTGAGAAAGACACTGACTGACTAAGAGACTGACTGACTGACTAAGAGACTGACTGACTGACAGAGAGAGAGAGTGAGTGACTGACTGAAAGAGAGAGATAGACTGTGATGGAATTGGGGTCAAAGTGTGTATGACGCTATGCAATGCCTCTTAATACATTTTTATTAGCAGACAATAACAATCTTATCAAAATGTGCTCTTTGTAGTTACATCTGCTTTTGAAATACAGCATTGTCGCATTGTCTAATGTTTTGAAACAGGTTTGATTATTTTTTTACTGTAGCCCCCCCCACTGACCCCACTCCTACCGGTGCGGCCCTCGGCTACAAACCACGCTGTAATATTGGCCCCGACAGAAAGTTTGTGAGTAACCATGCTCTACATCAACTAAGTTGTTGAATATCTATCATTAATTCCAGCACATGCAGCAATGCTAGGACGGTAAAAAATGGTAAAGCTTCTTTTTGAGGACGACACCCTCATAATCTCAAAGACTCCTGTGGGCCTCCAGATGCTTCTAAATCAATTTAAAGCCTTTTGTCACATGCGAGCCCTAACGATCAATACAACAAAAACGAATGATGTTAAATCCCCATAAGTCATATAGAGGGTGATGACTCTCTGTGGTTTGCCGCTAGAGAGGGTGGGTAGCTTTGAATACCTGGGCATCAAACTATCAGAAGATATGTCCTGGAAACCCCATTTAATCAAGGCAAATTTGCAGTACAAACAAATAATTTGGGCCCTAAAGAAAAAACACTACCGCACCTACACCAAACCTGTTGCAGCTGCCCTTGAGTAATACAATACTAAAGCGGTGAGCTGTGCCTTATATGGGGCCAAACTGTGGGGCTTTGAAAGACTGGAATATCTCCCCATGTCGGAGAATAAATTCTTAAGGAGTTTGGTGTCACTTCCCCTCAGTACACCACTCTATCTTCTAAAGCTGGAAATGGGCCGTACATTTATCGCAGACTTAGCCAAACTATGCCCACTGCTTTTTTGGCAGAGAATAAGAACGACCCCTGATCTGTGCTCTTATGCCACTGCACTTGAGGAAGTTAGTTCTCTGGATATATTTAATAAAATAGGCAGGATAAAAAACACCAAATGCCTATTAGAAAATATTAGGATCAAGGGCCAATGGGATACTGCTAACCCCCAAGTGCCACCCAGTAAAAAAACAAGTGAAAGCCCTGCATTGGAACTGGGTAGCCCAGATTGAATCCAGGAGCACCACGAGGGGCAGGCTAACAGCAGAACTTGTGGATTTTAAAACAACTAGATCCTGGAAGACTACCTTGACCTCCTCCAGTCACCAACTGACAGAAAATTATATATCTAGTTCAGATTCGGCATTCACCCCCTGAATGAAAAATGTCCTAGCTAACGTAACGGAAAGTTTCAATTCTATTAAGGACTTGGAGACGAGGATTATGCCTTCTATTCTTCACTTTATTACTCAGCAGCCAATATTTAACAGACTACATTTCCCATCAAACCCAGGGAAACTGTAGTCAACAAAAAACAACCAATCAGCAATGTCCTTAGTCCACCAATCCGGGTCCTCCAGCACCCATGAAGTCCTCTCTCAGTGGCCCTTCCTCCTCTTTCTGAGCGCAAAGTAAGCCGGCCAAAACTCCTCAGGCATCCTGTTTAGTGGAGTCCGACCCTACGGAGGCAAAAGGAGCCATCAATTCATGAAGGAAAACAGTTGTCAGCAAAACAAGCATGACATGGCAGACAATTAAAATTGCAATCAGGACACCTCAAGAACAGCAAATAAATGCTCATAACCCCAGGATGGGAAATCCTTTGCACCACATGAAATTTCAAGTCCACCTATTAACACAGAAAAACCCTCCAAACTGCATTACTTACTGGCATATGGGACGGGAAACCTGAAATGGTCTCTAGGGTGAGATAATCCTCACCTCCGAATCCTTAATAGAATTGAAACTTTCCGTTACGTTAGCTAGGAAATTTTTCATTCTATGTCAGGACTGGAGGCGAGGATTATGCTAGTTTAAAGCTTGCTCACTACGAGGTGAGCCATATCCATCACAGGCTTGAAATAAAACCTTTTGAAGGTAGAGTCCGAAGACCAATCAGCCGCATTAAGAATATCCTCTAAGCGGGCGCCCAAGCCAAATGCTTTTGAAGCCATGGCCCCCCTGACAGAGTGGGCCCCAAAATTCCAGAGGTTAATGCCAGCCTCCTGCATGACCCACCGGACCCATCTAGCGATGGTCGGGGAAGAGACCGCCCTGAAAGGTTTATGGAGAGATATGAGAAGCTGACGTTCTCCCGGGGGGTGGAACTCCTCGGTCATTTCCTCGTAAGCTTTCAAACAGCGAACTACGCAAAGCTTTGGAGAGTCCGGAAACTCCGGATAAGAAACCGTTCTGGTGTGACACTTTGTCCGCTGGTGGATAGTGAAAATCACACCCGAAGGAGTGAAAATCCTAGAGGAGACGGCCAGAGCCAGAACGTCTGAGACCCGTCCGCAAGAGACCAAACACAGCAACATGACCAATTTTGCGGAAAGCTCTTTCCTGGAAAGGAACCTATTCGGTTGCCATGACAGGAATAAATTCAGGACGTGATTGACGTCCCACAGAGAAGAGTATCGGGGTTCTGACGGTAGAGACAACTGAACCCCTCAGAGAACTCTGCGGACCAAAGGATGCTCGCCCACGGAGGATCTGTCAATGAGGACGTGGCCTGCCGAAATTGCAGAGAAAAAGGTATTGATGGAACGGTAAGCCATTCTGGTGGAAACCAAAAGTGCCAGGAAATTCAAAATATGCACTACATCCGTGTCCACGGGATTGAAACCCCTTCGCAGACACCAACGGGACCATCTGCCCCAAGCGGATTTATAGCGCTTTATGGTGCTGTCAGCCCAGGCTTTGGACATGAGGTCTTCAGCCGTTGCTGAAAGGCCCAGGATTTTCCACCGTCTCCGGTAATCCTCCACGCAACTAGCCGCAGTGAGTGGAGCAAGACAAGAGGATCGGGATCGCCGTCGGAATTGAGAAGAAGCTGAGGAAACAGGGGGAGTAGGATTGGAGAATCCCAGGAAAGTTCCAGAAGAACCGGAAACCAAACCTGAGATCGCCACAGAGGAGAGAGTACTACCAGCTCTGCACTTGGGCAGTCATTCTGGTCAACATCGCGAAGGGCGGTAAAGCATAGCCCACCTCCGGAGCCCAATCCTGGAGAAAGGCATCCGTGGACACCACCAGAGGGTCCGGTCTCCAACTGACGTAATGGGCCAACTGATGGTCCAACCGTGAGGCGAAAAGATAGATCGAAAAAGGCCCCTAGAGGTCGTTCAGCTGTAGGAACACTCCTGAATCCAGCTTCCAGAAACTGGAATCTCTGAAGTTGCAGGACTGAAAGTCCGCCACAATATTCTCGCGGCCCGGGAAGTATTCCGCCGTCATGGAGACATGATTGTCCAGACAATAGTGCCAGAAACTGGCGGCTAGATCGGAGAGAGCTTTGGATCTGGTACCCCCCCAGATGGTTGATATACCGGACCGCTGAGACGTTGTCCATCTTGAGGTGGACGGACGTCTGAATGTGGTCTTTGGTCCAACAGGGGACCGCGAAGGAACCCGCTAGAAGTTCCAAACAGTTGATATGCAAACCGCGTTCGGTTTGTGACCACAACCCTCCGGTAGAGAACTCGCTGCACCTGGCACCCCAGCCTTGATTGCTGACATCGGACTCTATAATTAAGTCTGGAGCGGAGCCGAAAATGGCGCGTCCGTTCCAAGCTTCCATGTGGTGAAGCCACCACCGAATCTCTTCCTTGGCCTCCTCCGAGAGGTCCACTTTGTTAGAGTAGGGAAACCCTTTCTGAAGGTAAGACGCTTTGAGACGCTGCAAGGCTCAATAATGCAGAGGTCCCAGGAAGATTGCCTGGATGGAGGGAGAGAGCAAGTCCACTACGCGAGCCAGATCTCGGATGAAAATCCGAGATCTGGACAGGGTGCGGCGTAACTCGTGTCTGATCTTCGTAACCTTTCAAAGAGGAAGCTGGAGTGTGGAAGCACGCGAGTCGATTACGAAGCCTAGAAATGTCATAGTTTGAGAAGGAACTAGGAGGGACTTGGAGTCGTTGATGACAAACCCCAGGTTCTGGAGAAGATTTACTGTCATCTGAAGATGTTGAAGCAGCCGGTGAGGACAAGTTTCTTTGAGGTGGATGTCGTTGAGATAGACAATCATCCGAATGCCTCGAGCTCTCAGCCATTCCACCACTGGATGAAGGACCTTGGTAAAGCACCAAGTGGTGGAGGAGAGACCGAACGGGAGGGCTGTAAACTCAAAAACCTGATCCTGCCAAACGAACTGTAGGAACCGATGATGGGGAGATAAATCTGGATCACCAGATAGGTGTCCTTCAAGTCGAGACGGACCATCCAATCGTTCGGACGGAACACGTCCCTGAGAAGATGAATGCCCTCCATCTTGAAGTGGCGGTACACCAGCCACTCGTTGAACCCGCTTAGGTTGTTAACCGGGCGCTTGCTCCCGTCTGTTTTGTCAACGAGAAAGATGTTGCTCAAGAAACCCCAAGGGTGAAGTTCTGAGGGAACTATGGCCCCTGTGGCGAGTAGAGAAGACACCTCTGTGTCTACGAGCAAAGAGTCTTGTTGAGAGAATTGCAGAGGGTGCGGCCTGATGCGCTGCGAAGGGAATCCAAGATATTTCTATGTGAAAACCCTGAATGGTTTGTTGGACCCATTGATCCCCCATGACAGAAGTCCAGGCCTGGAAAAAATTCCCCAGCCGCCCCCCTATTTTTAGATGGGGGAAAAAGGGAGTAGACTCACCGTTGGAAGAGGAAGCAGCTGCTCTGAAGCTTCGACCTTTGCCTCTTCTGCCTCTTGTCTGGTAAAAGTTACCGAAACGTGACTGATCTTGGTACTGTCCTTTCGCAGAGCCTTGCCCACGAGGCTGGTTGTTGGTGCCTCGGCCGGACGAGCGGCCCCTGCCTCGACCGGCCCCCCTGAAAACCTGGGGGAAAACTTTCCTGATGGTAGTTTGAGCCCTATCAAGAGAAGTGAAGGTATTCACGAACTTTCCGAGTTCCTTCACGAACGGTTCACCAAACAAACCACCCTGGGCCACCGCACCTGCTTCTGATTCCGCAAGGTCCCCCAGTTTGGGGTCAACTTTTTATCAGGAGAGAGTGCCGTCGCTCTGTTGAAATGGCACAGTTGGCGTTACCAAGGAACACTATAGCCCTCTGGGACCATCCTGACAGGGACTCCGGGAAGATGAGGGATCCTGAAGATTTTTCTTCCTCCGCCATGTCTAAAATTTTGGTCACAGGGCCAAGAACATCCAAAAGCTTGTCCTGGCAAGCCCGCCACGCCCTATCAATACCCTTTTTGGGGTCTTTGCATAAACCTTTGCAGAAAAGTGTGGTTGTCTATTTCCGGAGTTAGGGCGATCTTGCCCTCCAAAGAGGGCCGGAGACATTCTGCTCGCAGGCAGTTATGAGCATCCTTATCCAGGGGCTTCCTGATTCATATTCTGCTACCTTGTCCGCTCAAGCCCTGTCCGAGGAACGGGGATGCATGATTTCATCCGGATCAAACATGTCCGAAACGTCGGGCGGTGGGGCGGCATCGGATGGGACGGAGGGCCCAGGAACTTGGTCAGCTGAACCTGAGGGAGGGGGAAGAACAGGGGGTTGCCCCTGTGGCAAGCTGGGCTGCGTAACAAGAAAAGCTTGTTTAAGCTTGTCAAAAGCGTCGTGTGGGCGTTTGGCCGGGGGAGGAGAGGTCACAGGAACAACCACAGGCGGGGGAGTATGAGCCGCCAGGGTGTTCGCAAAGCGCGCCAGTACTTGATCAATGCGTTGTGTGAGCCAGTCTTCTAAGGGAGCCATTGCTTCCCCCACAGCCTGATATATAGAGGTGTCTACTGCATCATAAAAGTCTTCATCCCATTGGAGGTTGGTCAGGGCATCATCCCCTCCATAGGTATCGTCATCATATTCGTACAACATGACCCCAGTTGGAAGAGGTAGAATTCATTTTATGGTCTGGAGGTCAGACACAAGAGGAGAGCAAAGCTCCAGTTAGGGAAGGGCTGGGTGTCAGCCGTATAATAGGGCGAGAAAACTCACAATTCAGAAAGTAATGGGGGTAGGAGCCCCAGGCACCAATATCTGGTGAAAAAACCAAATCCAACACACACTTCAAAACTGGCCTGGGATTGGGTGCCCAATAGCGCTAGACGTGCGCAACAATACAGACCCAGAGGGCGTGAGGAAAGAAAACAAGTACAAGACTCCACCAAATGCCTAATGAAGCGTGGCAGTTACAGCGAGGGGCCGCCGTAAATTAAACACCCTTGAAAGGCAGCCCAATCGCGTAATCACCTCAGGCCAGACAAACCCCGACTACGGCGCGTCGCACAGACCCTTCATGGTTTAAAATGCGCGTGCCGTAAAAACTCCTGCCGCGCCCCCTGACGGGCGGAGGAGTACGGGGCACAGCAGACGAGCCACGTAGGAGCGGAAGCTCCCGCGGCTCAAACTACTCACGGGCAGGCATTCGTCCATAGAAACCACCAGAGACACAACGCGAACGCGGGCGCTGCCGCGACATTAACAGTAACACTGACAGCGCTAGGCGAACAGGCCGAACATAAAATCGCACGCTCTGGAAATCAATATGCAAACAAATCCGCAATTAAATAAGCCGCACATAGCGGACCACGCCATACAACGCAGCGCTTACGCGCACTATGAAAATTTACAGAATAACTCAATACAGGTACAAATACAATGAGAGGAATGAGGAAAGCACTTAACTCGGCTGCTGAGTAGCGAAAAAAGAGGAGGAGGGCCAGTGAGAGCGGACTACATGGGTGCTGGAGGACCCTGATTGGTGGACTAAGGACATTGCTGATTGGTTGTTTTTAGTTGACTACGGTTTACTTGGGTTTGATGGGAAATGTAGTCTGTTGTTAAATATTGGCTGCTGAGTAATAAAGTGAAGAATAGAAGGCATAATCTTCGCCTCCAGTCCTGACATAGAATTATTTTACAAGCACCTGGTTTGGCAATCAAATACATTCTAAGACCTGTCCTAGCTGCCTTGTTCCAAACGAATCACTTGCACACGTCCTTTTTGCCTGCCAGGCTTAGTCTCTCCCAAAAGGCAGGTGGCTCATACCCATATGTAAGCTGTTGGGAACTAGTGAGCATGGTGTGTCCCTGCGCATTCTTAAATCTGACTCAAGACCACTGTTTGCCTGCTCACTTGCAAACATTTTGGCCACATGTGGGGAATTAGGAGGAAAGCACAAAAGCCTCATATGTTACTCCGTAATATGTTTTAAATAGCACGATTTTAAGTAAGCCTATCCTTCTACTAAGTTAGGGAGCTTTTAATTAAGCTCTCATATGTATACAGGAAGTGTAGACAGCACAGTGGACCCTACCGCCTAGTTTGTTGGCATAATAGTGGTTTTTGCTGCCATTGGTCCCGCAGTGTAGTTTGAAGGCTTGTTTTATATAGATAGATTTTAGCTGGATACAAATTTTAACTTAATTTTGTGCAAGGGCTGTGTGAATTAAATTGTCTGTCTTACATATTTTATGCAAAATTGTATATAATGTATTTAAAGGACATTGCACTTTTATGGTCAGACTACCGAAATAAAGTCTTTGGTTGATTAGAATATGGAGAAATTAGTTCATAGATATTTTCGAATTGTTACGTAGGGATATTTAAGCAAAAGGAGGTTCAAAGGAACAAGAGTGGGAGCTAGCAAGACGGGCAAGAGTTCCTAAGAATATAAAAAATGGGACATCTACATTTTTAATCTATGCAAGTATATATTGTGAGAAACATCAGGATAGGGCGTTTAGCAATTTTTAAATATATTGACATTATTCATAAAGCACAAATGAAATTTGGAGGTTATGCCTGGTTGAGTTATGAAGAAGAGTTCAGGGCCTGGGTCAGCCTAAACAATGTTAAGCCATGGGGCGATGGTGACTCTGATGGATGCCGTCTGCCCAGCCTCCAGCCACAACTCATACAGCCAGTGGTTTACCTGTGACCTATCTGTCTTTTTACTATCGTTCTGCCCAATCTGGGGCTGGTGGGATGATGGGGGACAAGCATCATCTGCAAGGGCATGTTGGAACTTTAATAAAGGATTCTGTAATAGGCAATTCTGCCACTACAATCATGACTGCTCACAATGTGGGAGGAAAACGTCAGCTTTCTCAGTGTTTTGCAGGTTCAAAACTTGCTGATCAAGGGAGAATGCAGAGGTCAGCAATTTCATTGTACACAAAAGGCCTCATACCCCAATTAGACTTGAGGTATTGTCAATCTGTCTCAGGGTTTATCTAGATATTGAGGCGGTATCCAAATTATTCTGAGGATTCAAATGCAGTTTCAGAATCTGGTATCAAGGGCCAAGGCTGAAAAGATGGTCAGATAATCTTAAATCGGCAAAAAAAATGCCTGAAATAGTACAACATAAGCTAAATTCAGAGCTAAAATTAGGCAGGATTGCAGGCCCTTTTCTTATAATGCCCATTTGAAAAATTAATAGTTTCCCCTTTAGGTTTAGTGCCACAGAAAACATCAGGTGAATATAGATTGATCCTGGCCAGAGGGTCAATGTCAAAATTATTTTATTTCTGAAACAGATTGTAGTGTATCATACACGTCAGTGGATGATGCTTTGAAACTGGTAAGACAAGCGGGAAGAGCAGCAGAACTCGCTAAGAGCGATGTACAATCAGCCTTCAGACTATTACCGATACACCCCATTGATTTTAAATTACTGGAAATGCAATTTGGAGGAGTGTTTATGTTGACAAGGTCCTTCTAATGGGCTGTTCCATTTCATGTTCTTTATTTGAGACATTCAGCACTTTCTTACAATGGGTATTTATGGAGATTAGCGGTCACAAACTGGTCTGTTACTACTTAGATGATTTTATGTTTATTGGATCATTGCATGAACGCTTTACAAATAAACCAAAACATGGCAAAATAATTTAGGGTGCCATTCACTGTGGAAAGAATGGAGGGCCCAACTACAAGGTTGACATTTCTGGTTATTGAAATAGACACTATAGTAATGGACTCTAGGCTCCCTACTGCAAAAGGTCAAGAAATAAGGTATTTCTTGGTTAACGGCAAGCGGTGAAAGGAAGTTGAAACTCAAACGTGTACAGAAATTATTGGGCTATTTTAAATTGGCATGTAGAGTTGTCCGAGCTGGAAGAACATTTCGCAGACGTTTAGGTATGTCTATGTCTGGAGCGTATCTTCCTCATCCCAGAATAGGAATATCCACGGCTATCAGGACCGATTCGCATTTTGGTTGAAGTTTCTTAACAACTTTAATGGTGTTTCATTGTACTTAGTTGAGGAGGACATGATATGGCAGATTGAAATTTTTTCAGATGCATCAGATTTAAAAGGTTTTGGAATTTTCTGGGAAGGTCGCTGGTGCGCGGACGGTTGGCCAGAGCACTGGTTGAAACAACAGCGTAGCATTGCCTTTTTATGGTTTAAATTTCTTTATTGGGTTTGCAATGGGACAAAAAGGAAAAGGAAAACTTACGTCCGCGTTACAAGGCCAGTTGAATACAGGGCTCCCTGTAGAATGACATAACAACCCAAACCCCCCCATCGCCCCACCCCTGGACCTGGTGACCAAAAGAGAGAGAATGAAAAATAGTAACTGGGTTTTCCTTTGAAGGGATGATCTTATATAATGGCTGTTAGGTAGAAGCCAGGTGGATCTCAGGCAGTCGAAATAACCAAAGATATTTAGGCCAAGTGAGTTCCCAAAACTGATGTCAATAGAGACAAAATGGTCGTCAAAGTTGGGAAAATGCCGATCCTTGATTAGACAGAGATAGAGTGATGCGTTACATCCCTAGTATGTACCATATTCGATGTAGAAACGTGGAAACAAGTGGTGAGCGCACTCGTTTGTAAATTTAATTAAATTTTAACGATATGCGTGCAACTTTGCCTTATGCTTGCGAGGCATGTGTAAGGAATGAGAATGATGGCCTAGTATAAAAATTACTAGGGCTGCAAAGTGCACTGCGTGAAGTATTTTAACGCGTTTAATGCAATTTCATATGCAATTCTCAAAAAATTATATATATTCCTTCACTGTACATTTCAGTATTTTATACAATAAGCGTCATCAAATAAATGTACACAGATACATATTTGTTAGACAACATTTTAGAACAAAACAAGCTTTTTGAACACCCAATGCATTTCGGGACGTTTCAGTCCCTTCGTCAGGGGTAAGCTGTAGGAAAGCATTGAAATGTGACTTCAATGCTTTCAAATTGAACCCGTATAACATGTGGAATTAGTTACTTTACCATATTCTACACTGTTTTTATAGAGATTGAACAAGTGAATCCCAGACAACTCCAAAGGTATCGTATACCGTCTGCTTGTCCACACTAGTCACTTTGGTGTGGGGAGCACAGCTTTTATGAAACTTTACGGTCTCGCAACACGCAGATTCTGAAAATTCTTCTTTTTTTCCTACAGCTTACCCCTGACGAAGGGACTGAAACGTCCCGAAATGCATTGGGTGTTCAAAAAGCTTGTTTTGTTCTAAAATGTTGTCTAACAAATATGTATCTGTGTACATTTATTTGATGACGCTTATTGTATAAAATACTGAAATGTACAGTGAAGGAATATATATAATTTTTTGAGAATTGCATATGAAATTGCATTAAACGCGTTAAAATACTTCACGCAGTGCACTTTGCAGCCCTAGTAATTTTTATACTAGGCCAACATTCTCATTCCATATTCGATGTAGCCAGGCTAGATGTGTGGGGATCTGCCCTGTACCTCAGTGAGAAAGAATGTTTTGGAAGGCCGCTCCTAGGGCTAGGCTAATCTGCTTGCCCCGTCGTGAATTAAGGGGGAGGTGAGAGGGTTAGGAAGACCTAATATTTTGTAAGCGGGAAACCTAGGAAGCTCTGTGCCTACTGAATATCAATATCTGTGAGCACCTGCAACCAGTAGTCAGATGTCCTTGACAGGAGCCAGCGTTCGAAGGGAGTGTGTTGTCGCTCTGCACCTGGGTGAATAAAAGGATGTAGCACCCAGTGGCGAATTTAGGTGTAGGCCATTGCTCCTTTTCTGGAAGCTTATACTCTGTGTGGAGGGACACAAAAGAGAGAGGACCTTCCAGATCAAATAGATGGCCGGCTGATTTGCAGCCTGCCTGCGTCCATACCTGAAATGTGGGGTCCTGGACGCCCAGGTGAAAATCTGGGTTAAAGGTGAGGGGCAGGGCATAAGGTCCCTCTGTGTCGCTATATCGTCACAGACCGCCAGTGAAGCCTTAGTGACGGGAGAAAGATACAGCGATTTGGATCGCCCTTGTTTAGGGAGGAAAGGGATCTGCCAGAGAGCCTGGCCTGCCAGGACCCGATCCATAAACAACCAGTTCTTTTCAGATTCTGCACCAACCATTGATGAATGAATGATGAATGAATGAATGAATGAATGAATGATGAATGAAATATTATTTATAATGCGCAGCTATGCCCAGTGGGCGTCAAGGCGCCTAAACCAAAATATATAGCTGATAGCAGACAGAAACAGAACCTACTGGTATGCCTTAATAAAGAGCCAAGTTTTCAAGGACTTCCTAAAGAGGTCAAGGGAAGGAAGTCGTTTGATTTCAAGGGGGAGTGAATTCCACATAAGAGGTGCCAATATGGAAAAAGCTTTGGACCCCCATCTAGCCTTCTTGGCTCTGGGGATTACCAGTTGGTATTGCTCGCTGGAACGTAAATATCTACTCGGAACATATCTGGTAAGTAATGAACCAAGAGCATCAGCCGAGCCTGCAGTTAAAGCCTTAAATGTAAGGCAAAGAAGTTTAAAGGTGATCCTTGACGGAATGGGGAGCCAATGGAGGTTCTTCCTCGCTAAGGTCATTGATGACAACCAGGGCAAAGCGAGGGCAAACCGCGCTGCAGCGTTCTGTACGATCTGTAGACGCTGGAGCAAGCCCTTGTTGGCCCCGGCGTACACAGAGTTACAGTAATCAAGCCTTGAGCCAACAAGGGCAATCACCACCTGTTTCCGCGCCTGTGGGGACAGATAATTCACAATCCTTTTTAGGGTCTTGATGACACCCCAACAGGTCGCCACCGTTCTATTCACCTGTAGCTCCATGGAGAGCTGGGTGTCAAAGATGACACCTAGGTTTCTAGCAGATTTGGTAGGTATAGGGCAGCTGCCTAAAGAAGGGGGCCACCAGTCATCTGACCATATGTCCTGGTCCTTGCCAAAGACCAGGACCTCTGTCTTGTCCCCATTCAACTTTAGGGAGTTGGAGACCATCCAATTTGCAACAAGTTGCATGCAGGCCCTAAAGTTAGAGGCAGTTTTACTGACAGAGTGGGTCAGGGATACCATAATCTGCGTGTCGTCCGCATACGACACTACCTCCATCCCCTGAGATCTTACAAGTCTTGCAAGGGGGGCCACATAGATGTTAAACAGGGTCGGACTCAATGCCGACCCCTGTGGCACCCCACATTGCAACGACTTAACAGGGGAGAGGTATTCACCTAGCATGACACGTTGCTCTCGATGTTGTAAGAAGGAGCTAATGAGACTGAGCGCTGATCCGACTACCCCTGCCTCCCTTAACCTAGATGTTAAAGTCAGGGGAGACAGGGTGTCGAAAGCTGCTGAAAGATCAAGCAGCACCAGAACGGAGGTAAGACCCAAATCTACTTTTCTGCGGATGTTATCCATGACTTTTGTCAATGCAGACTCCGTGCTATGTAGCTTTCTAAAGCCGTGTTGGGACCCATCCAAGAAGCCAGAGGCGTCGAGGAAGTTCGAAAGATGGAAGTTCAAATGGGTCTCCAACATCTTAGCAGGGGCTGGCAGCAGAGAGATGGGTCTAAAATTTTTCAGCACTCCAGGGTCCAAGGTGGTCTTTTTCAAAAGCGGCTTTACGATGGCTCTCTTCCAAAGTGATGGAAAAATGCCCTGTTCCAAGGCTCCATTCATTACCTCAAGCATCGGAGGAAGAATGATTTCTCTGCAGTCTTTAAGCACCTTGAGGGGCAGTGGGTCAAGGGGAGATGAAGATTTAGTTTTATCCAGCAGGCTATTGAGATCTTCTAGCGTAAGAGCCGGGAAATGTGCAAGGGACTGAGGGGAATCTACATTCCAGGCCTCCAATCGTGTGATTTGCACAGAATCCTCCAAACTGAGTGAGTTCCTCTGCGTCTTTAGGGCTATGTAAATATCGTCTATCTTTGTATAGAAAAAATTCGATATATCATCACACAGCTCCTGGGAAGCAACTACTGGATCAGGAACCTGAAGGGAGCAAAGGGAGTCTACAATTTTAAAAAGCTCTCTGGAAGATGTTAACGAACAGGTTAAGTTAGAAAAATAGTCCTGTTTTTCCTTAATGATTCGCTTTCTATACTCCCGTAGTAGACTCTTATAACCTTCTCTATCTTTTAAATCCCAAGATTTACGCCAGCCACGTTCCTTCTGTCTACATTTTTGTCTGAGCAGCCGCAGATCGGCAGAGAACCAAGGGGCGGATGGCTTCTGTCTAGCTGCAGATTTAAAGGAAGGGGGGGCTAGCTCATCAGCAGCTTTGATAATGGCATCAGTTAAATCTTGAGCCGAGTCATCAACCTTCTGTTTAGTTGAAATACTGATGTTGCGGATAAAAGGTGCAAGTGTCTCCTTAGTCAGTTAGAGCATTCCACGAAGACTCTCAACTTAGTGGCTTGAAAGTAGCGGAGAAGGTCTGGGAACCAGGAAGAGAATCAGGATATTGGGAAGGATCGTCATTTTAATTGCAGATATTTGCCCCAACCAAGATAAAGAGAATGACCGTCAACGACGCTGGTCGGATTTGATCTGTTGGGTTAATTGTTAGTAGTTGAGGATGACGGTGTCTGCGATAGTGAGAGTTATCTGGAGGCCGAGGTATGGGTTGGAGGTCGGGGCCAATTCTATGGCAAGGCCTGTCGCAAATTGTCTACGGTTTGTGGCCAGAGAGTAAGATTAAGGGCCTCCAATTTATGGATATTAATCTTAAAGCCTGATGCCAGGCCAAATGCCCTTAGCTCGGCAAGGAAGGCGGGCAGTAAGGTGGAAGGCTCCTCCAAGGATGCTATAACGTCATCCACGTAAAGGCGCATGGTGTGCAGTTCCCCTCCAAATTGAACTCCTTTTATCTGTGTATTGGAGCGTTTTTTTGGGCCATGGGTTCTATTTAAATGGTGAATAGCAGGGGTGACAGCAGGCACCCCTGTCTAGTTCCACTGCTGATATGAAATGGGGCAGAGAAACAACCATTGACGCGGACTACAGCTCTGGGTTGGGTGTAGCTACTGAGGATCCACTTTTGGAAGCGATCCCGTAGGCCGAAATGCGCCAGAGTGGCCGCCAGATAGAGCCAATGGACCCTATTAAATGCCATCTAGGCATCAACCGCGAGGAGCATTTTTTCTTGGGCATACCTTTGAGATTTGTCAATAATGTGCAGAATCCGCATGGTGTGATCACTGCATTGCCTTTGGGGCACAAACCCAGCCTGGTCTAGATCAATGAGGCCCGGGAGGAGGGGAGGAGGGGACTAAGCCTGGCCGTGAGAATACCTATGAAGAGCTTGTTAAAAGGGAGATGGGTTGGAATGAGGAGCAGTACGTTTTATCCTTTCCTGGTTTAGGAATTACTACTATTACTGCTCAAAGCTTTGAAGAGGGGAGCAGGGCTGCATCCATGATAGAATTAAAGAGCCTAGTATGAATGGGGCAAGGCTCTGACAGAGGTCTTGTTAAAGGGGGCCAGAAAGCCGTCTGGGTCCAGAGCCTTGGATAACTTTTGGCAGGATATGGTAGAAATAACTTCGATCTGGATCGGTTGATCCAGGTCAGTCGCTTGCACGGGTGCCAGAGAGGCAGTGGCGGCCTCTTTAAGGTACTCGGGGTTTGCACCAGGGTGCAGGTCCTGTGCTGTGTAGAGGGTCTGGTAATATTCAAGGAAGGACTCCACTATATGTGCATCGTCCGGCCATTCCTGTCCCTCCTTGTCCAAGACCTTTTGAACTCCTGCTTCCTGGCGTTGGACCCTGAGCCGAATCACCAGGAGGCGGCCAGAGCCGTCGCCTCCCACGTAAAACCGGTGACCGGAGCCTAAGTGCAGCGTATTCCGCCCTATCAACGTCCCCCAAGTCATCTCGGGCTGCTTCTAGCTGTCTCCAAATCCTGGGAGCCCCTGTCCTCTTGTGAATGTGCTCCAGTTCCGCAACTTGGCGGGACAGGCTCTCACTTTTTCCCGGCAGATTCTGTTATCAGCGCCGACTATGGCTATAAATTCCCCCCCCCCTGACTACTTCTTTTAGGACATCCACAGCATGGAGATTGAGACCTCAGGACAGTCGTTAATCTCTAAATAGTCCTTAATTGTCTTTGTGATCTGGGCTATAACCTCGGGCGGTGGAGCAAGCTGTCCCTAAGTCTCCAGGTTTTAGGGGATGAAACTGCAAGCGTCACTGTTACTGCTGTGTGGCTCAATATCTGTTAACTGGACCATTGAAGCCACTTCGGGAGTACCCACGAAATGTCAAGTCCGGGGTACGTTTTATGGGCATGGGTGTAATGGGTGAAATCTTGGGAGTCGTGGTGTGATGATCAAAAGTCTGCCAGGCCCATCTCTCCCAACCAAGTCCGTCTTGCTAAAGAGCGAGTCCCTGCCTGCCCATGGCGTTGTGCCGATCTGTCTAGGTCAGAGTTGAATACCAAATTCAGATCTCCCGCCATGATCACCAGTCTATCCCGTGTGCCCATGATCTCTGTCACCACTTTTCGGAGGTAGGGTTCTTGTCGCTCATTGGGGGAATATATTGTGCTCACTGTAATGGTGCTGGATCCAATGTGTAGGGAGTGTGCTAGGAGCCTGCCTTTAATCTCTGCCTGTTTGGACCCCACCTTCCCTTTAAAAGTCCAGGAGATCAGGATCGCCACCCCAGCAGTCTTGGAAGGGAGCGACGAGAAGAATTGATGGGGGAATGCCTTCAAGCGAAGTCTGTGCTGGTCCTTGGGGAGAAGGTGCGTCTCTTGCAACAAACATATGCGTGACCTGGAATTTTCTTAGTAGGAAAGGATAGAGCTCTGCTTTAGCAGATAGTTGAGACCTTTGACGTTAAGTGTGAGAATCACTAGTTGATTAGTCATGGTTATTTCTAAAGAGCAACAGCGTTCCAGATAGTTCTGATCTATCCTGACCCAACTCTGTCTAGTCTAGGGGTACTGACCATAAGGCTGTGTGTATGACAGCGGCTGTGATATGTGCATAGGCGTCGGGTCACCAGGTCCAACAAACCCTTATAACAAAAGGCCCTAGTGGCCTGAATTAACAAAAAAACACTATTGTCCAAGAGAAGAACATTGTCCAGGATGGGTGTCTCCATGGAATGCCAAAGTTAAGAAGGAGTCTCCGTGGCCTCCATCCCTGCTCCCCGCCGAGCCCTGATGTAGGAAGGGTAGATAGCAAGTCTAGGGAGAGCAGGAGTGAGAAAGGAAAAAGGATGCATTATATATTAGGCAGACACCGGCCCAGCTGAGTCTCCCTCCAGAGTAACCGGGACCGCCTGCCTCACCTTGGCGATGTGTGTCAAGGTTTTATTCCAAACTCCCAGGATCGGTTCAGTGCTCAAGTGGGTCCATTTCTCAATCGCCCCACTCTCTAAAAGCTGTCATAGCAGAGAGGGTTGGGGACATTAAGCGAGGAAAGGATGGGGACCTATAAGACAAAAAACACCTTAAGGAGATTATAACAAACCCCTTCTACACTAAACACCTATGTGTTTATATAGGTCTCCATTTACCTGTATTGAAAAAGAAGACTGCTCTGAAGTTCACCATGAAGAACAGTCCCTCAATTGCGGAAGCTCTTCTTAATATATGTGAGCAATGTTCTAATATATATATATATTCACTGAAAAAACCATAGGTTTCACACATGTTATAGTTAGCTGGACATTTTACTGATAAAAAACCAATGAAATTCCCCCGTTATAGTTACTGTAGGCAACTATAACTCACGCGACCGCAATCCTCTGCTGATGCTAATACTGTATTTAGACACTTATTTGCCCATATCTTCTTCCATTAAATTTTAGCTATACATATATTACAAATATTTTTTTTTCATAAAGACACATATGTCATCAGCAGAGGATTACGGTCGCGTGAGTTATAGTTGCCTACAGTAACTATAACGGGGGAATTTCATTGGTTTTTTATCAGTAAAATGTCCAGCTAACTATAACATGTGTGAAACCTATGGTTTTTTCAGTGAATTAGCAAGGTTTTTTAAATGCTATTTCCTAACTATAACGTGTGTGAAACCTATGGTTTTTTCAGTGAATTTGTACGGTTTTTTAAATGCTAAGTTACTTTACGCCATTTGTGGCGTGCGCGCCCACTTAACGCAGTTCGTTCCGTGCACGGTTTTTATCAACTTTAATAAGCCCTGTACATTTGGTGGCCTTCGGCCACCAAAAGCACAGGGGGTGAGGTCAATGTGGATAGTGTTTTTTTTTATTTCGATTTTATAATTTCATGTTGCCAAAATTACGTTTTTTTTCTCTATTAATAAGCCCTGCACATTTGGTGGCCTGCGGCCACCAAAAGCACAGGGGGTGGGGTAAGTGTGGATAGTGTTTTTTTTATTTTTATTTTTTTACCGTAAGCGTACGGTAAGCTTACGGTAAGCGTACGGTAAGCGTACGGTAAGCGTACCCCGCGAAATTGCCGAAAAAAAAATAAAACCGTTTTTGCTCTTGGGGGATGTTTGGGGACTCCCTCAACATGACTATGTGGGAGGGAGTTGTCAAAACAGCCCCGTAACATGTTTTTGGCCATCATGTTTGATAAACAACACTCAGTGCGAGAGACAAAATGGCGGACGCCGCTTCCTGGTTTCGGCCGATTCGAATGTTTACTAAGATCTAAGAGCCAATCAGAATCGCGCTCGCGCACGCCACCGTAAGCTTACGGTAAGCGTACGGTAAGCGTACGGTAAGCGTACCGTAAGCGGGCTCAGATATATATATTGATTTAAAGGCTATTTTCTCAGAATCTACTGAACAGATTTACACCAAACCTACAAAAGGCACTTCCTTGACCTAGGGACTACCTCTCTGCCAAATTTCTAGTAATTCTGTTCAGCCGTTCGGGCTGTAGCTCGTTCTAAAGGTCCTATGGAAAAATGCATGGGAAAAACGCGTTTTGGGACCCCCCTTTTATCTCAGCCCCCGCTTGACGAATCCCCCCGAGACTTTCAGGGTAGGAGCGGAGCGTAGCGCCCCACCTATTTTGAGAAATTCGCGAGCATTCGTCGACCGGCGCCAAAGTTATTCAAAATAGAATGTTGAGGTTTTCCTATGGAAACGTGGTCCTAACTATAACTACCTACTGGCGACCGCCAGTAGGTAATATATATATATATATATATATATATATATATATATATATATAGAGAGAGAGAGACAGCTATTAGCATTAGCATACTAGAAACCTCCTACCATTCGCACATATTCAGGCTGCGTCACCCACCACATATACTGGACTGCTGTGCATCACAGAGGAGGTTGTTCCACTTCACTCACCAAACACCCCTGATTAAACAAAGGAAAATTATTTGGCATCATTTTATACAGCACTTAATATTCAGCTGACAAAGGCATTACTGTGATTATGCCCGTCATCCCAGTAGACACCAAGAAACTGATGTTGTCTTCACATCAGACATTCATGCTGCGAGACTGAATTCCAAGCGTGTACTTATTGGAGAAGTATAATGTCGTTTTGCAATAAAGTGCTAGATAAGAAACACGGAACCCGATTGCACCATTTGGTTCACGTTTCCTATTAACCTTTGTTCCAAGGCCAATTAAAAACAAGTTCCAAAAAAGTAAGGTAGAGAAGTCAGGCGACCCCCACTCAAAACATAAGAGTAGTCTCCAATAAATCTTATCTCTGGTAAGTACTATAGTTCAAGATACAATCGTCAGGATGGTGACAAAGTCACCCTTTTTTTTTGTTTGTTTACATTTTTTTATTAGGGTTTTGCGTACAAATTAACACAATGCATGTCAACCATATTACATATAAATCAGTTTTGTGCATCAGTGTGACTTAACATTGCTTTTTGCAAGGGTGGTTACAGTGGTTGCTTTGTCCCTGGGACCTCCTGTTATTACTAAATCCACATGTCTCCTACTGGTACGTTCCAGTAGATCGGTACTTATATCATCCCGGTGGTGCTAATGTGTCACATGAACTCTACGGTCAACTCGGTCTCCCCTGTACCGTCTGTGTAGCTCCTCCCTTGTGACGAATGTACTCAACTGTTTCGGTAACTAGTGCATCGGTGTTTGAACTGCCGATGGGTACAACTGCTAACTGTGGGGAGGAGGGGAAAATACCGTGAAAAAAAGGAAGAAAAAACGTATAGGGGGGGGGGGGGTAGAGGGGAAACTAATGAAAGGATCATAAGGGGGGGGGAAAGGTGTAGGGCGGGCTGGGAAAGGCTGCCGCGGTGGTCTGTGCGCTGATTAAGAGTAGGTGTGTTGGACTCGTTCTAGGGTAAGCCAGGGGAGAAAGCGGGTCGGTGTGTGGGTGCGCGAGAGGGGATGGGGCCTCCGCTCGCCTCTCCTACCAAAGCTCTCTGCTTGTCTATTGTGTCTCTGCCATTATCCCTGGGTCTCGAGTGGTAAGGGGAGCGGGAGGAGTGCAGGAATTAGGTTGTGTTGTGTCCTGTGCTTCTCCTTCTGCACATTGTTGTTTGAACTGTATGAGGAGTTGTGCCCACTCCATGGATATTGGGTGTTTGCGGATGCCCCTCGCCTCTTCCTCTCTGAGTGTCTCCTCCTCCGCCGCACCCCATTTAAGTAACGCTCCCGTCCAGGCTGCTTCCGAGGGTCCCGCGGGGGCCCTCCAGTGCATAGCTATGTTCCTTTTCGCTAAGAGGAGAGCCAGAGAAGTGAATCTCCATTGCACTTTTCCGGTTTTCTTTTTCTGGGATATCCCCAGAGCACATGCCTCCCACGTAGAGGCGACCGGGAGATTAGTCGTCGCTTGGAGCGTGTGGTGCACCGTGCCCCAGTATCGTTGTATGGATGGGCAGGCCCAAAATATGTGTTTGAAGTCTGCTTCTAACAATTGGCAGCGGGGACAGCGGAATTGCGTATTGGGGTAGAACCGGTGGAGCTTTTCCGGTGTCAGGTACGCTCGGTGCGGGATGTTGAACTGTATATTTTTGAACCGATCGTTTCTGGACACCTTTTTTGGGAATTCCAGTGCTTTGCGCCACTCTGTGTCGTGAAACGCTCGGCCCGCATCCTCCTCCCATGCGCTCCGGAGCCCGTCCAGGGAAACATTTGTCAATTCCCGGATCGCTTTTTAGTGCCACGTGCAACAGCGTGTGCAACACCGAATGTGTCGGGGGCGTGACAAAGTCACCCTTACCGCCTTTTCACCAAATGGTACGCTCAGGAAGGCTTCACAGCCCAATCCGGTCAGACACAGAATACGCAGCAAGTGACAAACACCAGAACGATTCCCTTTATCGTCAGAGTCACGATGTCGTCACTTGCGCGTCAGAAGGGCGCCTCCCTCCTCAGGCTGCTGGGAAACGTGGTTCTACTCCCGGCGGCTTCCCAACGCAAGGACGTTGTTAGGAGACGCTGATTGCGCGCAGCATGGAAGTCACTGACAGCATACCAGCTATGTGGCTCTTACGCAATTCAGGTGAGTGTAACATGGTGTCAGGATCCGGACAGTGAGGACCGTGAGTCCCTCCGGTTGTGGAACTCCCTTCAGCCGCCGCCTTTCCTCCTTGCACAGTGACGCTCCGGAGAACGGTCTTGCAGTTTGAGTAGGCGACATGCCTCATCCAGTGAGCAGAGTAGGTATAGCTTCCCCTCCATGCGAAAAACAATGCGGAAGGGATGTCCCCAGGAGTAGGCCACTCCCAGCCCTCGAAGGTGTGAGGTAACAGGTCGGAAGGCCCTGCGTTCTGAAGAGTGCACGCTGCCAAATCTTGATCCAGGAGTGGAGAGGGACCTTGAAATTGGATAGGATGCTTGTCCAAGGCTGCCTTTAGGATTTTCTCCTTGATGGTGAAATCGTGGCTCCTAGTTAGTATGTCTGAGGGGGGGTCTAGCTGAAGTACTTCTGAGGCCTACTTCATGAGCTTGGTCCATACTAATCTCTAGATCTGTGCCAGCTTCAAGGATAGCTCTGAACAGCTCTGACACAAAGGCAATGATGTCCGAACCTTCTGCCCCAGAAGCTACGCCTCCGATGCGTATGTTATTACGCCAGGACCTGTTCTCTAGGTCTTTGGCGTAGGCTTGGAGGTCCAGATGCTGGTCCCTGAGGCGCAGGATCTCCTGCTGAAGCTGCTCTATTTCTGCCTCACAGCCTTGCTTATGATCCTCTAGCCTAGAGACTCTAACTCCCAGGCCCTCCACGTGCCTGCATACCTCTTGAAGCTCCCCAGACAGCTCTGTTTTAAAATATTGCAGGTCTTCGCAGTGAGGCAAAGAGCACCCCTAGATAAGGACGGGTGACGGGTGCCTCTGGCTGTGTGGCGTCTGACGGGTCTTCTATGCTCGGGGTTGAAGCTAAGTCTCCAGAGTGGGCCCCTGCCTGTTTGAGGAGCATTTATTTTACAGTCCGATCCCTTTTGTTCTTCCCGAAGCCCTGGCAGGGGACCAGGAAGTCTATTGCCTCCCCCCCCCCTGGTGAGTTCCGTCTAGAGCTATCCCAGAGGCTCAGGCTAGTGACGGTGTGCTAGTGGCGTTGGATCTCGGCCTTGGGGGGAGTCCAAGGGCACTCTGGGACAAGGCTAGACCCAGGCAAGTCCGCCTCGGAAGGAAGGCCCACAGAGGCGAGGCACCCCACCTCCCACTGCGGTCAGAAGCTAGAAGGGCAGGCTTCGGTGTTCCTGGTTGGGAAAAGGCAGTGAAGACTAGGCCTAGGCCAGGCCGTAAATCATGTGGAAGCGTAGGGCAGTCTTCCAAATTGCTTCCACCAATATGGGTCAAGCTGGATGAGGGGTGCGGTGATATCCTCAGGGCCCGCCTGCCACCCGGGCGAACCCAGCGACTTGTAGTATCCCACCGGGCTCTGTGAAGTGCCACGTGATGTTCTCTGCAGGGCCCCATTTGTGTAGGTAGATTGCAGAACAGGTGGGGGTTCACACGACAAGCTCGGCTAATGGTGGCACCCCTCCTCACCGCCGTGCTCAGCTCGGCCCTCCTTCTCTCTTAGATCTCGGCCCTCCGGCCTCTGAGTTGTTGGCCTTGCAGGCCCAGAAGCTTTGGCGGGCCCCGAGGTGTGCTGATCAATCTGAGGGTGGGGGTACGCCGTGTGGCCTCCGAAGCGTGTTTCGCCTCGGTAGCCTCATAGAGAGGCAAACGCGGCGCCGTCTCCAGCTCATCCTCTAAGTGTGCTTTGGCGCCTCCAGGGGCCACATCCAGCCCCGGGCCTGTGGGTGTCAGGTCTCTAGGATGCTTTCAGCCCCCTCTAAGGTCTTCTGAGGGGGCCTCACTCCAGGACCCCGAAGTGCGGAGCCCGCGGCCTCTGATGCTGAGCTGGGCTCTTGCTGTCGGCCGCCGTCCACGCGGCTGCCCTCGATCTTATGGCCTCTCCGTGGGTGCGGGATGGCCGAAACAGCTGTTGGGGTGATCCCCCTGGCTTGGGGGTCACTCCGTTCCAAGCAGGAACTTGGCTACCCTGCTGAGATGACGGCTATTGACGGGGCCTGTCAGCGGAGAGAGACGAAAACGTGTCTCACCCGTCTGCCATCTTGGACACCCTCCTGCATTGCCTTTTTAGAGCTATTTCCTTTGGTCGTAGCCTTGTATATGTGGGGTGAAGAATTCAGAAACAGGTCAGTTCTTTTTAATGTGTCAATTTGGTAAACAAGCAAAAAGCAAGAGATCTGAGAGTATTACGTTTACTAAGAACTGAAATGTTTGCAACTGAATATTGTTTTTAAAGCTAGGCATGTTCCTGGAGCTAGGAATAATATAGCTGATGCTCTGTCTGTCTTGCTTTCATTGGCAGAGCTTTCGCAATTTGGCCCAGGGTGCATACAGCAAGAAGACACAGATTCCTCAGAACATTTGGCCTGGGGGAAATGAGGATAGTTGAACTTGTGGAAAAATCATTAGCTGCATCCACAAGAGTTATCAGCAAGCATGGGGAGAATTCTTAAGTTATGGTAACATGAATCCTTGGGGGGGGGGGGAGTTCTAGGTTAAAAAAGGAACAGATTATACTAGATTTCGTGCTCTACTTGATACAAAAAGGTTTGTAAAACACACAACCATTGAAGGGAAATTAGCAGGAATTTCTTTTTATTGCCATTTATGGTGGAGTCATGGTCCTGTGGAAGGTGTCCTAGTAAGTAAGTAAAAGGGCTGAGTAAGAAGCAACATAACAAGAAACTATTAAGGGAGTCTGTACCGTTTGACTTGTTACAACAGGTAATATTACTGTTATCTTTCTGTTGTTATGATGATTTTGAAAGATTGTTGTTCAGGTTGTGCATTTCATGGTTATTTTTTGGTCCTTTTAGTGCATCTGAATTGTTAGGTTTGAAAGGGCAAGCATGCATTCTTACTGATGAGATGGTTTTGGAGCATAACAGAATAAGCATCTGGTTGACAGCATCTTAAACAGATCAATTGGGAAGAGATAAATGGGTGTGCTTGAACATGAGCAATGTTGATGGTTGCTGCCCTGTGGTAGAATGGCAACATTTTCGAATCAAGATGAATAATAAGTCAAGTGAATTTTTTTGCCATGCTAATGGTAACAGAATCATTATATCAAACCTGTTGGCTGTATCAAGAAAGGCTTTAAACAGATTGGGTAAAACCGCACACTTTATGGAACAAACTCTTTTCGTATTGGGGCAGCTACTTAGGCCGCAGAGTAGGTTGGTCATGGTCAGAGATAAGAAGGATTAGCAGATAGAAATCAAAATGTTGTGAGCGATACCTTAGAAAATGAACTCCTTCTGTTTTTGAACAATTATTGTTTTTTCCCTTTTTGCTAAAGCTCCCCCCCCCCCCCATTTCTCTTAAATTTAGGTTGCGTTCATGGTCCATTGTGTGTAAAGAGGAGTACTTGGATAGTGGGACATTCTTTTATAAAATGGTCAGCTCTGCAGAACAACACATTTTGTAACAGATAGGAGGTGGTATGGAGGTGTAAAGGTTGTATGCGATGGGGCAGCCTGCTGTCTATTTTAGCTGCACTTTGTTGTGTAAGAGGATGCCCTGATATGTTAGTAATTAATTTAGGGGGAAACTATTTAGTCCAGGTATCAGGTTTGACTTCAATAAAGCAAATGAAAGTTAACTTAACTGTTGAAAATAACTGGGGAGATACGTCCTTAATTTGGACTGAATTTATAACACGAAAGCAGTGGTGAGGAGCAAGCAGTTGTGCAGCAATTGAGAAGGCACAAAGGAAATGAATAGGGCAATGCAAGTTTTCTGTTCTAATATGGGCATTACAGTTCTGTCTCATGCGTATTAAAATTAAAAAAATAATCATATGTTTCGTGATGATGGCGTTCATTAATCTACAACGGGGCAAGCGTATTATTTGTTGGAAATGAGGGAATTGTTTGCAACCTTATGGAAGGAGAAATTATGGTGCTCTAGCAAATAATTATGAGCACAAGGAGACAGCAGCATTTTTGTGGGGCAGGAAAAGTCTTCGGTTTGCCTGGGTGGTCTTTTTTTGGGGGTTGGACAGGCCGGAGCGGGCTTAACCATCCCTCCGTGGGGGGGAGAACAGAACACTAGGGAGGTGAAGAGTAAATGAGGTGACTTTGAACAACACTAGAGCAGAGCGATTTAGTATCCGTGATGGGGGGAGATCAGGAGATTAGGGTATGCAAGCAAAAGACGGTGAAGGAAGGAAGAATGGGAAAAGGTAGAAGAGCTTGGGGTTTTATCTTGAAGCAATGTTGAGCAAATTGGGGAGTTTAAGGGTGGGGTGGAAAGGTTAGATTTTTTCATGTATTAGTGAGGTTGGGTTATTTTCAATGTCTGTGTATTTCATGAAGTTTATGCTACAGTTAGGTTAGGCCGTGCGGGAGGCGCGTGCATAGTATGCAGTAGTCCAGATACTGGAGAATTGAGTATCGCCGTACCGGAGGCACGTATACGTTATGGAAGGGCTGGAGTTGCGGAGTGAATAGAGCCTGCACGATGGCAGTGAGCCATGGCCTAACCTAATTCTCCAGTACTTGGACTATTCGGAGACCGCAAACTCCTTATTGCCGACAGACCGCACTGATTCCCAACGTGATCACGACTGTGCTCGCCCCCGCTATTAGCATACCACGCATCCAATCCTCTGCTGCGCTCGCACCAGCGACCCTTGATGAGGTTATGGACCTCTTCATGTGTCTCCATTGTGCCAACCTACCCGGAACCTGGCCGATTCCCAACGTGATCACGACTGTGCTCGCCCCCGCTATTAGCATACCACACATCCAATCCTCTGCTGCGCTCGCACCAGCGACCCTTGATGAGGTTATGGACCTCTTCATGTGTCTCCATTGTGCCAACCTACCCGGAACCTGGCAGCCCTCTCTGCTACAACTAGCCATGGTGGTGACCCTGCTCCCTCCATGCAATATCTCCAATTCAGCATCTTCTCGGGCATTTTAAGACTCGTTAGTCCTGATGATGATCCCATAACCGTTGTTGGGGATCGAAATGTTGTCGACACCACATCTTAACTCTTTAAACACCATTTGTCAATTTTGTGGAGTACGAGATGTTTTTATTGTGACTACTGTTAATCCTTTACTCACTCAAAAGTCACTTTCAGTTACATGCCTGAGGTAAGGAAATCTTTTGATTTCCCAAACCCCGTCACATCCTGCTCACTTTACGTTACATTATTGTTTTCATGTGATAATCTTGAGTAATAAATCCTTCTTTTCCATTTGGACAAGCATAAGACCCAATCCTCATTATAGTTTTGTGGCTATGAAATTGTACTCGCTTTGAAAGGGACCGATGTCTCTTATAATTTACTTTTATACTAGGTGCCAGCTTTTTTGTGGGGGAATTCCCTACCCCCAAAACTGATTATGGTTAGTTCTTTCCCTTCCCCTTGGTGTGGCTCAAAACTGCCTAGGGTAACTAATACAGGTAGGCCTAGGTGGGAGCGGCATTTATCAGTGGCAGGGCAGGCAGCTCTTAGAAGTCAGGAAGTGCATGGGCAAGCTCTGAGTCTACTCTGTTGAAGCTCAGGAAGGCTGAGTATACCCAAGGACATCCTGCTTAGGAGATAAACACCCTGTCCCACACCCAATGCCCATTTATTACCATGTTTGGAAGGAATAGACAAAATGCCTCGGGAACGCCAGAAGTTTCTACACAGGAAATTCTTACGGAAGATCCAAGGTGTGCAACAAGTGCTAACCCATGGCCCTACTATGACTCAAACCCTCCTGCCTATTTATCCCCAAACAAGCACAACCTAACTTCATATTGTATTTGCACTGGGACATCCTTATAGGGAATTACTATGGGAGAGGAGTAAAATGAACATTTCTAAACTTCAAAGCATTATAGAATATACATTTCAATACAAAAGGTAATATAATCGTTAACAAAATATTTAATCAAGAATAGATGAATTACCCAAATTTTTTTAAACATGACTAAAGGCAAAATGTCTTGGATAAATTAACAGACAACCTATGTTTTGCTGAGTGTATCTCTAACACTTCCTTAAGGCTAAATTTTAACTTCTGACGCAAATTGGATTGGGAATTATGACATGCATGTGGACAGAGCCCCATTTTCTTTTTTTGAAGGTTTCCTTCATTAAGGTTTTTTTTTTTTTTTTTAAACTTATTTTTATTGCCATTTTCATATTTCATACATTTTACATCATTCATATTCTTCAGGTGAGCGTATCCGATCATACATCCTGTAATGGTGTTTAACAACTGTACTGATTGATGATTCGTCACCAGTGTTAAACATCTAGATTAATATGACCATCATCTTATTTAGTAAACACTCAGTTTTGTAGTTCCATGTCACTGATTTTTTTTTTTAGGTCTCGCCTGCACAGCGCGCATGCGCTGCATATTAGGAGACCTCTTGATATCGATTCGCTTTTTGGGCCAAAAAAGTGCACGCGTTGCTTTGCTCTCAATGGCAACGCGTGCACGTTTGGTGATTCCCTTGCGGGAGCGAGCTTTGAAACCATCTGTCTGTAATTAACAGATGGTTCCTGCTCGCTCCTGCAAGGGAAACGGGCATAGGCCCCCTCCTCTCTTCCCTGCCCCTGCTGCCTCCTCCTGTCCTCGTGAAACTTTTTTTTTTTACTTTCAGCGCGAGACGTGCGCGCTTGTTCTTTTGCTCTAATGTCCTTAATCTCATCCTTGTTCTTTATAATATTGGTAAGTTTTAAGTTAGCAACCTTTACATATTAGTGTATATTAAGTTTGGATATTTCTTTTGAAAGTATTTCATATTTTTGAAAAAACGTCTACTCAATGAAAATCTATGTGGCTGAGTTGCACGATTTTGATTATACAGAAGAACGCAAAGGCAGTTTATGAATCGTGCCCTCTAATTGGTGTGCTTCTGCTTGCTGGCGGCAGGGAGCCTAGGAGGTGGGAACTGGCTTACAAGAAAAACCCTGCCGACTGCCCATTATCCTATCTACACAATTCACGGTAATTTTCTGTTCAGCCGCACATTGAAACTGTGTGCAAACTGCATCTATCTTTAGAAAGTGCTGTTCGACATTTGCCAAATTTACTAGTCTGAACTTTAAGCAAAAGAGTGACCGGAAAAACACACACACTGATATTTCAGAACAACAAAATGACTCTTGAGCATTCCGCAATCTATATCAGTCTGTTGTCCGCTCACTATATTTTTGGTTATGGTAAAATACCCGTTGATGACAGGCACATGAACGAGTAACAACACAAAACAAGTGTTTAGCCATGCAATAGTTGATGTTGTTGGACCAAGAATATTGTGCTACATAACTAAATACTTATAAGGTCCCAAATGCGAGACCTATTGGCTATGCCAAATCTTTTTACTGTTCCCATTGGCTCTCATTCCACCACAAATGTTTAATGCATTCCCAAACCACCACAACTGACCGCACAGCCACTGGATATAATAAGACTCCCCAATCTCAAGGTGCTAGTTCGTGCTGAATGCAGCCTTAAAAGAGGATGTGTTGTGTTTAGCTAATGTTTAGACTGGTTTTTCTTGTGAAGTGTCGAGCGGATGCTCGTAGGTTTTCAGATAGAGCTGAATAAAAAGATGGATGTAGGAGTCTGGGACGGGTGTATAGGCAAGAAGGCTTGATGTGTTTCACAATGGTGTCTTTATTCGGATTTCATTGCAATATAAACATGCACAGGTATGTCTGAGAATATCTTCTTGAAACTATTGCGATCCCTGTCTTCTTCTAGGTCTTCAGGCATGGACTGGCTCCCCAGATTCTTGGCCAAAAGAAATGATCAGTAAGTAACTATTCACAGGTCAAAATCTGTAATTTTCTTTCACCATCACCTTTGGTGTGTAAGAAGGAAAGGGGCATGTCACGGTGTAAAAAGAATAAGATAGATATAATGAGACTGGACCAACAGTCAATATTCTCTCTGTTTTTAATAAACAATAGTTTCTTGCCGTGGTTTCTCTCTTTTTAGTATGTGAGATATAAAGCGATACCCATTTGTATTCTGGGATTAATCAAGGGAGGTTCTAAATCAAAATTCAAGGGTTTTACAATTGTCCTAGCTCTTTAAAAACTTTTATATGGAATCCACTTTCCTTTTATACGTTTTATCCCAGTGCCTTCTGGGATCTGTTGTGTTTATGCATGTGCTTTTGGGGGTTTTGCTTTTAGATAGGAAGAAAATACTGGCTAGACCACTCAACCCTTCACCAACACCTCCCGTGCCCCGTGCTCCTTCCCACATCCTCCTCCCGTCTGGGTACAAACAATTCTGGCCTAGGTTCTCACCTGCTACGCCGCAACTCTGCGAGTTGCGGCGACTGACCAGCGTCCTTTGCAGCAATTCACCACTCCTCCGGACCAGATTGGTCTTCTTTCTCTCCCCGATTGGATCCTTTGGGTTTGTCCTGCTCGGCGGCATCCCTGGCAGTCTCCCATAGAGTTCGGCTCTTCTGCTACTATGCCGGAGCCCGAGCAGCAGTGCCTTCTTCTCCAGCGGCTTCTGTCTTGCTTCCCAAAGCGTCTTCATTCTTCGTCTCCTCTACCGGTTTTTGTGGTTCCATTTTTTCCCAGCCGCCTCTGTCTGATTGGTTCTCTGTTTTCCTGGCTCCTGTTTAAAGAAATAGTCACCATTTACAGCCTGTGTGACGTTTCTTCCTTTATCCTTCCAGATCTCGCAATGCCGAGGGATCTGTTGGGAGGACAACAAGGCAAAATACAGATAAGTGAAGCACCCCAGGGACACAGTCCCTCATATCTCCCTTCCCTTACTTTCTTGATACCAAAAAAACTATCATGGGGATATGGGGACAAATAATCCTCATTGGTTGATGACTGCACTTTCGATGGAGGGATTGAAAGCAAAATAGTTGTTTGGCAAAAAAATACACCTGAGGATTATTAATTTTGTTTCGTGCCATCCATTCCACTGGGGAATGGTCAGGGAAGAGGGTAAACTCATGGCCCTCTAAATAATATCTCAGTGTGTTAATGGCCCACTTAATTTATAAGGCTTCTTTCTCGATGGCTGCATACTGTCTTTTCCTAGGGAATAGTTTCCTACTGATATATGTTATGGGGCGTTCTTCTCCATGTTAATTGTTTTGGGATAACACTGCCCCTACACCTGTATCTGAAGCATCAGTTTGAACTATAAAAGGCCTGTCATAGTTTGGGCTGATTAGGACTAGTTCAGACAACAGCGCTTGTTTGAGCGATTCAAAAGCATTGATCACTATAATTAAAGGACACGTAACTCTGCTTCTGTCCTGGTAGATGTTTTTCAGAACGTCTGTCAGAGGGGTAGCTAACTGCGAAAAACAAGGTATGAAATTTCTATAGTAATGTAATAGGCCTAGAAAGGCTTGCAGTTCTCTTTTTGTCTTGGGCATGTATTTCTTTTAAATGGCTGTAACCTTTTCAGCTTGCGGCTTTGTGGCTGCCTCCCAGGAAATATCGCAGCTATTTAACTGATTTTGCAGCTAATAAACTCTTCTTTAGATTGATCAACATAAGATCTAAGACTTTAGCTCATCCTCTGGTGTACCTCAGGGATCCATTTTGAGCCCACTGCTCTTCAACATTTATGTTTGCCCCTTCTCATACGCTGTTGATACTCAGATAATCTTCTCATTATTAGCCGCTCAGCATCAAGATCCCTCCTTACTCCATCTCGGTCTGAGGAATGTTTCCCTCTGGATAAATAAAAATGCACTGAAGCTTAATGGTGATAAAACTGAGGTCCTGGTTCTGGGAAACAACCATGAACTTTGGGGAGTCAATCATTGCCCGGATTCTCTGGGGCCGCTACCAACTGCGTCAACTAAGGTCAAGAATCTCAGCTTTATTATTGACAACAATCTCTCCCTGGAGCCTCAGGTGTCCAAGGTCACGGCCACCTGTTTCTCTGTTCTCAAGAAGATCCTCTGGCTAATTCCTCCGGCCGCCCAGAGAACAGTGATGCAAGCTCTGGCGACATCCAGATTGGACTACAGCAATGTACTGTACTTGGACGCAGACAAATCCTCAATCCGTCGTCTGCAGATCATTGAAAACCCAGCTGCTCGCCTTCTTTTCCAGCTGCCTAGACATGCTTCAGCTTCTCCGTTGCTTCACAGACTGCATTGGCTTAGTGTTAATAAGCGTATCGACTTTAAGGCATTATGCTATATGTTCTAGGCCAGACATGGTTTGGCCCCCTTATACATTCAAGGTCTAGTGAAACCCTTTGTGCCCACCCGACAGTTGAGATCATCCAATCTCGCACTGTTCACAACACCCAGGTTTCGTCGTGCGCGCTTGAAGGGTCGTTCGTTTTTCCTCCTGGCCCCGAAACTTAGGAATTCTCTCCCGGTTTATCTTAGGAACTGTCGCTCTCTGAAGACATGGATATTTTAGCTGCCAAGTCTGTTTTCTGTTACATGGGGTTTTTAGTTGTCCTTAGCGGCTTCCATCTACTGCCTATGTCCTGTGCTGGGAGAACCTTTTTGGGTAGCTGCATGCTATATAAGGTCTACAAATAAAATAAAAATAAGTAAATTGTTAAACCATAAGAGTTCAAGGTATCTTGACTGTCTGTAAATGTTCTATATGTTGACTCCAGGTCCGGCTGTATATGATGATATCGTTAATATACGCCGATGATTACTGTGTATGGGGTTGAAGGATCTTATTCATAAGACGTTGGAAAGTGGCTGGAGCGCCTTGTAGCCCGAAGGGCAACACTTCAAAATAAATAGTACTCCTGGGGTCGAAAAAGCATTTGTCTTGGGCTCGGAGGGGCACCTGCCAATACCCTTTACAAAGGTTGAGGGTACTAATGTATTGCGCTTCTCTCAAATGTTCTACCATTTTATCTACCCTGGGAAGGGGATAGGCATCGAAATGTGAAATATTATTTACTTCTTTGAAATCTATGCAAAAACGGATGGATCCATCCAGTTTTGGCATTAACACAGTCTGGGAACTCCACTTACTGGTGGAGGGCTCAATGACCTCCCATCTGTAACATTTGTTGTACTTCTGTTTTTATGACCTCCCTACGGGCTTCCGGTATATGAACGGGATTTAGTCTCACTGTTTTCTGGGGGGGGAGGGGGCAAGGGGGGGTTGGAGGGTGAGTATGAATACCATGTTCAGTTGCTGTAGCCCTACCAGGGATAAGAAAAAACACCTCGACCCGGGGTTGTAGCTGCTTTATCAAATCTTGTCAAAGGAGGGGGGGTTAAGTCCGGATCGCTGTTTCGTAGGAAGAGGGGAATATTTTTGGCTTTTATTCCTGTCAATATCGGTATGTGGCCTTCCCATTTCTTGAGGAGATTAATATAGTATATTTGTGATGTCTTCCTACAGGAATCTAGTTCTAGCTGATAGGTGACTGGGGTTACTTTGGCTAATAGTTTATGAGGTTGCTGCCACGGCCCCAATAACGTGATCTGATGAGGGCATCATAATCAAAACATGGTCTCCCACGGTAAACTCCCTTTCTTTAGCTTTTTTGTCGTACTTTTTGTGGTGTTTGAACCTGTGCCAGGTTTTCCTTAACTATACTCCGAATCTGACCTAGATGCGTTTGAAGTCTGGCTACTTATTCGGGTAATGGCTTGGTATCATCCCCTTCACTTTCCCATGTCCGGAAACAAATGTGGGATCACACTGCTTCACCTCCCAGCGGGTTCGCCCCTAAGCATTATAATGGATGCAGTTCATCAAGTGTGTGTACTTGCACAAAAGTTATTTCGAGTATTTCACCAGGTTGGTGCAGATCAATGCTGGCCATCTCTAAACACGTGTTTCTGGATTATTATCCGTCATCAGTAGAGATTAGGCATGAAAATATTTGGGGTTGCTGAGCAGGCTGCCAAAGTCTTCTCAGTTCACAGTACCTCTCCAGGCGCGCAGGTGCCTCTCCACGAGCTCGTCAGCTCAAAGCGGCTCGAGGGAGCCTTTTAAACAGGAAACAAATGTGGGATCACACTGCTTCACCTCCCAGCGGGTTCGCCCCTAAGCATTATGGTGGATGCAGTTCATCAAGCGTGTGTACTTGCACAAAAGTTCTTTCAAGTATTTCACTAGGTTGGTGCAGATCAATGCTGGCCATCTCTAAACACGTGTTTCTGGATTATCATCCGTCATCAGTAGAGATTAGGCATGAAAATATTTGGGGTTGCTGAGCAGGCTGCTAAAGTCTTCTCGGGTCACAGTACTTCTCCAGGCGCGCAGGTGCCTCTCCACGAGCTCGTTATCTCAAAGCGGCTCGAGGGAGCCTTAACAGGAAACAAATGTGGGATCACACTGCTTCACCATTTTCCCATGTCCCTTTTGCCATATCAAATAGAGACTGGGGTTGCCGTCCATACAGGAGTTTAAAAGGAGAACAACCCGTACTCTGTTTTTCAATATAGCATTGTATCTCTCGAAGAGACCATCAGTTTGGGGGTGATAGGCTTCTGTGGCATACTTGTTGCATCATTTTGGAAACAAACGGGGTACCTTGATTTTTCAAAATATCTTTTGGGATGCCATCCCTTTCCGAGACATCTATCATGGCTTTGGCCACATTCATAGTATTGTGGTTACGCAGAGCAATGGCTTCAGGAATACACATGGCATAGTCAACAAGCACATAATGACACGCACTCCTAGAGGATAATAGAGGACCTAATATATCCATCCCCACTCGGGTAATAAATGTAACATCTATTATAGGCAAGGGCATCAGGAGTACTCTTGGGGGTTTATACCCAGTAAACGTTTGCAGATAGGACATTCTTTGCAGTATTTTTGTACTTGTTGAAAGACACTTAGCCAGTAGAATCTATTTAAAAAAGCTTGCTCGCTTTTTTTCTTTCCTGAAATGTCCTTCCAGCAGAGGGCTGTGGACAAAGAACAGGACTTTATCCCTGAAAGGGCTGGGGATTAACAACTGTGCAGGATCCGTAGGGCCTTTTTTTCTATATAATGACCTGTTGTGTACTTAGATTTGGTCTTCCTGTTAGGATGCAACACGCCAGGCTTCACGAAATGAGGGGTCTTTCCTTTGGGCTGCCTTAAAATTGCAGTCATTGTCCCAGATAAAGTCCTCAGACTTGCTGAAAAAGACCTTCAAAGGAATTTGTCCTTTTTCCTCCCGTCTCTGTTTTCTGCTTTTCCTCTGTTTGGCGGGCCGCCACTCCTGATTGTCTACCTGAGAAAAAGAAGCAGTACCCCACCATTCATCTCCCTCTTTCCAGGTTTCTTGCACCAGGGAATTGAGGTGAGGATAATCATTGCCAGGGATTATAGGTTCTGGTAACTTTGGTATAATTTTCACTTTGAGAGGAACAACAGGTAGATTTCGGTGCTGTAGGCGTACTTCTGCTACTGGATATCTCTCAATGTCCCCGTGCACGCACTGTATGTTCACAGTGTCATGAGTCTGGAGAGCTTTGTTTGACAAGATATGGGGTTGCATCATGCTTGGTAGATATCCGGTGTCTACCAGGGCAGTAACTGGAACATCGTTAACTGATTCCTCTCATTGGTAATGATGGTGTTTCCCTGAAGAATTATTATATAGGACTCAAGTCATTCCTATTTCCATTGGCTCCTCCTTTTGAGGGAAGAACCGGGATATATGGCCAAACCCTCCACATTGGCAGCACTGAGGCCCAGGCATAGGAGTCCTTACTACAGGACCAGGCAGCAAAATCACAAGTTCTGGCTTTTTCTGAGAAGGAGGATTAGAATGTGATCAGATATGGAACTCTGTCTTCTCCAATTTGAGTCTTCCCTCCCTTTCAGTAATTCTTGAGCCCGGCTATAGGCACTAGCTATTTCTACAGCAAGTCAGATGGGTATGTTGCCAGACCCATTTCTGTATTGGGGAATGAAGAGAGGTGAGATATTTCTCTTGGTATTTCTTTTCCAGTATTTCATCCTTCGTTGCTGTATGGGGTTTCAGTGAATGTTTTGTTAGATGCTTCACCCGGTAATACAATGTTCTGAGGGCTTCTTGGACTCCTTCCTCAAGATAACAAATTGTATTCGATACGTCTTGTCATCATCTCCCAGACACTCAAGAATATTCCTCTTAATATAATTATAAGGAGTGGTACCTTGTGGATTGAAGCCTGCTAGGTGAACTGTTACTCCCCAGTTAACAAGGGACCTAGGTACTGACTCCTTCAGTCGGCAGGCCAGTCAGCGGCTTGTGCCATCTTGAAGTTGTTAAAGACAAGTCTGTATCCTCTCCGCTAACGTAATTTTGTAGGGCCACCGACGGCAACGCAGTATACCCCCTTTGTTGTCCCAGGGTATTGGCAAGTCACCCAAGGGCCGTCTCAAGCATAGTGGATTGTGTGGTCAGGGCCTTGTGTATGGTTTCACGATCCTCCTCTGCTGAATTGAGAAATTTCTCCTTCACCTGTTCTAGTTTCTTGTCTCTTTCAGCCATCCTGTTCAATACTGCCTCCATAATCCATGATCCCACTTCTGACACCACTTTTAAAAACAAAAATTTTTAAAGATATTTTTATTATGAAGGAATCACTGAAATACACAGCTATACGCCTACAGCCCTGGGGCCGGCAGCTTAACAATATAAGACATTCTACACAGCTTCGTAGCCCACATCCCGGAGGCTGAGCAGCGTCACTTTGAGGATTTGTAGCTCTCATCGTGTCGTACGCGTATGCTGCGCACCATTCTGACACCACTTGTAGGAGACTGGGACAGATGTATAGGCGAGGAGGCTTGATATGTTTTGCAATAATGTCTTTATTCAGTTTTTTTTGCGATATAAACATGCACAGGTATGTCTGAGAATATCTTATTGAAACAATAGTGATCCCTTTTCGTCATCTTTTCTTCCTCTAGATCTTCAGGCATGGACTAGCTCTCCAGATTCTCGGTCAAAAGAAATGAGCGGTAAGTAACTATTCACGGGTCAAAATCAGTAATTTTCCTTAACCATCACCTTTGGTGTGTGTAAGAGGTAAAGGGGCGTGTCATGGCAGAAAAAGAAGATCGATATAGCAAGATTGGACTGACAATCAATATTCTCTCTGTTTTTCATAAACAATAGTTTTTTCCCTTGGTTTCTCTCTTTCAATATGTGAAAGGTAAAGCGATGCCCATTTGTAGTCTGGGATTAATTAAGGTAGGTTCTAAATCAAAATACACAGGTTTCACAATTGTGCTAGCCCTTTAAAAATATAATTATATGTAATCCACTTTCCTTTTATACATTTTATCCCAGTGCCTTCTGGGATTGGAAGTCTTTATGCATGCGCTTTGGGATTTTCCTTTTAGATAGGAAGAAAGTACTGGCTAGACCACTCAACCCTTCACCAACACCTCCTGTGTTCCTGCCCCCAAACTCCTCCCGTCTGGGTACAAACAACAATTCTGATCCCGGATGCTCGCTCGCTATGTTGCAACTCTCCAAAGTTGCGGCGGCTGACCAGCATCCTCCAGGGCAATCTGCCACTCTTCCGGACCGGATTCGTCTTCTTCCTCTCCCCAATTGGGTCCTTCGGGGTTCTTCTGACGACAGCTTCCCTGGCTGTCTCCCGTAGAGCCGGGCTCTTCCTCCGCCCCGCGGGAGCCTGAGTGGTGGTGCCTTTTTTTTCCCAGCGACTTCTGTCTTGCTTGCCCAGGCATCCCCGTCCTTGTTCCTCATCTCTCCTTTGGTTTCTGTGGTTCCGTTTTCTCCCGGTCGCCTCCATCTGTTTGGCTCTCTGTTTTCCTGGCTCCTCTGTCCTGTTTAAAGAAATAGGCACAATTTACTGCCTGCTTGATTATAGTGCGAGTTCTTGTGACCTTTCTTCCTTTTTCCTTCCAGGTCTCGCAACACCGAGGGAGTCTGTTGGGTGGACGGCAAAGCGAAATACAGGTAAATGAAGCTCCCCAAGTACACAATGGATTCGTGAAAATACATTTCCTTGAAATCGGGGTGTCACAAAAATTGTATTTCAGGATGCTCTGAAATTTAGAAATATTCTTTGATTCCCATCTAGTAGTAATTCCCTATTGGGAAGTGTAGGAGGCTGGCTTAGTATATGGTGCACACTTATGTAATTGTAGCACCCTGCGCTAATCTAGACAACCCTATGGTGATTTTAGTGGTATTAGACAACCTTAGAAAGCTCTCTAAGTGGTAGCTGTGGAGAGCAGCCTTCAGACTTAGTCCAGAAGGAGTGTAAAACAGCTTGTTTTACCAGTACTTAATCTTATGGTGTAGGTTTAGTGAAAAAAAACAGTGTATTTACAAAAAGATGAACACTCACTAACACATTGCAATATCTCCTACCTGGAGATATAACCACAATACACACAATACTTTGATAATAGCACACGTAAGTAACACAAATACACCGTGTTCTCCAGGGGGAGACCAAACCATATACTAAAATAGTGGAATGCGTACCACAACTTAAGTCTGGACTGGACCCCGAACATGTAGAAGAGTCGAGGACCCAACAACCACCCAACAAGATAAGTACCCAGGAACCCCACGGAGGAACATTACCCCGTGCTCAATACAAGTCAATGGGTAAGTCGCTGTTGCAGTTTTAAAGAAGACGGACCCTTCCCAGCGCACCCTGTAAAAACCCAGTAGAAGATGGAAGTTTGGAGAGTCACCTCACCCGTGGATACCCCAGGAACCAGGATACTTACACCAGGGAAGCCGGGTGCATAGGTGCGAAGTAACGTCGGAACCCTCCGGAGACCACAATGGAGGATTTCAGTGAACATGCTGCTGGCGAAGAAGGCGAAAGAGTCCGGTGAAATCCAAAGGTGGATTCAAGATGAGAGGTACCTGCAAGCTGAGGGGACAGAGTCTATGCCACTCAGGAGTAACCAGGAGGCACGGAAGACAAATACCCACCAATGTCTGGGATGCAGGAGAGTTGACGGTGCCCTTGAATTTGCAGCTGTGCAGACCTGGCAAAGCTGTGGAAGACCAAGCGCCATTCACGAGCTGTCCCATGTCGGATGTCAAGAGCCAGGGTGTCAGTATCCAGCAGGGGCACCAACAAGCCGTGCTAACGGCAACCAGTGAAGTTGTTATGTTGGGACTAGCAAGGTCTGAGTGACTCACCACAAGCAGGTAAGTCAGAGTAGGCCACGAGCAAGCAGTGGAGCCCACTGGAGCCAAAGAAGATCCTCAAGAGGACTCGCGGGCCGAAGGCACAGGAGTCGCAAGAGGACCTCGAGCAGCTCATCACATTATGAAGGCCCACGGTGCAGAGAATGTGGTTCAGGCAAAGACCTTGGTTGCAGGAGATGCTTGAGGCTGGAGCTTCCTGGAGCCCGAAGATATCTGGTGAAGAGAGTCAGCAAGACTTGGCAACGGCAAGTCGACGCGGTGCACAGGGGTACTGCTCAAGCAGTTCCGACGAGGGATACTGGCTTCAAACTTGCTGTAAAGACAGTGCAAGCCTCGAGGGAATTGCAGAACCACCACCTGTGTTGCTTAACTTTTCGGAGTCCGTACAAGCTCAGGAACAGCAGAGCAATCCGCTTTGTTGCGGTGCCTGCAGATGCAGGGAAGTGACTCCTTCACTTGAAGGGAGATTCCTTCGAGTGTCTTGGATCTCCACAGGCCTGTAGAAGAGCCTGTATGGAGCACAGGCACAGATGACACAGAAGACTGTCAGGACGACGAGACCAGGAACAGCAGGAGTCTTCCCAGTTGCAGTCTCGGTTCCCAAAGCGTTCCAAAGTGCCCAGACGGATGAAGATGAAGTGGTTTCGGATCTGAATCTTGTCCCACAACAAATCTAGAGACCCACCCACAGGTAAGCCCTTAATTACCCTAAGGAAAGGGTTACGGCGATTCAAGGGTCCCTCCCAGAGGGCTGGACAGTGGGGAGGATACTTCCATGTCCTTTGTCCAGTTTCGTGCCATAGTGGGAGCCAACGGCTCCCTGAACTGGTTCCAACTGGAGTATGCAAGGAGAGCACCAAAAGTGCCCTTCAAAGCATTCTAGTGGCGCTGGCAAGCGCCCCCACCCTGTCCCAATACACTAAGTCCTGTATCAGAGGTGGAAATATCTGAAGAGTCCATCTGCGTTGGCATGGTTACTCCCAGGCCTATGTTCAGCTGAAAAGACCATCCCCTGTAGGGAACTGGACCACCTCAAAAGTTTGGGATTTTCACCCTTTATTTGTTTAAGCTATAAGAGGGGCTTAGGGTCTGTCTGAGCAAAGAAGTGAGTACCAAACGAGTAAGGCCTCCCTCTCTATAGCTGACCAACGTTTCTCTTTGGGGGTCAACCTTCTGCTTATGAAAGCTACTGGTTTGTGTTGGCACTCTGCATTTAGCTGTGGCAAAAGAGCTCCTACCCCTATCTCAGATGCATCTTTCTGGACAGTGAAGGTTTTGGAATAGTCAGGACTTTGAAGGATGGGAGCAGTGCACCCGGCCTGCTTCAGGTCATCAAATGCGTGTTGACAGCTAACTGTCTACTGAACTTTCTTAGGCATTCTGTTGGAGGTGATATCATTAAGGGGAGTCACAATGACCCATATGCCTTAAAAAGCCTCTTGTAGTACCCAGTCAGGCCAAAGAAAGCTCTGACCTGAGTCTGGGGGCAGCAACCCAGTCCATGATGGTCTGGATTTTACTCTCCAGTCGCTGAACTTGGCCTCCACCTACCGAGTGACCCACACATGCAACCTTGCTCTGCCCTACCTGGCACTTGGTGGCCTTGATAGTGAGGCCTTCCTTTTGCAGGGCTTCTAGAACATTTCTGAGGTGAACCAGGTGATCCTCTCAGGTGGAGATAAAGACAGCAATATCCTCTAGATATGCTGCTCTATAGGCTTCCAGATCTGTTCAGACTGTGTTCATTAGCCTCTGAAATGTGGCAGGCGCTGTTTGTGGCTTGGCATTCTCAGCTAGTCTGATTTGCCAGGAGCCAGCAGTCAGGTCAAATGTACTCAAATGTTTGGCTGAGGCCAAAGTATCTATGAGCACATCTGCCCTGAGAATAGTATGGGCATCGGACCTAGTGACTGCATAGAGGCCTCTGTAGTCCACACAAAACCTCTTCTTTCTTTCTCCACCCTTGGTGTGAGGTTTTGGCACAAGGGCTACTGGATTAGCCCAAGGGCTATCTGAAGGCTCAATGACCCCTAATTCCAGCATCTTTTGGACCTCTGTTCTGATGCAGTCTTTAACATGGTCAGGCAGTCTGTAAATTGTGTTCTTCACAGGCAGACTGTCACCTGTGTCCACTTCATGGATACACCGGGTGGTTTGACTGGGTGTCAGAGAGAACGTTGATGGAGGACCTTCCTGAAATCAGCTTGCTGCTGATCAATAAGGCTGCATGCCAATGCTACTCCTTCTACTGACCCATCAACAGGGTTCTGAGAGGGGAGATCAGGGAAAGGGTCACTCTCGTCCTCCTGTCCCTCCTCAGTGGCAATGAGCAAGCTCAAGTCAGCCCTGTCCACAAAAGGTTTCAGGCGATTCACATGAAGTACCCTATGGGGACTTCTGGGAGTACCTACGTCCACCAAGTAGGTGACCTCACCTTTCTTTTCAAGGATGGTATGAGGGCCACTCCATTTGTCTTGGAGAGCTGTTGGGCCACAGACTTCAACAACCACACATTCTGTCATGGCTGGTATACAGTCAGAGCAGCATTTTGGTCATGCCAAGCTTCCTGAAGCTCCTGGCTGGCCTCAAGGTTTTTACTTGCATTCTTCCTATACTAGAACAGCTTGCGTTGGAGTTCTGACTAGGCCAGAACCCACCTCAGAAACCAAGGTTAACCCTACTAATCCCTTGGTTGCTGTACTACCACTTGTATTGGTGCTAGGGGGAGAAGTTGACTTGGGGGCAGTGGTAGCAGGTTCCTTGACCTTTGGACAATCAGCATCTCTTGTCCAATGGGCCTTTACTTAACATAAATAACACCATGGTTTCTTTTTACCCTTCTTGGAGATTTGGGACTCACCCCCAGATGCAGGATTTTGGGGACCTTGAGAAGACTCCTTTTTATCTTTGCCCTTCTCCCCACCTTCTCCTGGGGTTTAAAAGAATCTTGCTTCTTCTAGTCGCATCCACCACCATGGTTTTTCTGCTTAACCCTGGTGTCGATCCATTTGTCTGCCTTCTTTCCCGATTCTTGGGGAGAGGTCAAATCAGAGTCTACCAGGTACTGATGCAGTAGTTGGTTCTGACAGTTAAGGATGTGCTCCCTCATTAACACATTGTACAATCTCTCATAGTCCTGTACCTTGCATCCATGAGGCCAGCCTTCCAGAGCCTAAATAGCACTGTCAATAAAACCACCCAGTCCTGGGTGTGTGCCTTCTGGGTGTCTCTGAACTTAATCCTGTATTGCTCAGTGTTTAAGCCAGACCCATCAATGAGTGCACTCTTCAGGACTGAATAATTGTCAGCATTCTCTTCTCTAACAGTGAGGAGCTTGTCTCTACCTTTTGTTAGCAAAGGAGAGCCAATGAATAGCTGCCCACTGCCCTTGAGTGGCCTTCTGAACTCTACAGGCCCTCTCCATAGCAGTGATCCATTTATGGATATCATCCCCCTACTGGTACGGAGGGACTATCCTGCTCAGGTTTCTAGTGTCAAAAGATGCTTCCCTGATTCTAGGTACACTATTGCTGCCATCATGGGACTCCAGTCCCAGTTTCTTCCTAGCTTTCTGCACTTCCAGGGTCTCTTTGTCATGGGCCAACTGATCTTGCCTGAACCTGAGTCTAACTTTCTCAAGTTTGATCAGATGGTACTCCCTTTCCAAGGAGTCCTCCCTCTTGCTAGATATGGAGGTCCCTATGGAATTGTCTGAAATATTGGACTCCACCTCCTCTGGCTACTCTGAACCTTCCCAGGAGAAATAAAGTGGACACCCTCTGTGCCATCTGCACTATTGCCAGGGGGATCAGAGTTTGCCAGCTTGCAGTCTCCAGACTCCTGTTGGCCATACTCTGAATTGTGGTCACTTGGGGGAACCCCTTCTAATCCCCACCCACATTCTCTTGTTCTTCTGCCCCTAATCCCCCACCCCAGGGATTCTTGTCATTCTGGTGAAGTAGCTCAAAAAAGAGCTTTGTAGTGGCTTTATCCTTCTAAGGCTACACAGGGTCCTTAGTGCCTAGAACTTCAGACACTGTACTTTGCAGACTGGGGTACAATGGTATCCCCAACTAAAGACATGGTCACTAGGTGTGGTGTTGCACCTACCTACCCTAGTTGAAACAAAACTTCCTAGGATTGGAGAAAGGCTTGTGCTAGACCCGTCCCGGCTGGCATGGCTCGCGGGTGGCGGGGCAGGCACGGAGGGAAGGTGGGGGGGATTGGAAATAATATATGTTCTTTAAAACTTACCTCGAGGCCGGGTCCCGCGTCTTCTCTGCTCCTGCTCTCCTGCCTCCGACAGGAATAGGAAGCAGGCAGCCAGGCTCCCTGCCCTAAGCCAACCTCAACACTGCAATGCAGAGTTGTGATTGGTCTGAGCGCCATGACACAGCGCTCAGCCAGGGGCTGGAGGGATGGGCATGTTCTCCAAACTGGCTGTATTGCCGCCTGCATTGCAGCCTGCATGGAGAACAAAGAAGTGCGCATGACTGTTTTGGGTGGCCCCTAAAGGACCGAATAAACAGTCATTGCGCACTTTAGGTGTGGGCAAACCACTCCTCCCCTGCTCGGAGAGTAGATCAGCCCTGTCCAAGTTATTGTCATTTTATGTTTCTCACTGCTTAAAAATAGTGGTGCGACTCTCCTCTGCCATAGCGGAGGAGCCACCCCTACTAAAATTTCAGTAGAACTTACTTAGTCAAATCAAATCAAATCAAATCAAATCTTTATTTCGGTTATTGCTAACCATAAAAGACATACATAAAATAAACAATTCATTGTTACAGAGACACCAACCATTTTAGTGCAAGAAAAATATTGCTATTTAAAATATAGAAACAGAGCGAGGGGCATGGTTTCACTGGTCCAAACAGTTTCTCAATCTAATACATAGTTTTAAAAATTCCTTCATTTGGAGAACACTGTCACTGTGCAAAAGCTGCAAGTACAAAAGAGCCGGTCTGATTTGTTTAAAATCAAGTTTTTTTAAAAGAGTCACTAAATATAATTTGCGAGGAAATTCATAAAATTTACATAAAAAGATAAAATGCAGCATATCCTGCGGAGACTTTCCGTCGCAGCCGCAGGGCGCTGGCAATTTGTTAAAAATGTCACCTTTGGGTCTAATAAGCAGATGATGAAATTGGTTAAACCTAAATCTGGTCAGTAAAAATTTCTCATGTGAAGAAAAAAACCCTTCCAAATATGGTTCGATGGCCAAGGTAGTCTTAAGCATAACAAATTTTCTCACACTTGGTTTCTGTAGCTCTATGTCTTCTCTTGTAGTCCTCTTATCACACAGAAATAAATGTTTTATTTGCTCCAGATCTCCCCTGATAATTGATTGTGGATTAGAAAAAAGATCAGGGCGACCAAGTTTGTCAAAATTTGTTTTTAAATAGCTTAACCAAGGAGAACTCAATGCCTTGTCCAGTGACATAAAGTCCTTAATGATTAAATGTGTTAGGGGTATGTTCTCATTTAACCAAATTTTAAGCCAAAACATCAAAGGGCGTAAGGAGAGCAAGTCGCATATATATTGGGACCCCAACTCCTCATGGACGGTAAAATTAGCTGTACCAGATGGGACACACAATAAACGCTTCATAAAACGATTTTCAACAATCTGTAAATGCTCTCCATTAACATACCCCCAAAGTTCGCTACCATAGGATACAGTCGCCACAGACTTAGCATTGTACAATTTCAACATTGCACAGATAGGCTTTTTTCCCAATTTAGTTGCGAAATTAAATATTGATGCATTAACCCTCACCATTTCACCTTTTTTCTTTACAAGATGGGGTTCCCAATTTAATTTTGTATCAAAGAGAACTCCTAGGTAACAAAATGTTTTAGTTGAGGGTATTATTTCTCCACCAATCCTAAATTGGAAGGGTTTTCTTGGTTGCTGACCAACTTGTAACACAAAGGATTTAGAATTATTTACCAAGAGGTCTCTATCTCTCATGAATGTATTAAAAGCTGTTAATAATGATTGCAGACCCCTCTCGGTCCTAGATATAAGTACTGCATCATCTGCATAGAGAAGTATTGGAATTCCTCGCCTGCCAACTCTAGGACAATCAGCATGAACATCTTGAAGCACCCCATCCAGATCGTTAATATAAAAGTTAAAAAGAAAGGGGGCCAGGATGCAGCCCTGCCGGACACCCTTTCCGATACTAAAATTATTAGATACACTTAGATCCAAGGAGTATCTCACATTGGCACTGGTATTATAGTGCAGGGCAACCAAAAAATCAACCAAACCGCTATCAACCCCTTTAGACCTCATGGATTGCCACAGCTTACACCTATTGACACAGTCAAACGCTGAAGACAAGTCCATAAAGGCAAGATGAATTGTACCTTTCTGTATTATGGTATATTTACTTAAGATCAGGAAGAGATTAAGGCATTGGGTAATTGTAGATCGACCTTTACAAAAACCGTACTGCGAAAGAGACATAATGTTCTTTTCCTCCACCCACTCAATCAATCTTTGCAGTACAATTCTTCCTACAATCTTGACCATAGAATCTAATAAAGAGATCGGGCGATAGCAGTGTGGGCTGCCCTTATCGCCCTTTTTAAAAACTGGGACGATTGTGGAAACACCCCAAGATCGTGGGCATCCTTCTTTTACAGCTGCGTTAAAAACTGATTCTAAAATCGGTGCCCAGAAACTCGGATCAGATTTGTACAAATCAGGGGGGATCCCGTCCGGGCCAGGGGCTTTTCCCCCTGTGATTCCCTGTATGCCCTCTAGGACCTCGGTTCTGTTAAAAACAATCTGCACACTAGCTTTACTACAGTCAGTACTGGTATCCTTATCCTCTGTACAGCAATATAATTTTTTAAAGTGCTCTTCCCACTCCTCCTTGGATATATAACTTTCAGTACCATTTCCCGGGTCCTGTGTCAGAAATGGTTTTCTCATCAGGGCCCAGAAAGCTGTACTACTTCCAAGGGTGGCAGGATCTAAGATCGCTAACCACGCCTCTTCCCTTAGAAGTTCCTTATGTCTTGCAATGGTATTTTTATAAATCTTTCTACATTGCTGGACATCGGCTTTTATCCTAGGCTTAGATGACAATGCTACTCTTAGGTTTTTGGCTGCTAGAGTGCAGTCCTTATTAAACCACTTTGGACCTTTTAGGGAGTCTGAATTTTTTATAGGAACTGATAGTAATTGAGATACCTTCATTGCTAACCGATTGAAGGCATTTAAAACAATGTTTGGGAGTGCATCTACTTGCGTGCATAACGAAATCTCGTCAGCACAGGTAGTTTTTATTTCGGTGTACAACTGGTCAGGGGTTACCAAGGACCATCTCAGACGGCGTCTGCCATCAGTGGTATTCACCCTACCAATGAGAGGTTCCACTCTTTCTTTTGCTATCAGTGGACCCCTCAAAAGAGCAGTGAGAGGATTGTGGTCGCTGAATTCACTGACTTCAATAGAGAAGGATCCTACAAAAGTCTGCATGGCAGAAGTTAACATAATAAAATCAATGAAAGTTGCCCTGTCATTCCCCTTAAACGTTGGGGTATCAAAGCGCTTATTTGGGGCCATCAATGCCATCATAGGGGTTAATTCTAATTCGTTAAGCATATCATTCAAATGTTCCCCCTCAGTTGTATGCTCAAAGTGAAAATTCTCACAGACCGGACAATTAATTTCTGTGATCAGTTTAAAAAGAGGGTCTCCACAGGGATGAACATTAAAATCCCCAGCCACCATGAGGTTGTGAAGACAACCCTTCATGGAGTTACTGATAAAAGAATGCAATGTAACTATCTGTCTAGAATTGGTGCTACAAGTAGTGGAATTATAAAAATTAACCAGACCGGCCGTGCAGTTTTCTCCATTTAAAACTAAGCCAATAATACCAGTGTGGTTGGTTGCAATTCTCCGAACCTTACAACATATAGCTATAGATATAAACACAACCAGGCCCCCCTTAGCTCTGCCCCTATTTGTTGCTACTGCCGGAACGTAGTAGGCCTTAAACCCTTCCAGGAAGTAATTACAATCGATTGACCAAGTTTCCTGTAAACAGATAATTTGGTACTTTTTAATATACTCAATCCAATTGCAATCCTCCATTTTGGAACCAAGACCCGCAATGTTCCAAGATATTATATTATTAGAGATATTGACAGCCGAATTACGTTCCGAACATTCCGTATCCCTAGAGCCATGAATTTCCTGCCCGCCCGATACCGCCTGTCAGTCACATAACTCTAATCCCGAAAGGGCATCAAATCTATTATGAGTTGCAATGTTGAAGACATTACCTCTCTGTTGCCCCACGTTATAATCAAACCCATCATTAAGGGGCAGAGAATGTGAGGGTAAACGTGTTCTAAATGGGCCAGGGGTTGGTGGATTTCTAATAATATGGGAATAAAAGAACCCCAGAGGCCGTATACAAATACTGCTGGGAGTGTTGGCTAGTGCAGCAGCTCTAAGTAGAACTGTAGCAGCATGCTGAGGATGCCTAAAATTAATAATAATGCAGTCACCATTTATTGTCTTGCTGGACGATCCAATCCAGCTGACCCTTCTTGTCGTCAATATTTGATCTGCATACTTAACGGGAAACCCACAATTCTTGTTAAGCCAGAAAACTGTCCTGTTCTTTAGAGAGTCGTGATTTTCTTCAGACACCTGATGCGCTTGGGGCTGAATAGGAGGGACATTCGTAAGCACAGCCACATAGGGAGCACAATCAGGAGGAAGGTTTACATGACGAGTTTTCTTTGAGTGGGTATGGATCAGATTTCCCTCAAGAGATCTCGTATTAGTGGTATTCTGCAATGTTATTGTCATGGGACCTGATAAGACAGGGTCAGCCGCAACCACTTTATTCTGTGTGTTGATCTGCCTAATTGATGGGATATTAGATACACTACTTTTTGATGATCCCGGGTCAGCCACAAGTGGATTGTTAATGGCTGCATCTGATTTACCAGATACTCCAGCCAAGTGGGTTTTTAACAAGCCACCTAATCTATCAACTTCTGAGGCCATAGTATCTAATTTATCTAGCAGTGGTTGCAACAGCTCTACAATTTTTTCCTCTAATTTTCCCTCCAGAGAGTTAAATAGGAGAGTTAATGATTCAGGGGCGATGTTAGAGCTCAATCCGCCCATGCCACTACCCTCCCCTAGAGTCTTTTGCTGTCCCCCACTGTTAGAGACTCTATTGCCCCTACCGGTTTTACTCTTGCAGTGGTTGCCCGTGCGCTTAGCTTGTACCTTCCTGCACATCCTTATCGGTCTTTGCTTTGGTGAAAGGGGAGATAAGGGTGATGAATCTTCCTCAGTTAATTCTATCAATTCAGGTACACCTTCAGGGTCAACTACAGTCTGATCTATATGTATTTGCGCTGTAGTAATTATAGCTGCCACACTTCCCCCGTTCAGGCCATCTATGGGAGCTGTCACTATCAAGGGAGGCGGTAGTTCGGCAACATCATTGCCTCGCCCAAGGGACGCTCTACGGGTGTTGTTGATTTGAGTCACCTTTTGCACCAGGTAATTATCCATAGTGCCAGCCCCCTTAGTGGGTTTATTCGTCTTGGCCTTATGCATAATAGCAGTAATCCTTAGAACCAAGCGCTTTGTTCTCTTTTTACCAGGGACTATATATCCCTCTAGTATATCTTCAACCCACGTTACACAACTATAAATAATTACTACACAGTGACTGTCTGCAATACATACAATGTCCGTGGCCCAGTCCAGTCTCTTCCGTCCTCTGAGGGCCTCAGAGGGCCCGCCCTTTGCCCGGGCTTAGCCCGGCGCCGCCCGCGCGCGTCCCGCAACGCGGAGGAAGCTTCAGCGTTTTAAGCGCCTCCGGGCGCGAATGCGGCAGGAAGTTGGCCGCTATGCAGCCTGGGAGCTGTAGTCTCCCCCCGTCTCAACCGCGATGCCAGGAAGCGGCGTCGGGGGAGACCCGCAGCGTCAGGGACCCAGGAGCGGCAAGAGCACCAACAAAGAAGCCAGCGGGACCGCAGGTAAGTGCAAGCTCCTCAATCCTCAAGGTTCACCCGCTCCTCCGAGGGAGCTTCAGCGTTTTAAGCGCCTCCGGGCGCGAATGCGGCAGGAAGTTGGCCGCTATGCAGCCTGGGAGCTGTAGTCTCCCCCCGTCTCAACCGCGATGCCAGGAAGCGGCGTCGGGGGAGACCCGCAGCGTCAGGGACCCAGGAGCGGCAAGAGCACCAACAAAGAAGCCAGCGGGACCGCAGGTAAGTGCAAGCTCCTCAATCCTCAAGGTTCACCCGCTCCTCCGAGGGAGCTTCAGCGTTTTAAGCGCCTCCGGGCGCGAATGCGGCAGGAAGTTGGCCGCTATGCAGCCTGGGAGCTGTAGTCTCCCCCCGTCTCAACCGCGATGCCAGGAAGCGGCGTCGGGGGAGACCCGCAGCGTCAGGGACCCAGGAGCGGCAAGAGCACCAACAAAGAAGCCAGCGGGACCGCAGGTAAGTGCAAGCTCCTCAATCCTCAAGGTTCACCCGCTCCTCCAAGGGAGCTTCAGCGTTTTAAGCGCCTCCGGGCGCGAATGCGGCAGGAAGTTGGCCGCTATGCAGCCTGGGAGCTGTAGTCTCCCCCCGTCTCAACCGCGATGCCAGGAAGCGGCGTCGGGGGAGACCCGCAGCATCAGGGACCCAGGAGCGGCAAGAGCACCAACAAAGAAGCCAGCGGGACCGCAGGTAAGTGCAAGCTCCTCAATCCTCAAGGTTCACCCCTTACTTAGTCAATAAGCCTTGGCAACGGCAACCAACGTAGTCGTCGAAAAAGCTGCAGTGTCGGGACCAGCAAGTTCCAACTGATTCACCATGAGTAGGCAAATCAGAGCAGGCCCCGAGCAAGAAGGGGAGCCCCCTGGAACCAAAGAAGACCCTCAAGAGGGCCCAAGGGCTGAAGGAACAGGAGTCTCAAGAGGACCTCGAGCAGCTCACCAAATGATGAAGGCCCACGGTGCAGAAGATGCGGTGCAGGCTAAGATCTTGGTTGCAGGAGATGCTTGTGGCTGGAGCTTCTTGGAGCCCGAAGATCTCTGGTGAAGAGAGTCAACAAGCCTTGGCAATGGCAAGTCGACGCAGTGCACAGGGGTACTGCTCCAGAGGTTCCGACAAGGGATACTGGCTTCAAACTTTCTGTGAAGACAGTGAAGGCCTCGAGGGAGTTGCAGAACCACCACCTGTGCCTTCACTTGATGAGAGATTCCTTCGAGTGTCTTGGATGTCCACAGGCCTGTAGAAGAACCTGTATGGAGCACAGGCACAGACGACACAGAAGACTGGCAGGACGACGAGACCAGGAGCAGCAGGAGTCCTCACAGTTGCAGCCTCGGTTCCCAAAGCGAAGTCCAAAGTGCCCAGTTGGATGAAGATGAAGTGATTTCGGATCTGAATCCTGTCCCATGACGAATCTAGGGATCCACCCTCAGGTAAGCCCGTAAGTACCCTAAGGAAAGGGTTGGGACGATTCAGGGGTCCTTCCTAGAAGAGTGTCTGGACAGTGGGGAGGATACTTCCATGTCCTTTGTCCAGTTTCACATCAGAACAACTAGTTCCAGCTGGAGTATGCAAGGAGGGCACCAAATGTGCCCTTCAATGCAGTCTAGTGGCCGCTGGTAAGTGCCCCCACTCTGTCCTAATAGACTAAGTCCTGTCTGGGAGGTGGTCACTCCTCCCTGTGACAGGAAACCTAATGTCCTGCCTTCCCCCTGCTCGAGCTTGGCTCAGCAGCAGGAGGGCAGAATCGTTTCTCTGGGCGGCAGCAACCATAGTTTGCTGTCCGGGTCTAGAAGACTGGTACCGGGAGCACTGAGGGCCTCCAGGAGGAGCTTTACAAACACCGTTTACGGTGTTGGGGTATGATTCAAACATGTTTGATACCAAACACGACAGGGTTAGCTACTGCCAGTTTAGAGATAGCAATCGCGTAATGACGCATGGCCAGTCTATGTATCGTAATGGCTGATGCACTTACAACCCGGGAGAATTGGTCGATTGTAGGGGTGTCCCTCTCATGCAGGGGCATCCTCACACTTACAACTGACCACCCTGCCTTCAGGATTGAAAGGCCTGCCTTAGGTGCGACTTATAGCTTTTAAGTGCAGTGACCTCCGATATAAGGAAATTTTTATCTGTCGTAAGTGGTGCTTGCACCAGCTTATACAGGCTGAAATGGCAGGCCTGTAGTCTCAATTTGAGTAGTCTCCCATGGGTGGCATAATACATGCTTCAGCCCATGGGGGACCCCTGGTGTACCTATGTCCTGGGTACCCTAGGATCATATACTAGGGACTTACAAGGGTACATCAGTAGCCAATATGGGGGGTGCCTAAGTACTCACCATATCCAATGTGGGGAAGAAGCTCATAGACTGGGGTCCTAATAGCAGATCCGACTTTTCTACAGGACGTTACCGTGGAAATACCATAGGAGAGACATTTACAGTCATGTGACTCAGGAGACCGGCAGAATGGTGCATTAGCTTTAGGCACAAATGTTTTGTTTTTTTTGATAATCATGTTTATTGGTATTTGCATTTTAAATCACAGAAAAATGAATGGCAACACAGTCAGACATGGTAAAGAGGGGAATTACATTGGAAAGAAGGACGACTAATACTCGTACAACACTTTGGAAATGAGTAGAGCACCTGCGGGCAACCATTCTTTCACAGGATCTGGTCATGTCCCTCAGAGCACTAAGTTGAACCACTTGCCCCATATTTTACCAAAAAGCTTGGGGCGGCCCCGGGCCTCGAATAGGGGTTCCTCCTGAGCTCCGCACCAATCCACCCCCTGTCTCCATTTCCGCATAGTAGGTGACTTGGGCTGAGACCATAGCTCCGATATGTCGTGTTTCGCCACAGCCGTTCCAAGGAAGCGCTTATCGTCCCGGGAACCATCAAGGCCGTCGAACACTCCCAGGATTAGGTGTAACGGGTCGTGGGGAACCTCCCAACCCAAGGTCTGCGTGAGCTCCAGCTCCACCCCCGCCCAGAATGGTGCAAGAGCGGTGCACTGCCATGTCATGTGGTAAAAGTCTTCAGGAGCGTGGTTACAGCGCATGCAGGATGGGGACGGCCGCATACAGGTGCTGTAGAGGCGTGCAGGGGTGAGGTATGCTGTGTGGAGGTAGTAGGGTTGACTAGACGCAGCTTGGAGGAGGTCGTCAGGGTCTTGGGAGCCATAAGGGCATCCCTCCAATCCGCGTCCTCCAGGGGACCCAGCCACCCCTCCCAGCGGCTCGCAGCAAGTCCAGGGAAGCTGGGCCATTGTTCACCACAGAGCTCTAAATCCGCGACACCCCCCCTCTGCCCAAGTTCCCCATCATCACTTGGGCTTCCAGGGTGCTGAATTCGGGGAGGGATGTGGGAGATGGAATGTGTGTTCGGAGGGCATGCCGTAGCTGTAAGTACTTGTAAAATTGAGTGGAATGGAGGGATTGACTCTGCTGTAAGTCCGCAAAGGATCGAATGTGGTCCCCCACCCATACGTCCCCCCGCAACGAAATCCCGATGAGGTCTCATCGGCGGAAGTTCTCGAGTGACGAGACCTCCTTTAGCCAAACACCACTCCACAGAGGCATCTGTCTGGTGAGCTTCCGATCCCAGTTCGTGTGACGTAAGGCTGAGCGCCAGGCCATAAGTACCGTTCGAGTGATGGAGGGGAGGGCCTGTGGCACGGGGGTCCCATAAAGGAAGGCTTGGAGCTGTGCGAAATCCATTGACCGGAGTTCCACCCGATACGCAGGGTCGGACCAGCCGCCTGCGAACCAGTCATGGATCACAATGAGTTTTGTGGCCAGGTAGTATAGGTGGAGATTGGTTACCTCCATGCCTCCATCATAGGGTGGTATGCGGCAGTGCGCCAAAGACAATCTTGACCTCCCGCCACCCCACAGGAACCGGGTAAGGGCACTGTCTACTTCCCGGAACCAACCCCCTGGGAGATGAAGGCTGATATTTTGTAAAATGTATAAAAAAACGAGGTCCGCCTTGGCCTTCGTGACCAGGGGCGTGATGTTCAGGGCCCATTCGAGGTCTGGTAGGAGGGCGACCCACTCCCCCAAGTACTTAAACGATTGCCTGCGCAGGGGGATGTTCGTCTGCCAATCGAAGCACGCCCGGGATGGATGCAAGGGAACCAATGTAGACTTAGCTGGGTTGAGCCGGAGGCCAGAGACCTGCTCGAATGGATGGCGTCCAAGCACCTCGGACCTGAGCTCTCTAGGTCCGCCATGAAGAGGAGGACGTCGTTGGCATACAAGGCGATCTTATCAATGTGGTATGGGTCCCAAGCCCAGCCTCGTATGAGGGGATCCTGGCGGACAAGGGAGGTCAGAGGCTCCATTGCTAAGGCAAATAAAAGCAGCGAGAGCGGACAGCCCTGACGAGTGCCTCTCCGAACGGGAAACTTCTCTGAAAGCACGCCGTTAATGAGGACCCTTGCCGTGGGGTTGGAGTATAGGACCTGGATAAGGTGCCAGAACGGGGAGCCGAAACCCATCCTCTCCAACACGTCCCCAAGGTAGTTCCAGTCCACCGTATCGAATGCTTTTTCGAAATCAACGAGAAGCAGCGCGAGATACGCGGTGAGGTGGTGACGGTGCGCCAGAGCAAGGTGGAGACGACGGATGCGGTGCCGGGTGCCCCGGGCAGGCATAAAACCACACTGATCCGAGTGAACCAAATCCTGTAAGTGCGAGCGGAGTCGCTGGACCTCTGTGTTTATGAGGAAGACCCTCCAGGGCCCTTTCCAACTGTGCCGCCTGGGCCTCCAGCTGTATGAGTCGAGCAGTCTGCTCCGCTCGTCTCGCGTGAACCAAACCTCTAGCCACCCCACGCATGGTGGCCTTGCCTGCCTCCCATAACGTCCCTGGCAAGGAGACCGAGCCCGTGTTTGTAAAAAAATAATGCCTCAGTTCCTGCCCGAGGGATGCAACAAGTTCCGCGTCCTGCAAGAACCAGGCGTTCATCCGCCATGCTGTACGGGTACCATTAGGGGGGTTCCCAAGACGGAGGGAGACGGGGGAATGATCCGAGATGCCCCATGGCAAGATAGAGGCCCCGGACATCAGTTGACAGTCTGGGGCAGGCATTAGAAACAGATCAATGCGAGAGTGGGAATAGTGGGCTGCCGATGTATGACTATATTGTTTTTTGCGGGGATTCCAGACCCTTCAAGCGTCGCAAAGACCCATAGCAGAGGACCAGTCAGACAGGCGTTTAGCAGAGGCAAGTCGGGCTGCTGAAGGAGCACCTGTTGTGTCGTACAAGGGTTGCAGAAGGGCGTTGAAGTCCCCCCCCCAATGATCGTCAGACCGTGAGTAAAGGAGGAGACCACGAGTGTGAAACGGCGTAGGGCAGAGGCCATGGTGGCGGGGGGAATGTAAGTGCACAGGAGATTAACTGGATGTCCCTCGATCCTACCCGTTAGGGCCACGTACCGGCCAAGCGTGTCCGTCTCGGCCTGTGCCAGGGTAAAGGGAAGGTCCCTCCGGAGCAGTAGAGAGTGCCAGACCCTGTCGAACCCATACCGGGCGAGGAAATTGCATTGGGTGCCCATATGGTGTGTTTCCTGTAGGAACAAGACATCTGGCTTATGTCGCTGGGCCCTACAGAGAACAGCAGTGCACTTTATGCGGTCTAAGAGGCCATTGACGTTCCACCAGAGGATGTGGAGGGGTCTATGCAGAGTGGACGTCATTGGAGTGGGAGGTGCGCGGAGGAGGTAATGCAGGCATAGATCGGCCCGGGTCCCAAGGGAAGTAACGTTTCCTGACTAGTGTCTTTGGATAAAGGTTGTGCATGTTGGTGACTCTCATGTCGTTGTTCATGGCATACATGCCTGAGTTGCTACCAAGAAAAACAAAAAACAGCGGCCCGTAGGCGGCTAAAAACAACAAACAACAAACAATTGGGAGACAACGGTCTGCCCACCCTCCCTCGCCCCCCAACTCCCCCCACCCTACACTTCTGAAAATGAAGCATCTGTCACCCTGAAAAGGAAAACATTCAAAACAACAACCTACTAGTGAGTCTTACTGCTAAGCTAAAACGGTTAGCCAAATGTGAACATGGCACAGAAGGACCCCCCCATCCATAGAGCCGGATAACAGATACGTCAACAGCTGCAATTACATTTAAGCTAATATGCATCAAGAAGTACATTTAAAATTCGGGAGTTGGAATAGAAAACGGTTCACCAAGCCGTGGTTACAGTGAAGATGGATTGCTCCTATGATAGAGGATGGCAAACATTTTTAAGTGCAGGTGCCATATTGGGAACTAGGTAGAAAGGTCGTCTGTGCCGCAGATCAAGCTCCCCCATCATCCCCGGATTTAAGAAGTGCAGGGCTCCTAGACAGGTCTGAGTCAGAGAGGGAATGGCGCAAGGCCTTGGAGGGGTCCGGGATAAGACTCAAATTAATCAGAGAGTTAGTAGGGCTGGGAGTGGTGGACCTCTGAGCCGAAGCATGTGAGGGAGCGCGCAGAGACAGCGCACCCGCAGCGCGGGCTGCCTCCCCCTGACGGTCGCTCTTCTTACGTGCCCCAGTCTGCCGTCTCTGGGGTTTAGGTAAGGTTGGGTGGGGCTGCGTGGGGGCCCGCCGGGGCGGGGAGGGGGTCGGCCGATTCAGGGGGGGCTGGTATTCCATGAGCCAGGTCCATGCCACCTGTGGGGTATCAAAGAAGAATGTCTTGTTCTGAAAGACCACCCTGAGCTGGGTCGGAAAGAGAAGATCGTATCTAAGACCCAGGTTGCGGAGCTTCTGCTTGACCTCGTCATAGGTTCGACGCTGTGCCTGAACCTCCCTGGTGTAGTCCGGGAAGACCATGATTTTGCTGTTCTGGAACATCAGAGGGCCCTGGGCCCTAGCCGCCCTGAGGATGGCATCTCGATCCCGGAAGTTGAGAACTCTCAGGATGATGGGTCTGGCAGGAGGCCTGGTAGGAGGCCTGGGAGCGATGTGCCCGCTCAACGGCAAACCAGGGTGAAAGGGATTCCTTGGGCATCCATGAACGCACCCAGTCCTCCACGAACGTGTCCGCGTGACCTTTCTTCGTTCCTTCGGGAAAGCCTATGAGGCGCAGATTGTTCCTTCGCGACCTGTTTTCGACGTCTTCCGCCCGCCGGTGGAGTTCCGAGGTCTGGGTCTGGAGACGAGCCACCTGCGTTTTTTAAGCTGGCCAATGTCATCCTCCGCCGAGGAGATACGGGATTCAGCCTCTGTGATTCGTGCCATGGCATTGTGCAGGTCTTGGCGGATAAGAGCCACATCCACCCTCACCTCACCAATCTTGGTCTCTACGGAGGCCTGCGAGGCGCCGATCGCCTGAAGGATGGTGGAGAGATCATCCCCGGTGGGGGCAGGGGCATTGGAAGCCCCACCTCCAGGATCCCGATCTGTCGTGGTGAATCGGTCCATTGTGGTTTGGGCTGGAGGAGCATGGTTCTTCAGGGTGCGATTCCTTCCTATCGCCACAAATGAAAGATTCGGTCTCGGCTCGGGCAGGGGGAGAACACAGCGGTCCTGCAGAGGGGAGGGGGTCCCCGGTCACCCAGGCCCTCAATACTCAGGTCTGGGCGTCCAGGTCCACCCCCTCAGGCCCGCGGTGGAGAGGAAGATGGATTGAACGTCTCAGGGCTAGTGTCGGGTCCGCGCGGAGCACTCCAGTGGAAGGCCTCAGGGCCAGGCAATTCGTATCTACAGCGACAAATCCGCCACTCGGACCTCCCGTCCGGCAGAGATGGCCTCCCACCTGGTTGTGTAGCTTGAAGCGGATAGGGGTAAAAGAGGGGCCCAGTTCTGTGGTGGGTCCGCCGCCACCACCAGCCAGCCAAAATAGGGGGCCCCCAACTGCCCCCAGGGAGGGACCCCCCTACGAGGAAGAAGGCGTAGGAATCTGGAAGAGTAGGCAGCGAGGGACGAGGAGGGGGGGACGGAGGCACCGACTATAGCCCCCCGCGCCGCCACCCGACTTGATGGCCGGTCCCCACCCCACCCAGCGATGGACTGGCGGCAGGGAGACAGGGGGTCCTCACTCGTCCCCAGCAACAAGGAAGCTGTTGTATCCTCGGAGGCTAGATGGATGGACGGGTCGCATCCAAAGCAGCCCGCCACCGGGAGGTCCGTGGTCGACAGTGGGGGATGGTCCAGAGGAGCAGGCCCAAAATTGTGGGTGGGAGTCAGGAGGACAATGAATGTCGGGGGCAGGGACAGCCAGTCCGCCCCCTCGCCCTGACACTCGACAAGATGGCCGGTCCCCCACCACAGGCCCCTCTCACCGGTACAGTGCTGCCGCTCCAACCGGCAGTCTCAGTGGAGAGGGCCTGGGCCCAGACGTCCAGGCCCCTGGCAGACAGTGAGGGTGGTCCTGAGGAACAGGCCCAGGCAAGAGAGCGGTGAAGATTGGGGGGCGGGGCACCAGGCCGCCTGCTACCCGACAAGATGGCTGGTCCCAGGACTTCCAGGCCAGCTCCTGCGCCCAGAACAGCTGCAGAGGCCCCACCGAGGGGTCGCGGGGCCCACCACCCCCCAGGCTGCTCCACGAGGGCCCAGATGCGGCGCCCCCGCCAGGTCCAGGGGGCGTCTGCCACCGGTGCACAGAAGGCACAGTCCCAAAAAGGGGGGGGAGACACACGTGAGGAGAGCCTGAAAACAGCCGCGGCCCCTGCGCCGACCACGGCGGCTGAGGTCCAAGGTGTTCCATCACCACCCGGGGCCGGCAGACCAAGTACACAGTTCGACCGAGTTCCGCCTCACAGAGCCCCCCCCCCCAGGCAGCGTCAACGGCCGCGGGGCCTCCGCACCGAGGGTTCACCTCTGGACCTCTGTCAACGTTGGGGGCGAGTGAAGGAGCCCCATACACCACCCTCGTCTCGCTGCAGTCGGAGGGCCGGCCGCCTAGGGGTATCCGCAGGCCCGTGATCAGAGCCGCCGCGGGTCCGCCATCTCGTGTCGCTGAGGTCGCCGGCTGGAGAAGAGCCTCCCTGGGCCGCTGGAGCACTGATCCGCCCAGGAAAGGGACCAGAGCTGAGCCTGTGACCTCAGGAGGCACCGCAGGCAACCAGGAGAGGTAAGTGATGGCCGGTGACGGTGGATGCGAGGCGGATGATGAATGGGGGTCCCAGAGCACTCTTAGAGTGCGTCCGCCATCTTAACGCCTCAGGCCACGCCCCCCGCAAATGGTTTTTAAAAGTGCCATTTTCAGGAAATCCACTTTACCATTAAAGAGGATTTTATGGCAAGGCCCAGAGGCCAATATTATGCATCAATCATTTATTGCTCCTCACACAGCAGCAACAAGAAATAGCTAGAATTAGAACATCTACCAAAGTCTAGAACTTTGAACATGCATAAGAATCCAACACAGGCAGCCATCCTCCTTCTTTTGTTGCTGCTCACGGAGAGATAAGTACATTTTTTTCAATGTCCTTTCGAATATAATGGGACTTTAATTTAAGTGAATATTTTAATAGGTATAAATTGTTTGGGTTGTGTTTAGTAAATAATATTTATTTAATTTTGCAGCGCAAGAGATAGCGTATTTAATCGAGAATTTTAGATAAATTAAATTCAGATAGTTTTGATGACTAGAAAGGGTTAATACGCGTAGGATGATTGGCATGTTAATAGGTATTTAATTAGACTGCTTTAACTTTTTAAATGTAAAGGAAATTAATATTTGAGTCCCTACCGTTTGCCGGTTAGCAGCGCATGCTGAGGCTAGCGGGGCTCGAGGTTGTGAGGCAGGCGGAGATTGAACGTCATAGAGCGCTGAAAGGGCGCGAGCGTGCTTTTTGTTTTTACAGGGCTCGTGCGAGTGTGCGTTTGATCTACAGGGCACGCGAGTATTTTCTTTGGAAACATCGGGCCGCCGTACGTGTTATGTACCATTTTGAAGAGTTGGGATCTTTTGTGTCAGAAGAATTAAAATATGGGACGCCATATTTTGGGAATAAAGAGAGAAACTGTTGAGGAGTTTGTTGTGGGGACAATACAGTTTATGACAGGAACGTCAGAAGGAGGTTTTTTCAATAGTGAGTCATAGGGAGTAAGGAGAGTTTTTAATGAGGAGTTTTTTCTTAGTATTCTTTGAGTGTAAAGGTTTGAAATTCATTGAGAGATTTACTTTGTACTGTTTTAAGGAGTATTTTGGGTAAAGGAGCTTATAATAAATTGAGAGTTTGAAGAGGATGGAGCAAAGTGAGGGATCAGTCTTTGAGGAGAAGTTTAAGGTCTACATGGATAGGATGTTTGGTGAATTGTCTGTAAATTAAGAGAAGAAAATAGAAAGTACAGTGGAGAAGAAATTAAGCGAGCAGAGTAAAAGCGCGCAGAGTAGCAGGAGGAAACCTGTTGAAGAGGAGGTTTTCTGGTCTACCGAAGAGGTAGAGGTTGTTGCTAGTGGTTCAAATCAAACAAATGTCAAGAGAAACGAGAAGAAGAATAATAGGGAAAAGATAATGGAGAAGAAAGGTCATGAACGTAAGGTTCATGGAGATGAGAGGGATATAAAGGCCAAAGGGATCGCTATAAAGGCGAAGAAAAGAAGCCAAAGTGTGGTGGCATGTGATTCCTCCTCTGCAAGTGGGGATGTGGAACTTACATGTTCTACAAGTTTTGAAGATAGTGATTATGAGGAGGAGGTTGTGAGAAAAAAGAGGAAGACGGATGTAAAACAGATTAAGCTAGAAATGGGGGATTTTGTGGACCCCATGGGCGAAGAGATGTTTGATCCTTTGTTGATTCAACACCCTTTATCACCTCAATGGATGCCAGCACGAACACGTGGCAAAATATATTTCCTATTGGATTAGGAGGGAAATCCCTAAGGAGGTGAGGACCAGGTTTCGGTCGGAGTGCCCAAGGCCTAGTTTAGAAAACAAGGTGGCGTTTACACCTGAACTTGATTCTAAGATGATGAGTTTCTTAAACAAATCAGGGAGAGACCCTAGGAGGGGTTTAGACAAAGGCCTAAAAGGGTGTCAAGAAAGATTACTGGATATACTCGTACCTTTGACTAAGGTTTTCGATTTGTGTGAAGACGCTGATACAGGGAATAGAGGTGTAGATGTGGATGAAATGCGCCAATGGGTGCAGCGGTCCATCTGCCTTTTGGGCAATGCAAATGCTGCATTGTGCATTGAAAGAAGGAAAGGTATTCTTATGAAGATTGATCCCAAGCTAGCGGTGCTGGCAAATAAAGAGTTTGGTGTAAGAAGTGAGGGAATGCTCTTCAGAGAAGTTTGTTAAAGATTTATCTAGGTACGTAGGTACTTTCAACTCTTTACAAAAAGCCCAAAAAGATTTTAAGAGGGTTTTTGGTACGGCCGGGAGGATACGGGGTAGATTCCCTGGCCGCGGGCAAGGAATCACTCGAGGTTGTTTTTCAAGGGGATTCAGACCCTACAATTATGGCTACGGATATGGAGTGGGCTCAAGATATGAGCATGGAGGGTTCTATCCGCAAAGACCGAGATCGAGAGGTCGAGGCACGCAATCAGAAAGGAGAGGAAGAGCTTCCTCAGGCAAGGCAAAGACCCTAATTCTACCCTTGTAAAAGTGGGCGGCAGACTAGCTCATTTTACTTTAAGGTGGAAAGAAATAACACAAGATTCTTGGGTATTGCAGACAGTACAGGGATATCAGATAGATTTCATAGCTGTTCCGGTTCAGGTAAAGTATCCAAACTTATTGAGGTTTGCAAAAGAGCAGGAGGAGTTAGTGTCACTGGAAGTAAGAGCTTTGGAAGAGAAAGGTGCAATAGAACCTGCAGAAAATGTTCCAGGGTGCTTTGTGAGCTACATATTTCTGGTGGAAAAAAAGGACAAACGTATGAGGCCGGTTATAAATTTGAGAGAGCTGAACGACTGGGTGTGTTACAACCTTTTCTAGATGGAGGGCATACACATGTTAAGAGATTTGTTAAGAGAGGGAGATTGGATGACAAGGTTGAATCTGATGGATGCTTATGTGAAGGTTTCTATGTGTGTTGAGCAGAGGGATTATTTCCAGTTCAGGTGGAACGGAAGGAGATGGAGTTTCAAGACTCTTCCATTCGGTCTGACGTCGGCTTTGTGGTGTTTTACGAAGGTGATGAGACCAGTTGTGGGATGGTTGAGGTGGAGGTATTCAGATGATTGTATACCTGGACGATATTTTGATAATGGCAGAGGAAAAGTGCTTGGCTTTGGAGCAGACGGAGTTTGCGATAAAGGTATTGGAGGACTTAAAGTTTGTGGTAAACCGAGAGAAATCAAGTGTGGTTACAGCCCAGGAAATAACATTTTTAGGTTTCCAGATACAGACCTTGAAATGTGTATTGAGGTTACCGATGGACAAGGTGAAGAAGATTCGGAGAGAGGTGAAGAGAGGGAAAGAGGCGGAATGGATAACATCTGAAAGAAACACGTTAGTTAGATTACTCACCTTAGAATATCCCCAGGCGTCAGGCTGGATCCGGAAAGATTTTTGTAGCAACACCCCTTGCGCGTCGCTAGGCGTGGTCTGCGGCTCCGCGTCCGTCGTTGGCGTCGTGCGCCGGAATGACGTCGTCGGAGTACTTAGACGCCGCCCTCGCGCGCTGACGTCAGTTCTTCTTTTTTCCGTGCCAGTAAGCGCCGATCCGGGAAGAGCTTACCCCTAGTCAATTTTTGACTAACTTTTTTGACTCTTTTTGGTCGACTCGACTGTTTGGTGCCGGTAGGATGCCAGGGTTTAAGGCCTGTGATGCCTCTCATCGCCTGATGTCGGTGACGGATCACCATCGCCGGTGCCTCTACTGCCTGGGGGCCGACCACGACGCGGAGTTGTGCCTCGACTGTCAGGCCTTGACCTCGAAGGCTAGGCGGGAGCGGTCCCGCAAGCTTCTCGAGCTCCGCCACTCGGCTCCGCGCCGCTCGAGGTCCCGGTCCAGGAGGAGGTCCAAGGACCGGTCGCGGAGCCGCAGTCAACGCCATCGCTCGTTGGGCTCTTCGGGTAAGTCGAAGCGCTCCAAGAAGTCCAAGAGACGACATCGCTCTTCGGACTCCCCTCGCCGGTCGCGCGACTCGGCCGAGGGTCCAGGTGGTTCCACCCCCGCGGCTCCGTTGGAGCCGCAGGCGCCGCGTCCGTCCCCATATCATCCGGTCCCTGGGACTGACGCGACGCCAGCGGAGGTCAGTGCCTTCCTCACGGCCATGAGAGGCCAGGCTCCGCCGTCGACGCGTGCATTCGGGCCCCGCGGGCTCGACTCGGCTACCTCGCAGGCCGTTGACTCCGCTGGTCCCCGAGGGATCCTGCCCTGGACCTCTGGCCGCACAGGGCCAAATTTCACAGGACTGGGCAGACGAACTGGGGCATGCCAGTGGTCTGGATACCTCCCCGGACACTGGCTTCATCTCTCCTCCGACTGTGGCATCGGAGGAAGGTGCAGCTGTTTCAGTGGTGCTGCGCAAGGTGGCCGAAGCCCTCGAACTGCCTGCTGTGGCCGTGAGGACTAACGTCCTCACAGAGGTGCTTCAACCGACAGCAAGCTCCACAGAGCCTCTGCTGCAGTTCAATGAGGCCCTCGTCGACGTTCTGCAGGGCACTGGGTCCAAGCCCTCCACAGTCCCTCCTGTGGATCGGAACGTAGCCCGGCCCCACCGCCCTGCTCCGGGCGACCCCAGTTTCCTGTCCCAACACCCACCCCTGAGAGTCTGGTTATCCATGCCTCTACTTCCCAGTCCTCCTTCCCGTCCGCTCCCCCAGACAGGGAATCCGAGAGGTTGGAACAGTTTGGGAAGAAACTGTTCTCGTCCCTGTGTTTGGGGCTGCGGTCTTTGAACACCGTTTGCCTCTTGGACCGTTACTCCCACTCTCTGTGGGATGCGGTGGTGGACGTGCTGCCCCAGTGTCCGGTGGAGGTCCGGACACGGCTCGCCCAGACACTTGCTATCGGGCGAGATGTGGCACGACATGCTATACGGTGTGGACTAGACACCACGGACTCGCTGGGTGGGGTGATTTCCACCACGGTGGCGCTCCGGCGTCATGCCTGGCTGAGATCCACGTCTTTCTCGGGGGATATCCAGAGTTCTCTCATGGACATGCCCTTCGATGGCACTCGCCTTTTTGGTGAGAAGGCGGATAGTGCGCTGGCTCGTTTCAAGGACTCCCGAGCTACGGCCAAGTCCTTTGGTCTCTCCGCCCCACGGCCGCAAACTTCCGCCTTTCGTGGCCAAGGAAGGGGCGCCTCCTCACGTCCGCCGAGCCACCGGCCGCAAAATCAACCTGCGCGCGGACGTGGTTTCCGCCGACGCGGTATGGGAGGACAACGTGCCTGTCAGTCCACATCCACCCCGGCAGCATCCGCCTCTAAGCCCTCCTAGTCCGTGCTTTCAGGCCCATCCCACCCCAGTGGGCGGCAGAGTTCGCCATCACCTGCTCCACTGGCGGTCCATTACTTCGGACAGGTGGGTGCTGCAAATCGTCCGAAGGGGCTACTCCCTCCCCTTCGAGACGACCCCTCCAGCCATGCCACCGCAGTGTCACCGTATGTCGGAGGATCACTTGAATCTGCTGCGGGAGGAAGTCACGGCCCTCTTGGCCAAAGAGGCCGTCGAGCGCGTTCCTGGGCCCGAAGTAGGTCGTGGTTGCTATTCCCACTACTTTCTGGTTCCCAAGAAGGGCAAAGGGGGCCTACGCCCTATCTTGGACCTCAGGAACGTCAACGCCTTCCTTCGGAAGGAGCGGTTCAAGATGCTCACGCTAGCTCAGGTTCTGGCTGCCCTAGACCCTGGAGACTGGATGGTAACGTTGGACTTGCAGGACGCTTATTTCCACATCCCCGTCCTGCCGGCCCATCGGCGTTGCCTGCGGTTCACGGTGGGCCAAGAGCATTTTCAGTTTACCGTGCTCCCCTTCGGCCTCACCAGTGCCCCTCGGGTGTTCACGAAAGTGATGGCGGTGGTCACAGCTCATCTGCGCAGATCAGAGGTTCCAGTCTTCCCCTATCTCGACGACTGGTTGTTGAAGGCGGGCTCACCCCAGCAAGTCGTCTCCCACCTCCAGACTACGGCCGACCTCCTGCATTCGCTGGGGTTCTCCATCAATGTGCCGAAGTCGCATCTGAGTCCCTCCCAGAAGCTCCTTTTCATCGGAGCGGTTCTCGATTCGGCGCAGTTCCGGGTCTATCCTCCGGAACAGCGGGTCCGGGATATTCAGGCTCTGATTCCCATCTTTCGGCCTCTATCCTGGGTTTCAGTCAGGTTGGTGCTGCGGCTTCTGGGGCTGCTGGCCTCCTGCATCCTGTTACTGCATTTCGCCAGGCGGCGTATGCGGGCTCTGCAGTGGGACCTGAAGTTTCAGTGGGCCCAACATCGAGGCAACCTGTCCGACCAGGTCTTGATCTCAGAGGGCACTGCGAAGCAGTTGCAGTGGTGGCTCACGGACCGCGATTGGGTCAGCGGCAAATGCCTCTCCCTACCCCAACCGGAGCACATAGTAGTGACGGACGCGTCCCTCCTGGGATGGGGTGGCCATATGGGAGAGGCGGAGATCAGTGGACTCTGGTCTCCGGCGGAGACTCAACTCCACATCAACCTTTTGGAGCTGAGAGCGATCCGGCTTGCACTGAAAGCCTTCCTCCCCTCTGTCCGGGGAAGTGTCGTGCAGGTGTTCACGGACAACACCACCGCCATGTGGTATTGCAACAAACAGGGCGGGGTGGGGTCTTGGACCCTTTGTCAGGAGGCTCTGCGCCTCTGGACATGGCTGGAACACCAGGGCATCACCCTGGTGGTTCAACATCTGGCGGGGCTCTCTGAACGCCAGAGCAGACGAACTCAGCCGCCGGTGCATGATGGATCACGAATGGCGTCTGAACTCGGACGTGGCGCAAGGTCTCTTTCTGCAGTGGGGAGAGCCTTGGTTAGATCTATTCGCCACCAAAGAGAACGCGCAATGTCAGCAGTTCTGCGCGTTGGAATTTCCAAGGCGGCACTCGCTCGGAGACGCTTTTCGTCGCGAGTGGAGTTGCGGTCTGCTGTACGCCTTTCCGCCTATACCACTTCTGCCCAGAGTGCTGAAGAAGATCAGGCGCGACCGGGCCCAAGTCATCCTTGTGGCTCCGGATTGGGCACAAAGGTACTGGTATCCCGAGCTACTCAGTATGTTAACCGATCCTACGATACGTCTGCCTCTTCAGGAGGACCTTCTGTCGCAGCAGCAGGGGACGGTCCTCCACCCGAACCTGTCCAGCCTCCACCTCCATGCGTGGAGATTGAGCGGCGGCAGTTGATGCCATTTGACTTGCCTCCTGAAGTCTGTGATGTCATTCTGGCAGCCAGGCGTCCCTCCACAAAAACGGTATACGCCTGCAGGTGGAACAAATTTGTGGCATGGTGCACATCAAAGGCTGTGGATCCCCTTTCTGCCCCTCTTTCTAAGGTTCTTCTCTTTCTTCTTTCTTTGGCCCAGCAGGGCTCTGCTCTGGGCACCTTGAAAGGTTATCTTTCTGCAATCTCTGCATTCTTGAGGCTTCCTGATCAGCCCTCTCTTTTCAAGTCCCCTGTAGTTTCGCGTTTTCTTAATGGCATTACCCACATGTTCCCTCCTGTCCCTTTCGTAATGCCTCAGTGAGATTTGAATCTTGTCCTGACATTTCTGATGTGTGCTCCCTTTGAGCCTCTTCACAATTGTCCCCTTCGTCTTCTGACTCTTAAGACTGCTTTCCTGGTAGCTATCACCTCGGCTAGACGGGTGAGTGAGCTCCAGGCTCTGTCGTCTAAGCCTCCTTTTCTGTCTGTTCATCAAGGTTGTCCTCCGGACTCGTCCTTCTTTTCTTCCGAAGGTGGTGACCCCCTTTCACATCGGGCAGTCTGTCACCTTGCCCACCTTCTTTCCGCCTCCGCATCCTTCCAGAGAGGAAGAGAGGCTCCACCGTCTGGACCCAAAACGTGCGCTCTCCTTCTATTTGGATCGCACCAAACAGTTCCGTGTGGACGACCAACTTTTTGTTGGATACGTTGGCGCTAAGAAGGGGAAAGCTGTACACAAGCGGACCATCTCACGGTGGGTCGTTTTGTGTATCAAGGTCTGTAACTCTTTGGCAAAAAAGGACCCTCCTGTTGGGCTGAGAGCCCATTCCACCCGGGCCACAGTGGCGACTACTGCCCTGGGGCGGGGAGTTCCCTTGCAGGACATCTGTCAGGCGGCGACGTAATGAATCTGTTGGTGGAGGATCCGGTGTTGCTTCCAAGTTTCCCAGAAGTATTAATGGATGCACAGAGAAACGTTCACAATCTAGTGATTTCATGGCAATTGAGACTTCTGGGGTGTTTAATTTCAGGAGAGTACGGCAGGTGTCAGGCTTATCGATGGAGGCTTTGGAACTCATCTGTGGATCGTGGGCTCCGGGAACAACCAAGGCCTATAAGTCAGCATGGCAGAAGTGGTGTGATTGGTGTGTTGAGAGGAACATGGATCCCGTTTTAGTTGATGTAGTGGAGGTTGTGAATTATTTGTCTAGTTTCTTTAGAAGAGGATGTGCATACAGTTCAGTGAATTTGAGCAGATCGGCAATTTCGGCTGGTCATGTGCTGATTGAAGGGTTGCCGGTGGGTTAACATGCTTTGGTTAAAAGAGTTATAAAGAGTATTCGTTTAGAGCTGCCTCCTAGAGCTAAGTGCACTTTCCTTTGGGATGTGTTGGTTGTCTTGAAGGAAGTGGAGAGTTGGGGGCCCAATTCTGGTTCACACTTAATATGGCAGTCCGATGCTACTACGGCAGTCCCACACTGCCGCGATCACTACGCCTGCAATTTTCTCCCGTTTCCCGGGGTGTCTTCTCTACACCTTTTGAGCGGGTGCCTACAAGCGCAGACCCACTTCGGTTAGTGCAGCACTCAGGACTCACCCGCGCACGCTTGTGAGTTACATTGCTGCCATCACAGCAGAGCTTCCGTGGCTGATCCGCCACCCGGATGATATTGAATGCGATACCGCGTCCCCTAACAGCGCATGTGAAGAAACTTGTATCTTCGCAATAGGGATGAGCGCTGTATTTTACATGCGGGAGTTGGCTCTCACTTCCCTTTTAGTAGACTGAAGTTGCTGCGACCGCCCGGCATGGCCCACACGCCTCGTGGGCAGCACCGGATTTTCGTGCCTCGCTCTGCCCGGTGGCGGCTCCACCTCTCAGCAAGTCTTTTCACGGTGCAGGCCACTCTCCTCACCAATAACTCTGGATAAACTTACAGGCAAACCAGATTGAAACCTTAGTTTCTCCAACCTTATACCTGCATTACGCCACTTCTTTGATGCCTTAATATACGACTGGATAGGATAAATGATTGCATTAAGACACCGATCGGCAGGAGCCTCACATCAGTGCGGCCATCTTGCCAGTGCGCCACCTAGTGCCCCCCTCAAGCCAAGAATCTTGCTTCTTTGCGCCCCTTGCAACCCAGTGTTAATCAGTCCCAGCTTGGAGATTTGTATAATGTTTCAGTGTACAACAGGTTCAGCCCCTTGGACCTTGTTGATTGACTTGAAGGCAGTAGGTATACTGTTGGTATGCTTGTCAAGGAATCTTACAGGGTAACGCACAGGAAGGAGATGCTTGCTTGTTCTGTTGGTTTTCATTTTGCTGGAAACACAAGCTTCGGACCTTCAGTGTCCTCACAGTACAAAGAGACTCCAAGAGTGTTGAGCGCACCTAAAGTTACAGCTACCGAGGAGGGGGCTTTACCCGATTCATACTCGGTGGGAGGCGGGGGGGTACAGAACATTGTGTTCTGCATATTTTAATAGGGTAAACCCCTTAATAGATTGTAAGACAATAGATCTAGTGGGCGGGAGTGGTAAGATTAATATTGGGGGAACGGAGTCCAGTAGGCTTTTCATGGGAAATTGTAGAAAACTAAGGATACCTTCATAGAACCTTGCTGGCCTGGGCTCTGTGTTGGGGGACCCGGATTGGGGAACCTATATCAATACTTTTGATATGTGTCTCCTCCAAGAAACGTGACAAAGTTGGGAAATTAGCTGTCCCAACTTTGCCACATATTGTGTTAATGCCAGGTCCTTTGGGCAGGGAAGGTCCTCTGGAGGCCTAATCATAGTGATTGGGGTACACGTGGAGTGTGTGGTGTTGAGGACAGACACGGTAACAGAAGATACTCTTTGTGTAACCATTAAACTCCCCAATGGATGCCTACCTAATATTTATCACATCTATTTAAGACCTTCTGTTAAGCACCAGGAATCTACCACCATTGATGTGCTAGCTATACACATAGCAGGACTCCACCAAGATATGTTCAAAAGCGTGAATGGTAAGATTGCCCGCCATAGCGAAAGTAATGTATATATGCCTTTAAAATATGTTTACTAATATGACGTACGACACATGTAACTGTAAAGCATGACTATGTTGCTTAAGTTCAATAAACAGATTTATATAAAAAAAAAAAAGATATGTTCAAAATATTGGTGGGTGATACTTAAATGTCAATTTGAACCCTTAGATTTGGTTAATCACCATTCCCTGTTTGAGGAGGGTAGGATTTGGTTAATCCTGGCCCTCCCTGTTTCCCCAATTAGGAAGTGGTCTCTCCTGGTAGTACAACTAAATGCTCGATCTCTGAATTGCATGATTATAGCATGCCATGGATGAACCAAATCTGATAATAAGGGTACCCACACCTTTAGTAGAATAGGAAGCACTAGAACCCGTGATTATACCCTTTAGATTCTAAACTCTGGCCTTTCTTTGCAGATATGGCTGAGGTGCATAGACAAGATAGTGATCACAATGTGCTAGAGATGGATTTGGAATTTCAAATTGCCCAAAGCCAGCTAGCTCCCCCTCGGCCACTGGCCGGGGGAGGTGTGAGCTTACCAATAACAAATGTAGAATTTATTGGTCTGCTGTGGGTAGGTCAGAGATGGCTTTGAGATTCATATATGCTTAGGTGGGACCTGCTTTGGAGTTATTTTCTAGTCCCTAGTACATATTTCCCTCTTTAATAGCTTGAAGGTGGACTTTTCTTTAGAGAAGCTAGCAGCCTAGGGCTAAGGAGCAGTGCACCATCCTGGTTCAATAAACAATGTAGTTTGGCCAAAAGCGCTCTGAATATTCCCATTAAGAGCAATAGGAGGGAATTCATACAAGAAAAGAGAGCTGCATACAAAACTGTTCTTGCAATGCCAAAAAGGGTATGGGACAGCTAAAACTGGCTACGACTTTTAGCCGCAGCAAGGGAAAATAATCAAACCATAGTCTGGAATTTAATTGCTACTGGGAATAGGGAAGGAAAAACTAAAATTGACGACAATCTTGCGGCTGAGGATTTGGATAGCCCACTTTACTAATTTATATAAACAAACACCTGATGAGGGTGTATTCCAAGAATCACCAGTCATCCCCTTGTATTCCTAACCAGGGAGGGATGCAAGAGGATTTTCCCTGATAGCGTGCATGGAGGTGGAAGAGACCATTAGAATGATAGCACCATGTGAAGCTCCTGGCATTGATCAGATCCTTGGAGATTTATACTTATCAGAAATAGACACCTTATTTTATTGTGGTATTTAATGACATTTTAAATGGAGCAAGTATCCCCAAAACGTGGGCCTGGGTGAGATTATCCCAATTTACAAAAAGGGCTGCCCACTGGCCCCTGCCAACTCAGGCCATCAGTTTATTAGATACCACACAAACCCTTTTTAGCAGGGTTATACTAAGCAGGCTCTAGTATTAGCTTGATGAGAACAATATAATTTGCCCCTTCCAAGCAGTACTTCCACCATTGATCAAGTCTTTAGACTGCTGATGATTTACTGGAAGATCATTAGTTTTGAGAAGCTTTATGCAGTTTTTGTTGATTTTAGAGCAGCGCCCGACCTGTCCCCTAGATCCCTGTTGTGGAAACGTTTAGTTAAAATGGGCATTCCAGCCTATCTGTGCAGTATAATTGAGAGACTGCATCAGAAGAACTGTGCACAAATTAGATGCGGCAAGCTGGGTGATGTTACCAAACCCATTCCTGTTAAGCGAGTCGTAAGGCAGGAGTGTGTATTTCCCCCCCCCCTTTTTCCTTGTTTTTAAATGATTTAGTCAATTTAGTTTTTTTTAAATGGTTGTGATAACAACGCTCCTCGATTAGCAGGCACGAGGGTTCTGGGCCTCATGTTTTGTGATGATACTCTTTTGCTGTCTGTCACCAATGGGGCTTCAGAAACTACTTGCCTGTTTTACTAGATTCTGTGGGCTGAGGGGGCTGGAACTTAACATTAGCAAAATTAAATTTATGATTTTTAACCCCAGTACTATGTGCTCAAACCCCACCGTATGAGGGGGCTGGAACTTAACATTAACAAAATTAAATGTATGATTTTTAACCCCAGTCCTATGCGCTCAAACCCCACCGTAAACAGTGTCCCCTTAGAGCAATAACACCTCTTTAAATACCTGGGAATTACTCTAGGTGAGAAGCTCGATTGGTCACATTGTGCTGTTAAAATGAGACTAAAATTAGAGCAGCAAAGTGTGGGGTTGTTGAAGCTGCATAAGGGGTCCCATTGTAAATTTGTATCGCCAGTTGTCTAACTGTACACATACCAGGCACTTGTGGTTGCCCTTTATGGTTCAGATTTATGGGGGCACAAATTGAAAACCTTTGGCAATGGTATAAAACAGGTGCATGAGCGAGCTTTTGTGTTTACTGGGGAGCACCCCTTTAGTACCGTTGAAGTTTGATTTGGCTGATGTGATTGAACTCCGCCCGCTAATTTTTGGAGACTCATTTGTGCTACTCCTGAACTTTTATTTTGAGTGGGCTGGAGGAAATTCTCTGACACCCGAATGCAACTAAACTCCCCTGGATTACATTTTCAAAGACTCTCTAATAGAGGTTGGTTTGGCTAATCTCCGGCATGATCCAGTGGGTTGCATCACTTTAGCTACTGTGAAGGAGTTAAAACAATTTAATAATTGTAAACTCAACTTCTTGTAATGCACACACCAGACCTTTATCAATTTATTTTTTTAGTAGTAAAAGATAATTACCTGTTTGAAAATTACAGTGAAATAGAATCAAATTTACCCCAAAAATTATGGGGCTGATTACAATGACTGTGAGACCGCCACCGACAGCCTGTCAGTGGCAGTCTCACCGTCATAGTGTGCATGTTTACTGCCTGCCATATTATGATAGCAGGTGGACGGTTGGGGGCGGAAAGACCCTCCAACAGTATTCCGACAGGCTGAAGGAGCCCGTTAGACGGTCTGTAATGCCTACGATGGTGGCTAGTCAGTACGATGTTCCTTTCTACCGCCCCTTTCATGGCGGTGAACCTGCCATGAAAAGGCTGACGGAAAGGGACTTTGGGCTGCTAGGCCCCCCTTATCCCCGAGCTCCCAGACACTGGACCTGAGGGGCACCTATGCTGCCGCCCCACATATATCTGCACCGTAGTGCAGGCATATGTCAAGTGTCCCTTTTTTACATTGTGGTGGGTGCTGCAGTGGTTGGACAGGCTAACTGGTACACTAAGTTTGATTTGAAGACAGCGTACCATCAGGTGGTATTAGAAGCTGAATCGCGTCATTTTACGGCCTTTGTCACACCTGATGGTTGTTTCCAGTTTTGTAGAATACCATTTAACCTTGCATCTGCTGCTTCTGTTTTTTCGAAAATTATGACAAGGATGTTGCAAGGGATCAAAAATGCGGTGGCATTTCAAGGTGACATTCTAGTGTTTTATGACATTTTGGAGGAACATGATAAGACTCAGAAAGGTTTTATATGTGGTATGTATGTAAGGAACTGCAAATGGGTTTTTGCGGTCAGAGGTAAAATACCTTGGCCATATCTTTTTTCTGAAGGGGTCATACCAAAATAAGTATTGGTGAAGCCAATTGTAAAGGCTCCCCCTCCTGAGGACAAGGATCGACTTGGATCTTCCCTAGGGATGTGTGAGTTCTATTCTACGTTTGTCAGGAATTATTCAGATCTAACTGAATGCTTTAGAAACTTGTTGAAGAAGAATACAGATTTTACTTGGTCAACCATTTGTCAAAGAATTGTTGATCTAATCAAAGAACAAATGATTTTAGCACCAGTGCTTCAACCATATGTAGCTGACTGCAAAACATTTGTCACTGTGGAGGCAAGTGCATATGGAATTGGAGCGGTACTTTCACAGAGTGATGGAGCAACAGAATCAAGAATAATGAAGTTGAAGAATGTATAATAGCAATGATAGAAGATTGTGTGGTGTGTAGCAGTGTGCAGGAATGGTATGATGCAGTTAATAAGTATATGGATCTCATGGATGATATGAAATGTGTTAGAAGGATGACCAAGAGAAGAATGTTACTCTTCTTAACAATCATACTGGAAAGTGGCGCATGAATGATCTATTTAGAGGGGTGTTTTGGTCAGAGAAGAAAACTTGATTCTTCCAGGGATTTTTAGAAAGGATTATTGAAATGGCTTAAACTGGTCATTTGGGCATGACAGCCACCAAAAGACTTATTAGAACAAAGTACTGGTGGCCAGGGATTGTGCTTAGTGTTGTATCAGTGATAAGCATTTGGTGACCTCAGTTCCTGTACCTAGAGTGGTGGTAAGTGGTGGTAAGTCCGGATAAGGTGTGGAAGAAAGTTGATTTTCTGGAACCTTTTCATATTCTATCGGGACAGATGAGATTTCATTGTATTAATTGACCAGTCATCCAGATGGGTTGAGGTCAAAGGAGTGGCTGAGCCCAAAACTGCCTGTGTACTCCAGTTCTTCAAGGAGGTATTTTATAGGGAAGGAATGCCAGCAGAGTTCTTATCAGTTAATGGGTACAATCCACCTCTACATCCATGCAAGTTTCTTTCATCTAAAAATGGTATTAAACATGTTTGCACACCATTGTATTGTCCTCAATTTATTGGTATTAAAGTTGAAAGATTTAACAAGGTATTAGTGGAGTGGTTGCATAGGGGACTTGGGTTTGGAGTGGATTGTACTGATGCAGTTAGGGACACTTAGCTTATCATACTACTCTGCACTCTGTTACGGGTCTAGTGACTTTTGAGATGTTGACGGGAATGTGTCCGGTCTTGTCTATGTCCGGATGGATCTCGGGTGTTATCAATAAGGACTTGGATGTAAAAATGTTGTCTGGTGAAGCCAAAACAGCAGGTGATGAGGCCTAGTAGGATTAAGGTGAATGATTTGGAGAGTTAGAGCAAGCGCAAAAATGTTGTGGAGGTGCAGGTTAGTGATTGGGTTCAGGTCAGACCCTTTACTATTGATAAAAGGCCTGCCCAAATTTAGAGAACCCATTCAAGAAAAGTTTGTGAAAATTCCATACAGATTGCTAATGGACATTGGTGGAACGCGTCTCGCGTCTCGTGTCTTGTGTCGCGAGAGTGGATAAATGCAGTGTGGAGGTGGGTAGTGAGAACTCGACTTGTAAATGAACGAGTGGATCCAAGAATATTTCCAATATGTGCAATAATTTGGTTGTTGTACCTAGGAGTTCTCGTGTCAAGAGATTACCAAGGAGGTTTATTGATTAATTGTTGTGGCTGTTTGTCGTTCTATGTGTTCACTTGTCGCCCTGTGTGTGGCTTTCCTCTGTTTTGTCTGTTGAAATGTTGAATGTTTGTTAAGGGGAAGATGTGTGGTATAGATGGTGTGTGCAGGTGACAGTGTGGAGGGCAGTGTTGTTCTAGAGCGTTGGCAGTGGCGAGGAAGGAGCAGGTAGGTGAGACAGTGGAGATCGGTGGTCGGCTCTTGGGCTCTTTCTGTATGTAACTTTTGGATGTATTCTTTCCATATTCTGGAGATCTTCAAAGAATTACTTATGACGAAGCTGAGCGACTCTGTACTATCTTTGCCACAGAGCTTACTAAATACAATCATTCTATATGGCATGCAGAAACCCAGCGACTCTGTACTATCTTTGCCACAGAGCTTACTAAATACAATCATTCTATATGGCATGCAGAAACCCAGCGACTCTCTACTATCTTTGCCACAGAGCTTACTAAATACAATCATTCTATATTGCATGCGGAAACCACACATCTACGTCTGCTCCTGTTTGTCCCCTCCCTACAGTGATGCTGCTTTCAACCCAGCTTGCAGTTGAAAGGACAGATGTGTTATTGGGTGTAGATTCTGAGAAGACTGAGTCTGAGGCCTCTGTAGGGGCTAACATCACATCCCAGATATTCTTAGGTTGTGGTTGGGATAGTTTGGACCCAGCTCAGGCTCAAGGCACAAGGTTGGATGATGTGGTATGGGTTGGTGAAGATACTTTGAGAAGAAGGCCTAGCATATCCCCTTTGCCTAAACCTGTGCTCCTTCATTTACTTCCCGAGGCAACACCCTATGTGCTTATTCTGGGTAATGTCACACAACTTTTGGCTAATACAAGAGAGCTATTATCAATTGAGGAATATGTTGTGGATTGGTTCAGTATGAACACTGCTCTGGTAGTGGTTAAGGGTCTTACATCAACTAGGTTCGCCAGGTAAGCTGGTTAGAAAAGAGTGAAAAAACTTTGGATGGGGTTTGCGTGGTCATACATTTTAACAGGCCACATGTGGCAGGGATAATTACATAATGATTTTGGGGTAACCTTTTCAATGGCCCAGTTTCCTCTATTCTGGCACTCCCACAGTTTGTTTTCTGTACATCACTGGCTGGTGTCCCCATACATGACCATTGGCAAATCCCAAAATGGCCTGTAGAGGTTGGTTGATCTGTGGCCATCTCAGTTACTAATCTCTAACAGATATCTCCCCTTGTCTTGGCTGGATGCAAGTGATTGACTTTCAGAGGTCAATGGGCATAACACCCCAGTAGTCAGTGAAGTAATGGTACCTACACTGCTGCAAAAAGAAGCCCCAACAATTTGTAACACCAGGAACATTTATATGTTTATTTGTTGGAATGTGGCTGGTGTTGCTGGGAAATTTGAGGATCCAAAATGGTTGGCCTTTATTAGAGGGTTTGACGTAATTTTTCTCTAAAAGAATTGGGCAATTGAAAATAATGACTTTTTACAGGTATATTAAACCTATTTGTCACCAGCATTAGAATCCAGAGCTGGGCGCGCAAAGCAGGGGAGGCAAGCTGATTATTTTACTCACTTGCATTAAAAGGGAGTGTTTTAGGGATTACCAACTGGAGTTCCCACCATGCAGGCTTTATTAGTCTCCTCCTCCGACCCACATAAGGTAGTAATGGTAAATTTTTATAATGCGAAATCTTTTCTGCATTAGGAATGCATTGTACGTATATTGGGTTCCTTTATTAAAAATCTGATGGGCTTAAAAACTTCTATGGCATATATTATGATGGGAGGAAACTTTAATGTTCACCTGTGTGTGGTCCTGAGGGAATTGGTGGTTTTGGATATTTCTTGCGCTCTTTTATCTGGAACACATCTGGAACACATTCATTTTGGCATTAGATTAAACACCTTGTTAAAATAGCTTAATTTAACCTTTACATTGGATGGAATGTTGATGTAGACTAGAAGGGATGTTAATCCTACTTTTATAGGAAGAGGTTGTGAATCATATATAGATTTTTTTGTTTTGTTGCCACTCCACTTTTAATGCATATTTCCAAATTTTGGATGAAATGAAATGAAATGAGGATTTATAGAGCGCGATAGCTACCCTGAGGCGTCCTAGCGATGAGCCCTTTCAGCGACGATAACCCAGTATGCATCTCTATCTGTTGGTCTGCAGTGACTGCCCTAGGGTCGGTGTCCAAGGGGTTCTTAAGGTTACAAGCCATGGGAGAAGACTTAAGTGGACCTAGATAATACCCAAGGCTTTTTACAAGTCCTTGTACTCAAGTTGCGAAAGGGAGCTAGATATTTCTATGCCCACTAAAAGAAATGCTCAAGATATTTTAAGGGCCTTTTTTTAGATCTCTAAAGTAGTGTCTGGTTTGCTGGGGGCACCCAAGTCCCACAACTGTACTAATCTTCCCAAGTGGTTTGACTCTGGATCTTCGAAAGCGCTGAGGGAGCTTATGAGTGTTTTAAGTGTTGAGCCATGGGATATAGCCAAGGTAAAGAAATGTCGCTGTTTGTATTAAAAAGGAACAGACAAGCTGTGAAAAGGACATAAAGCAGGAGGCCTGGGTAGATCTAATTGAGGCAAGTACCCTGAATAGCAGCTCAAAATTCTGGGGTATTATCAATGGCCTCATATTAGCTCCGGAAGTGGTGCTTCCGCGGAGCCACACATAACTGAAGATACCTTGGTGGCTCACTTTGAGGATGCATATAACATAGGCCAGTGGGAACACCAGGACAGGGATTCTGTGATTGGGACTGCTAGGTTGGCCTTCTCCAGTGAGAAAGTTAAAAAGAGCATAATGGGTTTATCCATTAACAAAGCACCAAGCTTGAATGGCATTCCGACTGGTATCTTCGTAAGTGATGATGTCTGGGTGCCTTTTCTAACTGCACTAATTAATGCAGCGATGTTGTTAGGTCCACCAAAGTCTTGGGCTATGTCCATAATTGTAACAATTTTTAAAAAGGGGTACAGAGATAGCCCATCCTGTTGTAGGCCAATCTCCCTACTCAATTCTGTAGTGAAGGTTGTAGGTCGTATTTTACTGGAAAGACTGTCCTTGTGGGCTTAGGAAAACAATGTTGTCAAAATCTCAATATGGGTTTCGTGCAGGACGGTCCACTGTAGGCAAGTGTTTGAACTTTTACTTGAGTTTAGGGAATTACAGTTGCCCATTCTGGTTCCATACACTTAGGTTTTATGGACCTTTCATTTGCGTTTGACCAGGTAAACCGATTAAAATTGTGGCAAATCCTTTCCCTGTGGGTGGAGCTGGACATTTTGTTTCTGAGAGACCTTTATAGGGACACAGAGGTATCTGTCCGTTTCTCTAAAGACATTCAGTGCTCACGTAGATTTAGTATTAAGGAATGGGTGCTGAATGCTTGTATTTTGGCTCCTTTTTTGTTCAACCTATACATTGACAGATTAGAGAAGGCCCCGATTGATGGGAAATCAGATTGTCAGAAAGTGGGCTCATGTAGTCTACCAGTATTATCAAAGATGTTGCAGTCCTCATGGCTAAAAAGGCTTGAGGCTTACAATCCCTGTTGACATATTTTTCTAAGTTCATAGAAGATTTGGACTTCTTGATTATTGAGCAGAAATCGTTTGTGATGGTAGTCTGTCCCCGATCCACTAAATAAACTAGTTTTACTTTAGGATCTAGTGTTCTTTCCAAGGCCAGAGTATTCTCATATTTCAGATCACTATTCGATTCAGCATTAAGTTGGCTTCCTTTAATTAGCAGGAAAAGGCAGATTCCACACTAGCAACTTCTGCAGTTTCTAGTTTTCTTAAAAGATTAGGCAGCAGACCCACTAGGGCCCTTTTGCAGATTTAGAGTGCAAAATGTATTTCTGCTGTAATCTATGGGAGTGAAATCAGGGTTGTGCTAACCATATGGAGCTGCAAATATTCGAAATTAAGTTTTTAAGGAGGCTTTTGTGTCTTCCTCAAAGTGCCCCCTCCTTTTCAGTGCATGAAGATGCATGAGGAATTGGGCGTAGGTTTTATATCGGATCGTGGCCTTTCGCCCCTTGCACTTTGGTTGATCTGGTTAAAGCCAGGTCTTAAATAAAGTGGGGAGATTCTAAAAGATGATTTGTCCCTGGATCCCGCATTTCATATGCCCATGTCTAAAGTATATCAGGGCCTCTTTGCAAGACTGAGGCAGGGGTGACCTTGTTATCGCTCCTGAGGGGCTCTGTAGGGCCGATTATGCTTGGGTTAAGGGACATTGTTTTAGGCAAAGGATCATGGATAGAAAAGGGACTAAACTAGTAAACTAGTAAAGCCCTGTGTTGTACGCCATATTATGTTGAGAACAGTTCCGCTACAGAACTTTACCTTCTTTTCATTAGGAATCAGCAAAACAGATTTCTGCTAACTAGGTTTCGATTGCATTTACTGTCCATCCAGTTTGCCTATCCAATGGAAAGTACAGGGGGTATACATTTTTAACCTGCGGCTGCAACTATGTTTGAATAATTTTATGCAATGCCTGGAACGTTTATCTCATCCCTATTATGGGAAAGGCAATATTTTTACATGTTAGGCCTGCTCTTATCTACCTACTGCTGCTTTCTGGGGTTATTATTTTTAGCGTATGTAGCTTTATGAAGGTTGCTGTAAGGCTGAGGATTGGGGCTCTGAGTTTTAAGTTCATCAGTATTTGATGCACTGGTCTCTTCGTGACCCAGTCTTGCATTCCTCTGACTTGTTCTGTGTAACTTACTACTTTTCTCTGTGCTTTGATGCACAGGTCTCTTCATGAGTCTATCTTGCATACTTCTTACTTGCTCTGCATAATTGACTTCTCAGTGCTTTGGTACTCTTGTCTTTTTGTGAGGCAATCTTACATACCTCTATCTGTGTAATTAACTTCTCAGTATTTTCTTACACTGTTCTCTGCGTTAGGTGATTTTGCATACTTCTGACTTGCTCTGTGGAATCGACTTCTCACTTTGGTCTCTTCTACAGTGTGCCCACGTGGGTGACTTGAAAGCAGCAAAGTCCATTTATGATTTTTCAGCCAAAAACTGATGGCAATGAAGTGTCCCTAGATAAATACCTCTGAGGTTGAACTGTACCCCTTCCAGTCTTGGGACTTGCATCTCGCGTCTACCTGAAATGAACAGACTCATGCTGATTGTTCTGAGCTAGATTGTCTATCAGGCACTTTATGTTTCACTGGGAGTATGCTGCTGTGCTTCCCTGAGGGGTTGTTACTGGGAATAAGCTGCTGCGCTTCATTGAGCAGTGGTAACTGGGACTATGCTGCTGTGCTCCATTGAAGGGCCTCAACTGGGAGTATGCTGCTGTGCTTTAATGAGGTGTGGTAACTGGTAGTACACCGCTGTGCCTCACTGAGGGGTAATAACAGAGTATGCTGCGGTGCTTTATTGAGGGGTGGTAACTGGGAGTACGCTGTTATGCTTTATTGATGGGTGGTAATGGAGTATGATGGATGGTAACTGGGAGTACATTGCTGTTCTTCATTTAGGGGTGGCAACTAGGAGTACGATGCTGTGCTTCATTGAGTGGTGGTAACTGGGTTTGCGTGCGTTCCTGTACTTAACTGAGGGATGCTAACTGTGACTACGCTGCTGTGCATTGAGGGGTGGTGAATGGGATTATGAGTGGTGGTAATGGACTTCGCTGCTGTGGTTTTTTGAGTGGTGATAACTAAGTACACTGCTGAGCTTCTGATTGGTGGTAACTTTGCTCATGGTCTCATACAGAATACATCCAACGTTGCACTGCATAGTGAGTAACTCCTGTGCATGGTGCAAATACAAGTCATCAGATCTGAACAATGGCATACTCATACTGGACCCCCCTCCGGGCATCCCGATACCTCTTCCACGGTCCCCACACCTTTTTCCATTTTTCCCCACAGCCCCTTTCCTTATATATGGTTTCCTCTGCCCTCTGAAACCAATCTAAATCCCTGAGCCATTGGTCCCACTGCGGGGGCGCCTGCGCCCCCCAGCAACTGGCAATGTTGCGTTTCGCTAACCCAGCCGCCATTGCCAGCCAGATCTCGTGATACCTGGACCAGTCTGTGGGTCCTTTGATCATGAGAAGAAGCCATTTGGGCTCTACTGGAACCGGCGAGCCCACCACGTCCAACATCGTACGCGCTACCTTCGTCCAAAAGGGTACTATGTTCGGGCAGTCCCAGAGTATATGATAAAATGACCCCTTCCCCTGACATGCCCACGTGCATAAAGGGGACAGGCTCCTGCCCATGCGAAAAGATGAGTTTGCGGGTAATACACCCGCTGCTAAATTTTAAGCTGCACGAGGGGGAACCTTATCCGAATGGCCACTTCGCGCGGGCTTTGCAAGGCATCCTGCCAGTTGTCATCCTCGAGGCGACCAATATCTCCCTCCCATCTCTCCCTCAGGGACACCAGCGGGTCAGGCATATTGTTTATGAGTTTACGATAAATAGTAGCCGTTGGCCTGCCTAGGATGGGATCCAGCAGAAGCCTGTCCTCCAAGGGAGAATATTCTGGAATGGAAACGTCAGGACTCACATGGGATCGCAAGGCATGCATTAGGCGAAGGTAGTGAAATCGCTGGGAGTCCTGCATTCGGAATTCTTGTTGGAGGTACTCGAAGGATCTGGGGGCATATGTTTTCCAGACGTCGCCTAAATATTCTATCCCAATTAATTTCCAGCCCTTGAAGCCCACAAGCCCCTTAACCTCTGGCAAGTGATCCCCCACCCACAGAGGGGTCCTCCCCATCAGGGTACCAGCCCACCCCAGGAATCGTTTAGCTTCCCGCCAGCAGTGTAGTACCACCCCCGTATGCGAAGGCAGATCTCCGTGCCAACGACACGACTAAAGGAGCGGCTCGCAAGTACCTCCCGGCATAATATACCTATCTACTCGATAGGTGGGTTCTGAGCTCGGCGCGTATACCCAATCATTGACCACCTGCAGTTGGGAAGCCCAGTAATATAACTGGACGTCCGGGAGGGCCAGCCCCCGTCATACACTCCTCTCGTGAGTTTGCACATCGCTATCCTCAGGCTCCCGCTCTCCCACAGTAGCGTGCGGACCGACTGAGATATATGCCTAAATACCCTACTCGGGATTGGGTACGGTGTGTTCTGCAAGACGTACAGAAGCCTAGGCAATGCCAACATTTTGAACAGTGCAGCACGCCCGATGAGAGTGAGAGGCAGGGACCTCCAGTGGGACACATCAGAGGCCAGCCTCACCAAATGTGGTTCAAGATTTTTAGTTAGCAATTCCGCTCTATCTCTAGTAGCATATACCCCCAGATACCGGAAGCCTTCTGTTTCTATCGATGCCGAACATCCCTTCGGGATTCTCGGTGGCAGGCCCGAAAGGGGATAAATGAGAGATTTGGACCAATTAATTGTGAAGCCAGAGTAGCTCCCAAACAACTCGAAAAGATGTAGCGCCTGCGCAATCGAGTGGTAGGGGCGGGCCATATAGAGGACGATATCGTCTGCGTATAAGGATATACGCTCTTCCCAGTCGTCATTGAGCGCCAAGCCCCAAAAAGACCTGTCCCGCCTGATCCAGTGCGCTAACGGCTCGAGAGCGAGGGCAAAAAGAAGCGGGTACAAGGGACACCCCTGTCTGGTCCCCCTGCGCAGGGGGAACGTTCGGGACATCGCACCGTTTACCGGCACCCTCGCTACCGGCTGCTCATATAGTAGTCGCACCCAACTACAAAAAACCGGGCCAAAGCCCAGCTTCTGCAGGACCATGAATAAGTGGGGCCACTTAATACTATCGAAGGCCATTGATGCATCTAGGGACATCAGGGCCGTTTGAGTATCACCCACCGCCTCCGTCATGTACAGGACTCCATATAACCTTCTCAAATTGTGCCAAGTGCTCCTATGGGGCATGAAACCTGACTGGTCTACATGGATAAGGTCCGGCAAGACCGACAGTAATCTCGTCGCCAAGGCTTTGGCTAAAAACTTGGCCTCCATGTTTAGCAGCAAGATGGGCCGGTATGATGAGCACAGGTCCGCCGGTTTCCCAGCCTTATGTATTACCACTATCGTAGCTTCTCGCTGATCTGGCGGGAGCCTACCCACCTCTTTGGCCTCAAGAAACATTTTCCGTAATGGGTCAATAATCACACTAGCGTGGCTCTTATATAATTCTACAGGGATCCCATTGGACCCCTGTGCCTTCCATGCCTGCAGGGAGTTAAGGGCTTCACCGAGTTCCGCCCCCGCTAGTACGGATTCCAGACGGCTCGTTTGTTCCTGAGATAGAGTGGGGAGCGCGAAATCTCGCAAGAACTCTTCACAGTCCAGCTCAGACCTGGTACAGACCGGGGAGTAGACCTCCTCATAGTAGGACGCAAATGCTTCCGCTATGGCCACGCCTGTATCCACCAAGGACCCAGAAGCATCCCTCACGGTCGCCACCCAGGATCGCTCACAATCTCGGTGCTCAAGCCATGCCAGTAGTTTCATACTCGTCCCCCGCATCGTAAATCCTACGCTGCGTGGACAGGGAATAGGCCTGGGCCTCACCCTCGGCTAGTGATCGAAGTTCCTGCTGCTTGAGTGCCAGGGTGTGGGCTAGGTCCGTCGAAGGAGTCCAGCCTGCTTTGCGCTCCAATTCCTCTATTTCCCGTTCCAGTTGCTTAATCTGCAGCGATTCCTCCTTTTTTTTGGGCTCCAATCAGCGCCTGGGCCTGGCCCCTGAGGACCGTTTTATACGCCTCCCACAAAGTGAGCGGGGATTCGACCGATCCCTGGTTCTCAGCAAAGTACTGCTGAGAGCATTCCCGCAACTTACCCTTTGTGGAGTCATCCCGAAGGCGCCAGGGATCGAGCCTGGGAAAGGCCGCCCTAACGGTTGTTGCCCCCCTAAGGACCACCTCTACGGGGGAATGGTCCGAGATTCCCCGGGCCATAATGCAAGATTCCACGAAGTCCCCCAAATGGTCCTCTCTCGCAAAAATGTGATCTAGTCTGGAAAAAGACCCATGTCTAGCTGAGTAGAACGAGTATTGCCTTTGGGAGGGGTGATGCGAGTGCCATACGTCACCAAGGCCCATAGCGGCCATGAAGCCCCTAAGTCCCATTTCCCCCCTATTGCCCGATCTCACCCCTGAACGATCACAATCAGCGTCCATGACCGCGTTTGTGTCGCCTCCTAGCACGAGGGTGCCCTGGGGGAGGCCCATCAAATGCACCCCCAGCTTCTGAAACGTCGAGGCATGCAGGCCAGGCGGAACATAACAAGAGCTAAGGATTAGTAGTAGGCCTGGGTCAGAATTCCGTTCCGCTTGCAGAAATTGCGATAATTTGGCATTTTCGCGTTCCGCGGAAAGCGCGAAAATGTGAACATTTCAGCAATCCGCATTTTACCGGTAATTTTTTTCATGCTCACGCTGTAAAAAAATACATTCTCCAATGCGCGCGATCGCCTTACCTGAATCCCCGCGTTCGCCGACAAGTTTTCCCGATCCGGTCGCGTTCTCCACGAGATGTTGGATTGTTGGTAGCCATTTGCGCTGTCTCGCGACAGTTCGCGCCCGCATTAACGTCATTTGTCGCGCGATCACGTCATTTGTCGCTCGATCACGTCTTTCTTCTCGTGATCATGCACCGCGAGAGTATGAGAAGATTGAGATCTCGAACACATCATTCTCCACTGCGAGCAAGAGCGTGAGGATGCGGGCACGTCATATCGAACGCGAGCGGGCGGGACAAGTGAAAACAAGATGGCCGCGCCCGTGAGCAACCGCATGGGTAAGTTGGCGAGCCGCGATCACGCAAAAAATACCGCGAACAGGCGGGAAATAAACTTCTGCATCTTTGCGATATTTCCGGCGTGTTTGCGGAGATTTTCAACATTTTCGCGATAGTTTGCGAAAGTGAATTTCGCAAATTCCGCCCACCCCTAATTAGTAGCCTCCCTTCCCATCTAGCTGCCACCGACGCCATACACCCCGAGTCCTCCGTCCATATGTGCCAGTGATGATCAGGGGCAGTGTGGTTCGGACAAGAATCCCCACCCCCCTGGAACCCGACGTGAACCCCGAATGAGCCACCAGCTTGTAGCCAAAACGGTCTAAGGCCTTACACCTGTTGCCCCGAAGGTGCGTCTCCTGGAGGAGCACCACATCTGGGGAATAGCGCTTCACGTGTTGTAGCACTAGTGTTCTCTTGATCTTGTTGCTCAACCTGTTGACATTCCACATCCATATTCTCATTTGTGTCCGGTCACCCATTCCCATACCAGGTCCCATGGTGCATCGAGTCAATCTTCCTCCCATGCCCACCTCTCAGATGACCCAACCATGCATTTAAGTGCGAATCGCCATGAGCTAAACAAAAACAACACCCCTGCCCCAACAGTCCCTCCCCAAACCAGACCCCCCTCCCTGCCTCCCTGCTAAGTGGGTCCCCAACCACCCACCCAGAAAACTCGCAGAGTGCCTGTCGCCCCATCACCCCGGTGCCAACCAAACAAGGGAACATGAGCCTGCATTCCGCAGAAAACGTCATACTGAATTGTCGGAGTTCACACCCCAATGACAAAACAACTTAATGGATCCCACCTCACCAACCCCCGGACCCACTCCTCCCTCTCGACCCTGGATGACGAGACCGTCTACCGGCCAAGGCAAAAACTATTAAACCGCCACCATGTGATTGTGGCCACATACAGGCATCTTGCCTCATAGTAACCCGCCCAACATCCAAGAGAGTACCCGGACACAGGCAACATGTCGCCCCCCCCACTCTTCTCCAAACCAATATCCTGTGCAATCCAGAGCCACTACAGTCACTTTATAGGAACCTGCTCGCTCTCTCTGTGCTCTCGTGGCCGCGTGTGCTGAGCCCGGACCTCCTGACCGATGCGATTAGAGGCTGATCTCTGTGGACCACCTTGACGGCCCACTGTGCGCCAGCCTTCCATCCAGTCGTTCGCCTCTGCCGGAGAGTCAAAAAAGTATGCCTTTTCGCCGTCCATAATCTTGAGGCGCGCCGGGAATAACATCATGTATTTCACACCGTGGTCTCGAAGGGCTCTTTTGACCCCCTCGAAGGATCTGCGGAGACGTTGGGCGTGCAGCGTGAAGTTGGGGAAAAAGCGAATGGTGGCGTTCTCCAGCCGCAAATCCCCAGACACTCGGGATGCCTGCAGGATGGCATCACGATCCCTATAGTTCAGGACGCGGGCTATTATGGTGCGCGGGGGCGCCCCAGGCTTGGGCTTCCCCCCCAAACGCACGGTGGGCCCTTTCAACTGAGAAGAAGTTGGAGAGACGTTTCGGCTTTAGGTGATTGAGGATCATGTCCTATACGAAACAGTCCACGGATGGGCCCTCCAATCCCTCCGGAACCCCCACGATGCGGAGGTTATTGCATCGGGCCCGCCCCTCCTGATCCTCCAGGCGGGCCATAACGTTCATTTGGTTTTTGGTGAGGGAAGCGACCTGCTCCTCCATCCTCTTCATTTTGGCCTGCAAACCCCCAATGCCACTCTCCGCTGCCGCCACCTTTTCGGACATCTTTTGAAAATCCGCGCGGTGCAAGTTAACCTTCTCCGTGACTGAGTCCAATTTCGGCTCCATCGTCCCTCGCAGGTCCTTAATCGCTAGCATGATGTCCCGGAGCGACGGTTCCGGTCCGTCATTCTCCACCCCACTGCACTGACTCGCACCTTGCTGGCCCTCCTCTCTGCCCATTGCCACTGTGTACCTATCGATTTGATTGGCTTGGGCCTGCGCTGACAACCTGTTGCGGCCCATGACGGAAGCCCCGTCGAAGTAGTCCAGGCGGTACACCAGGCTCCCGGGCTGCCCAGGCCAGATTAGCCGGAGACCCCAGGTCCTGCGACCAGACCCCAGGTCAAGCAGTGGCCTAACCACCCGCGGCGCTGTCTCCACTGCGTCCGGGGCTCCACTCCACTATCCGCAGACACGCGGGCCTGTACCGTCCAGTCACCTCCGGGGCTCCTCGATGCCCCAGTGTAATCCGCCGGTTGAGCGCCTCTTCTCACGCACTCCGCCGACGGCAATGCTGTCCTGCGCCGCACCTCCTGGCGCAATGTCGGTCCCGGCGATAGGCAGCCCCACAGGGACCCAGCAACGCCCACCAGCAAGCTCCCAATTTAGTCCGCGGCGCGCTAGGGGCCCTCAGCGCAGCCCCGCCGCGGGGTATGGTGCACGGCTTCACAGCTCCGGTGCTCGCCCCGGGCAATGGGTGAACAAACCAGTCTCGCAGACGCCTGGTGTAAGGGCGCAGGGGCCAAGGCGAAGATCTCTACTCCGTGCCTCGTTCCTGCGCGTGTCCGCCTCTGCCCCCATTTGGCTGTAATCCTCGACGGTAGCACGCCCTTGAGGCCTGCACACACCATCCGCCAGCCCATGCGCTCTTACCGCCACCGCGCTCAGGACACTCTCAGTCCACCAGCTCCAGGCCTTTGCAGCGCTGGCAGGCCCCAGCCGGGCCTGCCGCCAGTCCAGGTACACGGGCGCTCCTCAGGGCACGCCTCAGCTGTCTTCCGCAATTGTGCTCCAGCACGGCCAGCGGACCGCCCCGCATCCGCCCGCTCGTGGCTCACCGGGCCTTGCTGCAGGTCGCGGTCTGCGTCGTCTACACCACAGGCGCCATTTAACACCCAGCGGCGTCACGGCTTAGGCGGCCCAACGAAACGGCCTCCACAGCTTGTACTCCGCTCACCTTAGTCACCGGCGTGGAGAGCCCCCGCCTCGCTGTCCTATGGGCCGACCGCCGCGCTTCACCCTTCACCGCAGTGTACGGCCATCTTCCTTGGCTGCAGGCCACGCCCCTGGCTGTACTTTTTTGATGGGTGGCTAAGGAGTACGCTGCTGTGCTTCATCGAGGTGTGATAACTGGCAGTACAGTGCTGTGCTTTATTGATAGTTGCTAACTGGGAGTATGATGGCTGGTAACAGACTATGCTGCTGTGCTTCATTGAGGAAAGCGCCAATGCTGCACTCTTATTCACAACTTATTTACAGTGCATTGTGTCAGAATAGTGAGTGGAGTGTGTAGTGAGAAGTGTGGTATGTCAGAATGGTAAAAATGGATGTATTGATAGAATGAATGGGTTATTGAGGATACACACAAATAATAACAGTTTTGAAGTAATACAGGTTTTTGCATGCATGTGAGAAAAATGGGAGGATATGTATTTAGGTTTATGATGTCTGATTGTATTTTGGATAATTAGTCAATTAGTCAATGTAGATTGTAAAAAGCTCTTTGGAATAAATCCAACGGAAAAAGCGGTTAGTGTGTCATTGTTTTATTCAATGCACTGTAAATAAGTTGTGAATAAGAGTGCAGCATTGGCGCGTTCTATGTTAATTGATGATATTAGGCTTGGTCTTGCTGCCTTAGAGCCAAAACCCTGGATTGATCTTTGGTGCTTCATTGAGGGGCAATAACTGCGAGTATGTTGCTGTTGTTCATTGAGGGGTTGTAACTTGTGTAAGCTGTTGTACTTCATTAAATTGTGGTAAGGGAATATAATGGGTGGTAATTGGGAGTGCGCTGCTGTGCTTAATTGATGGCTGGTAACCGGGAGTGCGCTGCTGTGCTTTGAGCGGTGGCTACAAAGTTAACTGCTGCGCTTCATTGAGTAGTGGTAACAGGGAGAATGGTTCTGTGCTTCATCAAATGGTGGTAAGTGGGAGCACGCCGCTGTGCTTCATTGAGGGGTGGGACCTTGGAGTATGCTGCTGTGCTTTATTGAAGGGTCTTAACTGGAAGTATGCTGCTGCTTTTTATGAGGTGTAGTAACTGGACGTACGCCTCTGTGCTTTAATGAGGTGTGGTAACTAAAAGTACGCTGCTGTGCTTCATTAAGGGGGGTAACTGGGATTATGCTGCTGTGCTTAACTGAGGGTTGGTAACTAGAAGTGCGCTGCTGTGCTTAATGAAGGGATTTTACCTGAGCTTGCTGCTATGCATCAGTGAAGAATGCTAACTAGGAATATGCTGCTGTGCTTCATTGAGAAGTGGGAACTGGAAGTACACTGCTGTTCTCTTTTGAGGGGTGGCTGAGGAGTACCTTACTGTGCTTCATTGAGGGGTTGTAACTTGTGTACGCTGTTGTACTTCATTAAGTAGTGGTAAGGTAATATGAACGGATGGTAACTGGTATTGCGCTGCTGTGCGTTATTGATTGTTGGTAACAGGGAGTACGCTGCTGTGCTTTTTTGAGCGGTTGCTACAGAGTACACTCCTGTGCTCTATTGAGAAGTGGTAACTGGGAGAACGGTGCTGTGCTTCATTGAGGGGTGGTAACTGGGAGTACACTGCTGGGTAACTGGGAGTGAGGGGTGGTAATGCACTACACTGCCGTGCTTCAATGAGCAGTGGTAACGAAGTACTTCACTGGAGTGTGGTAACAGTATGCTGCTGTGTTTCACTAAGGGGTGGTAACTGATAGTGTGGTTTTATGCTTATTTGAGTTGTGCTATCTGGGAGTAGGAGGGCTGGTAACAGACTATGCTGCTGTTCTTTACTGGGTGATAGTAACTGGGAGTACGTTGCTGTGCTTCATTGAGGCATTGCAATTGGGGTACGCTGTTGTACTTCATTATGTTGTGTTAACGGTATATGATGGGTGGTAACTGGGAGTACGCTGCTGTGCTTCCTTGAGGGGTTTTGCCAGGCAGTATGTTGCTGTGCTTCATTGATATTTGGTAACTTGGAGGGCGCTGCTGTACTCAACTGAGGAATGCTACCTGTGGCTACGCTGCTGTACTTTGAGGGGCGGAAAGTAGGATTATGAGTGGTGGTAATGAACTTCACTGCTGTACTTTTTTGAGCGGTGATGACTAAGTGCACTGCTGAGCTTTACTGCGGGGGTGGTAACCAAGTACGCGGCTGTGCTTTCTTGATGGGTGGTAACTGGGCAAGCGTTGCTGTTCTTATTTGCAAGGTGGTAACTGGGAGTATGAGGAGTTGTAACTGTTTGCTTCCATGCTTCAGTGAGGAATATTTTTGAGTGGTGGTAACTAGGAGTACACTGCTGTGCTTCATTGAAGGGTGGTAACTGGGATTTCTCTGCTGTCCTTCTTTGAGAGATTGTAATGGAGTACGCCGTTGTGCTTTATTGAGGGGTGGTAACGGGAAGTACACCGCTGTGCTTTATTGAGAAATTTTTACTGAGCACACTGCTGTGCTTCATTAAAGGGTCTTAACTGGGAGTACGCTGCTCTTCTTCAATGAGGTGTAGTAACTGGAAGTACGCTTCTGTGCTTTAATGAGGTGTGGTAACTAAAAGTATGCTGCTGTGCTTCATTGAAGGGTCTTAACTGAGGGTACGCTGATGTACTTCAGTATGTTGTGGTAAAGGAATATGATGGGTGGTAACTGGGAGTACGCTGCCGTGCTTCATTGAAGGGTCTTAACTGGGGGTACGCTGCTGTTCTTCAATGAGGTGTAGTTACTGGAGGTATGCTGCTGAGCTTTAATGAGGTGTGGTAAATGGGATTACGCCGCTCTGCTTTACTGAGAGGTAGTAACAGAGTTCGCTGCTGTGCTCAATTGAGGGTTGGTAACTGTGAGTACACCATTGTGCTACATAGAGGGGTGGTAATGCAGTATGATGGAAAGTAACTGGGGACACGCTGCCAGCAGATCGAGCGAAAGCTGAGCAGGGGATCGAACTGCAACCCCCAGGCTCCTCTGCTATCCACAGCCTCATCTCCTTGCGCCTGGAGGCGCTTAAATGCAGCACCTACCTCCCTCAGCATGGGAAGCGCGTGGTTTGTGCCTGGGCGAAGCCTGGCCTACAGGTGGGCCTGTCCTTGCTCGTCCTAGCCCGTCCTTGCCCGTCACTAACCCGAGGAGACCATGCTTGGCCCCCCCTCTAACATCGGCAGTCAAATCTCACGAGGAGGAGCTCCTTATTTATATCTTTCCAGTATTTTTGCTACAGAGGTGCCGCTTAAACAGTTGTGAAGGAGTATTTGTCTACCAGTATCGTGTTGACTAGGGGGTGGAGATAGGAGCCAGGTATTCTTTAAAAGGTCTGAAGAGGCCAGGCTGGGCCTTATCCATCTTTCACCTGAGTGAGTGAGCTTGAATTTTTATTTCTCTACTATTTTATTATATTATCCGCTGGGCTACACTGTGCTAAGGTGACTACTTTAGTTACATCATGGGTAAAAGGAAAGCTGGTGAACTTATCAAGCCTGAGACTAATGCCAAGAAACCCCGGAAGCCAGGACATAAAACATCTGTAGCTGCTCTTCACTACAATACCAGCACACTGGCTGACATAGACTCATTAATTGAAGAGGTAGAGTCCCTTCTAAATCCGAACTCTAACAAAGGGAAGGGCAACCTCTCAAAGGTCTCCGATATGTTCAAAAACGCAAAAAACTGCATGTATCATTTATTGCTCATACAACAGGTCCTGTTATTCTATACCACAAAGCCCACAGACAACATAATCCTTGCTTCGCCCAAATTGAAGGAAACCTCTATGGAGCCACCTATCCAGATCTCATGCCCATTATTACCTGAAATCATTATTGTCTCTAATGTTTCCTGTCACAATCGATTTGCTCCCCTAACAATCCCCCGATGATATCAGATGGTCACACGTGGTACAGGAGCAATCTGGGGAAAATTGTGTCGATCAAACTGACAATGGGTTACATCAAGAGACGGGTGCCCGAGGAAATAGTGACTTTACCAACATAAAATTCTAAATTGGACCATTTTAGTAGTCTGTCTCCTTATTGGATCAGGTTTCTTCATTACGACTAAAAGATTCTTCCTGCTGGTGCAATCAAGGACGTCAAGCAGGCTTGGCTGGGTCCTCTCTAATACAAGAGGATCGGAATCTGGACTTATACTAGCCTCATTAACAGTTGCTAGAGGGCTGAGGGCATGCAATGGATGCACGATCTCCGACCCTGATCAAGTCCCCACTTTTAGAAGAGGTAATCATGTGAGTGTAATGGATTTTGTTATTCTAAGCATGAGATTGTGGCCACTTCTGGCTGATATGAAAGTGGAGCGGTGCCCTGACAGTGATCACGACTCCTTGATTACATCATTGATTGGAGCTTCACTTGCTGGGGAATCCGATACATGCCATACAATAGTGCTGGACCCATGTTAGCAAACTGTTATAGATATGTCTCATGGCCTAGAGTTTTGTCAAATCAGAATTTGTTGTCCCAGATATATGGACTTTATGCTAAATTCCTGCCAAATTATGTAGGGGCAAATGAATTAGAAATTTCTATTTTGAGCATACACAGCCTCCTATATAAAGAGTTACACCAGGTATTTTATAAAGATGTGGCTCATAAGAAGCCAACCTTGGCCAAAGACATCAAATGGTATGATCTCACTTGCAGGCAGGCCAAAAGCTCTTTAAGATCTGCTGTCTTAGGCATTAATAGGAATTTAATAGTCCAAGCTAGGCGCACTTATAAAGCCTTGTTAAATCTTGCAAAAAGGAACTGGAGTGACCAGTCTGCAGTTAAATCAAATGATAGCCTTTTCTGGCGTACAGTAGCCCAAACTAGAACAGAAAATTTGAAGAGCTACCAACTTCATATACCAGCTGATAAATGGGTAGCTCACTATTCTAATCTCTATGAAGCAAAGGATTCATATACCTTAGGGCCCTTTTGCATCCCGACTATCACAGGCGTAGTTCATCACAACACTATAGAAGCTCATGTTCCAGCTATTACTTTTAGCCTATAGGATACTGCTTGAGCTATAGCCTTGGTAAAATCTGGTAAGGCACCAGGACCGGATAAAATCCCTGGCGACTTGTATAAATCAGAACCTCACATTGGACAGTTTATCTTAATCTAGTCTCCACTGCCATAGCACAAGGGGCGAGATACCAGACTGTCAAAATATATTAAAAAGGCGACGCATGCACGCCCTCAAACAGGCCAGTAAGCCTAATTGATAATGCTCAAAAGATTTTTGCTAAGCAAATTCTTTAAAACATGTTGCAATGGGTAGACTCTAACAACATTATGTCAACCCTCCAAGCTGGGTTTTGCTCAAAGATGAGTCCATCTGATCAAATTTTTAGATTTGCCACATTGCACTGGAGATATGTTTCATCAGAAACTTTACGTGGCTTTTATCGATCTTAGAGCCGCATTTGATCTCATTTCCACCTTATATCCCAACTGCACAGTAATTTAGCCTGGGTACGATGTGGTCACATGGGAGAATTAACCGATCGCATTCCTATCCAGCGGGATGTACGGCAAGGGTGCGCTCTTGCAACCACGCTCTTCACCCTTTATATAAATTGCGTGCTTAATATTCTGATGAACTGCAGAAATTATTCCCCCTTTCAGAACAGCAGCAAGGTACAGATTCTCATACTCGCAGACGATTCCCTTCTATGCTGTAAGACACCGATGGGGCTCCAGCTCCTTGTTGACAAATTCAGATTTTTGCGTGTCATGTGGCTTTGAGCTCACTGTTAATAAGACCAAATATATGGTGTTTGGGAAAGGAGTGGCCCAAAACTCTATTATTTGAGTAGGTGGAGGAGCCCTAGAAAGGGTGAGGACTTTAGATTACCTGGGTGTCAGAGTAATGGAGAACTTCAAGTGGAAAGATCAACTTAGCCCAAGCACGCTATTAGTTGAGCACAGAGCAAGTGCTATTAATAGGTTGCACAGGCAAACAAGCTCTCGTGCGGTGTCACCGGCCCTTGAAGTATATTGTGGTAAGACACAAGGGGCCGCTCTTTATGGTGCTGAGACTTGGGGTTGTACTGATGTTTCTCCACTTTTTTTTTTTTTTTTTTAAACATTTTTTTATTGTTTTTAAGACAACAATGCAATACAAACCCCTCCACCCCCACCGTCGAAAGGAGAGCGTTACATTTATCAGTGTTGCCAAATGTCCAGGAGCTTAATCCTCCTTCCTAGGTGGTCCCTCCCCCCCTCCCCCTCCCACCCCATGTCAGTGTGCCCCCCTCTGCCGTCTCCACTCCCGATGTACCCTTCCCCGACAATGAATCATGTACGGGTGCTCAACCGTCCCTAGGAAACCCAGGCTTCCCACACCTCCCGCTACTTCTAAAACGTCCAGCACTCACCATTGCTCCTCCGCTACTCCCCACCCACCGCGTACTAATGTTTCTCCACTTACCACTGCAGAAAATAAATGTGTCAGACATCTGGTTTCTGTTCCAAACAGTACACCGTTAATTCCCCTATTCTTTGATTTAGGACTAAAAAGAATTGCAGATCTGGCTGCACTTAGACCACTTGTCTATTGGGTTTGTCTGTGGGTTACAGCTGAATTAAGAGTTAAGAGATTGCTTTGTTGACTTGCTTAGTACAAGAGGTGCGAAATCAATACCCTGGGTTAAATTGGTCTCTGACTGGCAAAGCAAGTTGGGATTGGAAAAGGGTTTGGGTTGACCCGGAAATAATGTGCAAAGAGGATATCAATATTATAAAATCCAGCTACTGGATTTATATCCTAGAGATCCATATCAATAACCAGTCAATTGGCCCATTGACAAATAGACTTTTAGATATTAAACCATTTCCTAGTTTTGAGGAATTTTTAGACTGTTTCCTATCCCTTGGCGAAAAGGCTTTAAATTCACTTTTGATTGGGTACCTCACCTTTGAGGTCTTTCACTAATAAATGAAACAAGGACTTAACTTCAAGTATCTGCCTGGCGTGTGGCTTGGCAAATGAAGAGACACGCACTGTTCTTTTGTCCTGGTTATCTAGGCCCGCGCCAGAAATGGATTATTCCCCTATGTCGTGGCCTCAAGGTGACCAGATATTTAGTGGCTTTCAGAATCTTGAAGAGTGATACTACTCCCGTAGCTGATTGTTATTGCCATCAGCACATTTTTACAGGCTGTTTGGTTCAAACGTGGTAGATTACATACTGATTGCCAGGGATTAAGATATCTTTTAATTACCACCTAATTCCAATCATACATATTTTTTCCAGAATTTTTATGCTAATTTTTGCCCATTTTGAATATAGCACTTGCTCGACTTTTGTACTCTGTTTTGTGTATAGTAATGATTGCAGGAATTATTTCTTAATAGCATCTGCAACGCAAACATTTTGATGTTTATTGTATTATGTTGAGCATGTACATTCTGTTGGTACTTGTATTCTGAATGGCTCACCTGGCCTTGCTGCAGGTCGCGGTCTGCGTCGTCTACACCACAGGCGCCATTTAACACCCAGCGGCATCACGGCTCAGGCGGCCCAACGAAACGGCCTCCACAGCTTGTACTCCGCTCACCGCAGTCACCGGCGAGGAGAGCCCCCGCCTCGCTGTCCTATGGGCCGACCGCCGCGCTCCACCCTTCACCGCAGTGTGCGGCCATCTTCCTTGGCTGCAGGCCACGCCCCTGGCTGTACTTTTTTGATGGGTGGCTAAGGAGTATGCTGCTGTGCTTCATCGAGGTGTGATAACTGGCAGTACAGTGCTGTGCTTTATTGATGGTTGCTAACTGGGAGTATGATGGCTGGTAACAGACTATGCTGCTGTGCTTCATTGAGGAAAGCGCCAATGCTGCACTCTTATTCACAACTTATTTACAGTGCATTGTGTCAGAATTGTGAGTGGAGTGTGTAGTGAGAAGTGTGGTATGTCAGAATGCTGAAAATGGATGTATTGATAGAATGAATGGGTTATTGAGGATATACACAAATAATAACAGTTTTGAAGTAATACAGGTTTTTGCATGCATGTGAGAAAAATGGGAGGATATGTATTTAGGTTTATGATGTCTGATTGTATTTTGGATAATTAGTCAATTAGTCAATGTAGATTGTAAAAAGCTCTTTGGAATAAATCCAACGGAAAAAGCGGTAGTTTTATTCAATGCACTGTAAATAAGTTGTGAATAAGAGTGCAGCATTGGCGCGTTCTTTGTTAATTGATGATATTAGGCTTGGTCTTGCTGCCTTAGAGCCAAAACCCTGGATTGATCTTTGGTGCTTCATTGAGGGGCAATAACTGCGAGTATGTTGCTGTTGTTCATTTAGGGGTTGTAACTTGTGTAAGCTGTTGTACTTCATTAAATTGTGGTAAGGGAATATAATGGGTGGTAATTGGGAGTGCGCTGCTGTGCTTAATTGATGGCTGGTAACCGGGAGTACGCTGCTGTGCTTTGAGCGGTGGCTACAAAGTTAACTGCTGCGCTTCATTGAGTAGTGGTAACAGGGAGAATGGTTCTGTGCTTCATCGAATGGTGGTAACTGGGAGTACGCCGCTGTGCTTCATTGAGGGGTGGGACCTTGGAGTATGCTGCTGTGCTTTATTGAAGGGTCTTAACTGGAAGTATGCTGCTGCTTTTAATGAGGTGTAGTAACTGGACGTACGCCTCTGTGCTTTAATGAGGTGTGGTAACTAAAAGTACGCTGCTGTGCTTTATTGAGGGGTGTAACTGGGATTATGCTGCTGTGCTTAACTGAGGGTTGGTAACGAAGTGCGCTGCTGTGCTTAATGGAGGGATTTTACCTGAGTTTGCTGCTATGCATCAGTGAGGAATGCTAACTAGGAATATGCTGCTGTGCTTCATTGAGAAGTGGGAACTGGAAGTACACTGCTGTTCTCTTTTGAGGGGTGGCTGAGGAGTACCTTACTGTGCTTCATTGAGGGGTTGTAACTTGTGTACGCTGTTGTACTTCATTAAGTAGTGGTAAGGTAATATGAACGGATGGTAACTGGTATTGCGCTGCTGTGCGTTATTGATTGTTGGTAACAGGGAGTACGCTGCTGTGCTTTTTTGAGCGGTTGCTACAGAGTACACTCCTGTGCTCTATTGAGAAGTGGTAACTGGGAGAACGGTGCTGTGCTTCATTGAGGGGTGGTAACTGGGAGTACACTGCTGGGTAACTGGGAGTGAGGGGTGGTAATGCACTACACTGCCGTGCTTCAATGAGCAGTGGTAACGAAGTACTTCACTGGAGTGTGGTAACAGTATGCTGCTGTGTTTCACTAAGGGGTGGTAACTGGTAGTGTGATTTTATGCTTATTTGAGTTGTGCTATCTGGGAGTAGGAGGGCTGGTAACAGACTATGCTGCTGTTCTTTACTGGGTGATAGTAACTGGGAGTACGTTGCTGTGCTTCATTGAGGCATTGCAATTGGGGTACGCTGTTGTACTTCATTATGTTGTGTTAACGGAATATGATGGGTGGTAACTGGGAGTACGCTGCTGTGCTTCCTTGAGGGGTTTTGCCAGGCAGTATGTTGCTGTGCTTCATTGATATTTGGTAACTTGGAGGGCGCTGCTGTACTCAACTGAGGAATGCTACCTGTGGCTACGCTTCTGTACTTTGAGGGGCGGAAAGTAGGATTATGAGTGGTGGTAATGAACTTCACTGCTGTACTTTTTTGAGCGGTGATGACTAAGTGCACTGCTGAGCTTTACTGCGGGGGTGGTAACCAAGTACGCGGCTGTGCTTTCTTGATGGGTGGTAACTGGGCAAGCGTTGCTGTTCTTATTTGCAAGGTGGTAACTGGGAGTATGAGGAGTTGTAACTGTTTGCTTCCATGCTTCAGTGAGGAATATTTTTGAGTGGTGGTAACTAGGAGTACACTGCTGTGCTTCATTGAAGGGTGGTAACTGGGATTTCTCTGCTGTCCTTCTTTGAGAGATTGTAATGGAGTACGCCGTTGTGCTTTATTGAGGGGTGGTAACGGGAAGTACACCGCTGTGCTTTATTGAGAAATTTTTACTGAGCACACTGCTGTGCTTCATTAAAGGGACTTAACTGGGAGTACGCTGCTCTTCTTCAATGAGGTGTAGTAACTGGAAGTACGCTTCTGTGCTTTAATGAGGTGTGGTAACTAAAAGTATGCTGCTGTGCTTCATTGAAGGGTCTTAACTGAGGGTACGCTGATGTACTTCAGTATGTTGTGGTAAAGGAATATGATGGGTGGTAACTGGGAGTACGCTGCCGTGCTTCATTGAAGGGTCTTAACTGGGGGTACGCTGCTGTTCTTCAATGAGGTGTAGTTACTGGAGGTATGCTGCTGAGCTTTAATGAGGTGTGGTAAATGGGATTACGCCGCTCTGCTTTACTGAGAGGTAGTAACAGAGTTCGCTGCTGTGCTCAATTGAGGGTTGGTAACTGTGAGTACACCATTGTGCTACATAGAGGGGTGGTAATGCAGTATGATGGAAAGTAACTGGGGACGCGCTGCCAGCAGATCGAGCGAAAGCTGAGCAGGGGATCGAACTGCAACCCCCAGGCTCCTCTGCTATCCACAGCCTCATCTCCTTGCGCCTGGAGGCGCTTAAATGCAGCACCTACCTCCCTCAGCATGGGAAGCGCGTGGTTTGTGCCTGGGCGAAGCCTGGCCTACAGGTGGGCCTGTCCTTGCTCGTCCTAGCCCGTCCTTGCCCGTCACTAACCCGAGGAGACCATGCTTGGCCCCCCCTCTAACATCGGCAGTCAAATCTCACGAGGAGGAGCTCCTTATTTATATCTTTCCAGTATTTTTGCTACAGAGGTGCCGCTTAAACAGTTGTGAAGGAGTATTTGTCTACCAGTATTGTGTTGACTAGGGGGTGGAGATAGGAGCCAGGTATTCTTTAAAAGGTCTGAAGAGGCCAGGCTGGGCCTTATACAGCTTTCACCTGAGTGAGTGAGCTTGAATTTTTATTTCTCTACTATTTTATTATATTATCCGCTGGGCTACACTGTGCTAAGGTGACTACTTTAGTTACATCATGGGTAAAAGGAAAGCTGGTGAACTTATCAAGCCTGAGACTAATGCCAAGAAACCCCGGAAGCCAGGACATAAAACATCTGTAGCTGCTCTTCACTACAATACCAGCACACTGGCTGACATCGACTCATTAATTGAAGAGGTAGAGTCCCTTCTAAATCCGAACTCTAACAAAGGGAAGGGCAACCTCTCAAAGGTCTCCGATATGTTCAAAAACGCAAAAAACTGCATGTATCATTTATTGCTCATACAACAGGTCCTGTTATTCTAGACCACAAAGCCCACAGACAACATAATCCTTGCTTCGCCCAAATTGAAGTAAACCTCTATGGAGCCCCCTATCCAGATCTCATGCCCATTATTACCTGAAATCATTATTGTCTCTAATGTTTCCTGTCACAATCGATTTGCTCCCCTAACAATCCCCCGATGATATCAGATGGTCACACGTGGTACAGGAGCAATCTGGGGAAAATTGTGTCGATCAAACTGACAATGGGTTACATCAAGAGACGGGTGCCCGAGGAAATAGTGACTTTACCAACATAAAATTCTAAATTGGACCATTTTAGTAGTCTGTCTCCTCATTGGACCAGGTTTCTTCATTACGACTAAAAGATTCTTCCTGCTGGTGCAATCAAGGACGTCAAGCAGGCTTGGCTGGGTCCTCTCTGATACAAGAGGATCGGAATCTGGACTTATACTAGCCTCATTAACAGTTGCTAGAGGGCTGAGGGCATGCAATGGATGCACGATCTCCGACCCTGATCAAGTCCCCACTTTTAGAAGAGGTAATCATGTGAGTGTAATGGATTTTGTTATTCTAAGCATGAGATTGTGGCCACTTCTGGCTGATATGAAAGTGGAGCGGTGCCCTGACAGTGATCACGACTCCTTGATTACATCATTGATTGGAGCTTCACTTGCTGGAGAATCAGATACATGCCATACAATAGTGCTGAACCCATGTTAGCAAACTGTCATAGATATGTCTCATGGCCTAGAGTTTTGTCAAATCAGAATTTGTTGTCCCAGATATATGGACTTTATGCTAAGTTCCTGCCAAATTATGTAGGGGCAAATGAATCAGAAATTTCTATTTTGAGCATACACAGCCTCCTATATCAAGAGTTACACCAGGTATTTTATAAAGATGTGGCTCATAAGAAGCCAGCCTTGGCCAAAGACATCAAATGGTATGATCTCACTTGCAGGCAGGCCAAAAGCTCTTTAAGATCTGCTGTCTTAGGCATTAATAGGAATTTAATAGTCCAAGCTAGGCGCACTTATAAAGCCTTGTTAAATCTTGCAAAAAGGAACTGGAATGACCAGTCTGCAGTTAAATCAAATGATAGCCTTTTCTGGCGTACTGTAGCCCAAACTAGAACATAAAATGTGAAGAGCTACCAACTTCATATACCAGCTGATAAATGGGTATCTCACTATTCTAATCTCTATGAAGCAAAGGATTCATATACCTTAGGGCCCTGTTGCAACCCGACTATCACAGGCGTAATTCGTCACAACACTATAGAAGCTCATGTTCCAGCTATTACTTTTAGCCTATAGGATACTGCTTGAGCTATAGCCTTAGTAAAATCTGGTAAGTCACCAGGACCGGATAAAATCCCTGGCGACTTGTATAAATCAGAACCTCAGATTGGACAGTTTATCTTAATCTAGTCTCCACTGCCATGGCACAAGGGGGCGAGATACCAGACTGTCAAAATATATTAAAAAGGCGACGCATGCGCGCCGTCAAACAGGCCAGTAAGCCTAATTGATAATGCTCAAAAGATTTTTGCTAAGCAAATTCTTAAAAAAATGTTGCAATGGGTAGACTCTAACAACATTATGTCAACCCTCCAAGCTGGGTTTTGCTCAAAGATGAGTCCATCTGATCAAATCTTTAGAGATATGTTTCATCAGAAACTTTACGTGGCTTTTACCGATCTTAGAGCCGCATTTGATCTCATTTCCACCTTATATCCCAACTGCACAATAATTTAGCCTGGGTACGATGTGGTCACATGGGAGAATTAACCGATCGCATTCCTATCCAGCGGGATGTACGGCAAGGGTGCGCTCTTGCAACCACGCTCTTCACCCTTTATATAAATTGCGTGTTTAATATTCTGATGAACTGCAGAAATGATTCACCCTTTCAGAACAGCAGCAAGGTACAGATTCTCATACTCGCAGACGATTCCCTTCTATGCTGTAAGACACCGATGGGGCTCCAGCTCATTGTTGACAAATTCAGATTTTTGCGTGTCATGTGGCTTGGAGCTCACTGTTAATAAGACCAAATATATGGTGTTTGGGAAAGGAGTGGCCCAAAACTCTATTATTTGAGTAGGTGGAGGAGCCCTAGAAAGGGTGAGGACTTTAGATTACCTGGGTGTCAGAGTAATGGAGAACTTCAAGTGGAAAGATCAACTTAGCCCAAGCACGCTATTAGTTGAGCACAGAGCAAGTGCTATTAATAGGTTGCACAGGCAAACAAGCTCTCGTGCGGTGTCACCGGCCCTTGAAGTATATCGTGGTAAGACACAAGGGGCCGCTCTTTATGGTGCTGAGACTTGGGGTTGTACTGATGTTTCTCCACTTACCACTGCAGAAAATAAATGTGTCAGACATCTGGTTTCTGTTCCAAACAGTACACCGTTAATTCCCCTATTCTTTGATTTAGGACTAAAAAGAATTATGTTTATGTTTATGCGATTTTTAAAGCGCGCAAATACCCAGGGGTGTCTCGGCGCTCTAGAGACGGAAACCGTGCTACAGCAAGTAGATTATGGTGAGAAGAGCCAAGTTTTTAGTTTCTTCCTAAAACTCATAAGGGTAGGAGCAGTTTTGACATGAAAGGGCAATGTGTTCCAAAGTTTAGCTGTGGAGACCGTAAAGCACCTGTCACCCCAGTTAACCTTCCTGGTTCGCGGAACTTTAAGCAAGTGAGCGAAGGAGGAACGAAGTGTTCTGGAGTGTTCAAGCGGGCAAAGAGCTCTTCTGAGGAACTGTGGGCCAACGTTGTTGACTGCTTTATAAGCAATACATAGTGCCTTGAACTTTGTCCGGCTCCTGACTGGGAGCCAGTGTAGATGCCGGATATATGGTGAAATAGATGTAAACTTAGGAATTCCCAGTAAAATTCTAGCTGAAGCATTTTGGACTAGCTGTAGTCTATTCAGGACCTTTACCTGGGCATTCATAAGCAGGGCATTACAGCAATCCGTTTTGGAGAAAACCAGAGTACTGATTAGAGTTTTGCCGGCTGAAGGGGGGAGGTATGGCAGTAATTTTTTGATCTTTTTCAAAATAAAGAAAGATGAGGAGACCACAGAGTTGACGTGGTGAGCAAAGGTCAATTTATCATCAAAAAGAACTCCCAGGTTGCGAACCTTAGTTACTGGTTGAGGAGGAGCTCCCATCTCAGGTGGCCACCATTGAGGGGACCAAGCTGGCTCCAGTTTCCCGAATGTCATCACTTCTGTTTTATCGGAATTCAGTTTGAGAGAATTTGATGACATCCAGGAACTGATAGCCCGCATTCCCTTTTGAAAGTTTGCAGCAACCGATGAGCCGTCACTATGTACCGATAGCACCAGTTGTGTGTCGTCCGCGCATGTAGTAAGGGCAATTCCGTAGGATTTTATTACCCTCGCTAAGTCCGAAACATAAATGTTAAATAGTGTCGGACTTAGCGATGAGCCTTGTGGGACCCCACATGGAAGGGTGAAGGTGTGGGAGATGAAGTGGCCCATTTTTACCTTTTGTGAACGGTCGGCAAGGAAAGCTGCAAGAAGTTGTTTCGCTTTATTTTGAATTCTCATGGCTGAGACACGGTCAATCAAAATTGCATGATTGACGGTGTCGAAGGCTGCAGAAAGATCCAATAGTATTAGTACAGCTGCTCCTCCCTTATCCAGTGTCATCCTTATTTCATCTGCAGCTTTTAATAATGCAGTCTCTGTACCGTGACCCTGTCTAAACCCAAATTGGGTATCGTCCAGTAAGTTGTTATTGTCTATAAATTTTGATAGTTGTATATTCATTATTTTTTCAAAATTTTTTGCTGGGAATGGAAGACATGCAATGGGTCGGTAACTGGCAGGAAGGAGAGGATCGAGGGTAGGTTTTTTTAAGAAGAGGTTTAATGGTAGCCTCCTTCCAGACTGACGGGTAAGTGCCCGTCGTAAACATAGCATTACAAATAGTTGTCAAGGCGGGAGAAACAGCTTCAGGGATTAGATTGAGGATGGCAGGAGGGCAAGGGTCTAGAGGTGATCCTGATTTAGTACCCAACACAAATCGATAGACTTGTTCCTCCGTAACAGCTTCAAAGCCCGAGAAGCTAGGTGTGTTGCTATGTAAAGATGGATTCGTCGTGATTACAGAAGGGATGTGAGTGAAGGCTGAGAAGATGGCAGTGACTTTGTCTTTAAAAAAATTGACAAGGGAATCACAAAGTGATTGAGTTCCATTGAAGTGAGGGGCGGAAGGGTTGGAAAGGTGGGTGACCACCTGAAACAGTTCTTTTGATGAGTTTTTAGCCTGGTTGATTTGGGAAGTATAATAGAAAGTCTTTTCAGCGGTAATCAGATCTTTATATTTGGACAGGGCGCTTTTGTACACTGATTTATCAGTAGGGTTGTAATGGCGGCGCCAGTATCTTTCCAAATTTCTGCAGTGTTGTCTCTGCAGTCGAAGGGATTCCGTGAACCAGGGAGTCGAGGGGCATTTTCTACTACGGTTAGAGGTATTTAGGGGAGCTACGTTGTGGCAAGCCATATTTAGACTATTAAGATAATTAATGGAGGCTAGTGAAGGATCCTTCTCAGTAGTAAAGATACTGTCAGACAATAAAGCTGCAAGTTGGGGGGGGGAATTGATATTTTTCCAATCTCTGAAAGTAATAGGAGAGGAGGAACTGGAAGAGAATGAAAGGGAAGTCAATTTTATGAAGAAACTGACTGCCGCGTGATCGGTCCAAGTAAGAGGGATCACCTTGGAAACAGAAATGTGAGGGTTGCTGGTAAATAGCCCATCAAGGGTGTGTCCAGCTTTATGAGTGGGCTGATTGACAATTTGCTGTAGGCCGGCCGCTGCTAGGTCGTTAATTAGTGCCGCGGTGTCAGGGTCACAGATGGATTCAAGATGAAAATTGAAGTCTCCCAGTATGGTAAAGTGTGGGGCTCCTGCTGAGACCTCAATTAAGTTGTTTAGATTGTTGAGAAATTTAAATCTGGACCCTGGGGGGCGATAGAGTAAAATGCCTATGAGTGATTGTTTACCAGAAAGGCTAATGGTAAAGGAAAAAGCCTCACAATCAGTATGTTTAGCGTCTGTAACTTTAACTTTGAGATGGTTCTTGTAAATAATGGCTATTCCCCCACCCTTTCTGGTGGTTCTGTCGAGCCTGCATACGCAGTAATTTTCCGGAATAGCTGCTTTGAAGTCTGGACCTGAAGAGTCATCACCCCAGGTTTCAGTGATGAATAGAAGGTCTAAGTTGTTTGACTCAATAAGATCTAAGATTTCGATTTTGTGCTTAGAGACTGAACGCACATTGATAAGTGCTGCCAAAACCTGGGGGGAAGAAGTAATAGGGAGGGTAGCAGTGGTGCAAAGGGGACATTTGTGAGGACCTATAATAGGATTGGTGTATAATAGATGTGGTACAAAATGAGGCACGTCTGCTGAAGTGTTCAGTGTTCGGAGTTGGTCGGCAGTGTATTTGATTGTGCTTGATTTATGAGGGATGAATGGTGCTTCAGAGGCAGGGGGGGTAGCCCCACAGACCCGGCATCGATGCGGCGAGCGCAGACGAGCTTGCCTTAAGCGCGCCTTCGGCGCGCAATCGTCGCGCCCGCTGCGCTCGTCCGCTGCGCCTCCGTTGATTAAACATGTTATATCTAGGAAAAGGGAAGTGGAGAGGGAACGTGGCCAGCGCGAGTGGGCGTGTCCGCAGGGCCAGGGATGTCGGCCGAGGTAATCACCACACACCAGCGGCAGCGTGTATCAGCTGAGCGGGAAGTTAGTGGCTTCAATGGCAACGCGAGGGGTGAGGGAGTCTTAAAAACACAAATCAATCACACCATAGTAAAAATGCTGTAAAGCTCCCGGCTTTTCGCCTCAGAAGGAGTTCTGTAAACGCGGGGCTAGCGATTAGCGCGTGTTTAAATACCAGAAGGGGGGCGTGGCTAGCGCAAGTGGGCGTGTCCGCAGGGCCAGGGATGTCGGCCGAGGTAATCACCACACACCAGCGGCAGCGTGTATCAGCTGAGCGAGAAGTCAGTGGCTTCAATGGCAACGCCGAGGGGTTAGTGAGTCTTAAAAACACAAATCAATCACACCATAGTAAAAATGCTGTAAAGCTCCCGGCTTTTCACCTCAGGAGGAGTTATGTAAACGCGGGGCTAGCGATTAGCGCGCGTTTAAAAAACAGAAAGGGGGCGTGGCCAGCGCGAGTGGGCGTATCCGCAGGGCCAGGGATGTCGGCCGAGGTAATCACCACACACACACCAGCGGCAGCGTGTATCAGCTGAGCGAGAAGTTAGTGGCTTCAATGGCAACGCCGAGGGGTGAGTGAGTCTTAAAAACACAAATCAATCACACCATAGTAAAAATGCTGTAAAGCTCCCGGCTTTTCGCCTCAGGAGGAGTTCTGTGCAGATCTGGCTGCACTTAGACCACTTGTCTATTGGGTTTGTCTGTGGGTTACAGCTGAATTAAGAGTTAAGAGATTGCTTTGTTGACTTGCTTAGTGCAAGAGGTGCGAAATCAATACCCTGGGTTAAATTGGTCTCTGACTGGCTAAGCAAGTTGGGATTGGAAAAGGGTTTGGGTTGACCCGGAAATAATGTGCAAAGAGGATATCAATATTATAAAATCCAGCTACTGGATTTATATCCTAGAGATCCATATCAATAACCAGTCAATTGGCCCATTGACAAATAGACTTTTAGATATTAAACCATTTCCTAGTTTTGAGGAATTTTTAGACTGTTTCCTATCCCTTGGCGAAAAGGCTTTAAATTCCCTTTTGATTGGGTACCTCACCTTTGAGGTCTTTCACTAATAAATGAAACAAGGACTTAACTTCAAGTATCTGCCTGGCGTGTGGCTTGGCAAATGAAGAGACACGCACTGTTCTTTTGTCCTGGTTATCTAGGCCCGAGCCAGAAATGGATTATTCCCCTATGTCGTGGCCTCAAGGTGACCAGATATTTAGTGGCTTTCAGAATCTTGAAGAGTGATACTACTCCCGTAGCTGATTGTTATTGCCATCAGCACATTTTTACAGGCTGTTTGGTTCAAACGTGGTAGATTACAGACTGATTGCCAGGGATTAAGATATCTTTTAATTACCACCTAATTCCAATCATACATATTTTACCAGAATTTTTATGCTAATTTTTGCCCATTTTGAATATAGCACTTGCTCGACTTTTGTACTCTGTTTTGTGTATAGTAATGATTGCAGGAATTATTTATTAATAGCATCTGCAACGCAAACATTTTGATGTTTATTGTATTATGTTGAGCATGTACATTCTGTTGGTACTTGTATTCTGAATAAAGTATTTTGCTACTACTAACTGTGAGTACCTGCTGTACTTCAATTAAGGATGCTGACTGGGACTATGCTGCTGTGCGTCATTGAGGGGTGGTTACTGGGAGTGCGTCACTCTTCATTCAGGAGTGGTTACTGGGAGTATGATGGGTGATAAGCTGCTGCACGTCATTGATGGATTGAGCTGCTGTTTTTCACTGAGTGGTGGTAAGTGGGACTACGCTGCTGTGCTTTACTGAGGGGTGGAAAGATTATGTTGCTGTGGTTCATTGAGGGGTGGGAACTGGGAGCATGAGGCATAGTGATGCACTAAACTGCTGCGTTTCACTGAGCAGTGGTTACTGAGTACATGAGGGGTGGTAATGGACTACACTGCTGTGCTGTTTTATTGAGCGCTTTTAACAGAGTACCCTTCTGTCCTTAACTGAGGGGTTGTAATGGAGTACGCTGTTGTGCTTCATGGAGGGGTGGTAAGAGTATACTGTTGTGCATCAGGAGGGGTGGTAACAGAGTATGTTGCTGTGCCTCATTGAGGAATGAGAACTAGCAATACGCAACTGTTTCATAGAGGGGTGTTACTAGAAGTATGATGCACTGGTGTCTTCATGAGGTGATCTTGCATACTAATGACTTGCTCCGTGCATTTGACTTCACATTACATGATAAAGTAGTCTTCCATTATGCGATTTAGCATACTTCCGACTTACTCTGTGTAATTGATTTCACACTTCTACAGTGTTTCAAAGAGGATGACTGGAAGGCAGCCAAGTCCATATATGAGTTCTGAACCCAAGAAATGGATAGAAATGAGGTGAGTTGGATCTGTACTCCTTCCTCTCTTGGAACTTGCATCTAGCATTTACTTGAAGTGGACAGACTCATGCTGATGGTTCTGAGATCACTTGTCTCGTCAGCAACCTTATGTTTAGGGCTCCCTGTTTTATGGTATTTCGTATTTTTTGCACAGTTCTGTCTGTATTTATTCATATTTATTTTTTGGCCCTCTTATTGGTAGTTATGCATATTTATTTAGTGTTTTGAGAATTAAAGGATCCTTAAGAAGGTATATTTCCATATTTATTTAACTGAAAAAGATGCCCTCAAACAATGATGCCTATTACATTCTAGAAAACTGAGGAGCAAATATAACAAAATACTACACCCACAGATAAATATTAACATTATATACAAGTAGATGTTCAATGCCTATATTTACAGAAAATGCCATACTGCGTTTTAACTGCCCATGCTATCTTCTCAGCAGTCAGCCTGGAATCTATAAAGGACAGCGTGGAGAGTCTCTCACTAAAGGACAACTTTTTCTAATTTTTCGGCTTCTAAAAATACAAATAAGCATTTTTTCTGCTTGCATTTCTGTAAAAATCAGTAACAATGGAGAACTAGGAGCCTTACTTATTTTTTAGAGTGCTTAGAAGTTCCTTTCATGCTCTAAATCGGGATAAATACATGCATTAGAGTAGGAGCAAAAGTCTATAAAATGGCAAATTAGTTCACTGGGAGGCGTTAAAAAGTGGTTATTCAACATGAGAAGTAATACAAATGACATTTTATTTATTATTATTTTTTTTTTTTAAACCTTTATTACAGAATGCAAAAGATATACAAAGATGGGCCTACAACCTTCAGGCCGGCCGCTAGTAAACAGTAAGAGCATAAAATACAGTTATTAAACACAAGCTGCAAGTGATAGAGGTCCCAGGAGTCGAAAGAAGCGTTGGCGGCCACACCGTCCGGACCCCCCAAATGGCGGTTCCATTTTTATATAAGAAACTACAAACAAATCCACAAGGCAGAAAAAGTCAAAGCAGCAGTATGAGCTCCCCTGGGGAGGACCCTACCGATCCACAGGAATAGCGGGGGGGGATAGGCCGGGACAGAAACAAAGTGGACACAGTACCCAGAACCAAGGTGACAAGCAGACTAGGGAGACGGGGCCACTGCCGAGTCCGGCGTCAGCGGCGGGGTACAAATCCCGCCACGATAGGAGTTCCAGGGGCCCCACACTTTCACCCATTTCCCAGGCTTACCTCTCGCCACATACACTACCTTCTCCCGAAACATACACCAATCCATGTTGTCCTTCCACGCCGAAACCGTTGGTGACCTCTGGGAGCCCCACAATTGTGCTATGTCACGCTTGGCCACCATATATCCCAGAGTCACCCACCCCGTCTGCGGCACCGAGTAATCAGTCGGCTCCCACACATTTAGCAGACATCTCCTCGCCTCGGGAAACAGCGTCACATGCGTGACCGCCTGCAACACCGCATGTACACCACGCCAGAATCGCGCCACCTCCGGGCATTCCCACAAAATATGGAAGAAGGTCCCTAAGGAACCACACCCACGCTTACACAGCCCATCCACGGCATATCCCATACGCATCAGACCCGGCCCCGTGACATAGACCCTATGGAGTATTTTGAGCTGGACGAAGCGAAGGCGGGCCGGTATGGCCACCTCTTTCGGGGAGGCCACCGCAGACACCCAGTCCTCGTCATCCAGCTGCAATCCATCGGCGACCCATGCCTCACGAAGGCTAGTCAGCAGTCCCGAGCGATCGTTGATGAGCTTTTTGTAAATCAATGAGATAGTGCCATCCGGTACATGCCCATCTAGCACTCTATCTTCCAGAGGGGAGTACTCCGGGATGGAGGCAACATCCGGGAATACGGAGCACAGCGCGTGACGGACCTGTACATATCGAAAGTACTCCCTGTCCTGCAACTGGAATTCCGTCTGCAGCACATCGAACGTTTTGAATCCCCCCCTCGTCCAGAGATCGCCCACCCTGCTGATGCCTATCATGTCCCACTTCTCAAAGCCTTTCGAGGTCCACAAGCAGCCCAGTCGCTCAGATGCATACAGTGGCGTCGCCCGGGTCAACCGATCCTTCCACCCCATCGCCAAGTTTGCCGCGTGCCACACCCGTACCGCGACCCGCGTAGGGCCCGTCAAACGTGCGTCGAGCGATCTAGAATAAAGCGCACGATTATAGTCGCCACCCAGCAGTAACAGTTTGTCCATTTCGAAGGCCGGGTTAAGGGCGGGCCCATAAAGGCCGTGGTTTATCGCAGCCAGCTGGGAGGCCCAGTAATACCGTTTGATGTCTGGGAGGGCGACCCCCCCGTCATACCACGGGAGCGTCAGCTTCGCGAGGGCGATACGCGGCCTCCCCTCCCAGAACAGGTGTCGCTGCAGACCCTCCACCTCACGAAAGTAGCGCGCCGGGACGACGTCCATCGTGTTTTGTAAAGCGTATAGGAAACGTGGCAACGACATCATCTTAAACAGTGCCGCGCGGCCGAGCGGTGAGAGCGGCAAGCGCCTCCAACGCGCCACATCCTCCTTCAGGCGCTGGAGGGGGGGGAGTAAGTTCTGTTTATATCGGGCCTCAGCGTCCAGGGTAATAAAGATGCCCAGGTACTTAAATCCCTGCGGAGCGACCTGGATAGGACAACCCCGCGGAAGGATAGGAGCCTCCCCCGAGAAGACATACACACAGGATTTAGCCCAGTTGATGACTAAGCCGGAGTTGCGGCCAAATGAATGCAACACATCCACTAACACAATCAGCGATTTACGCGGGGAAGCAAGGTATAAAAGAATATCGTCCGCGTAAAGGGATACGCGATCCTCATACTCGGGGGTCCATCGGAGACCACGAATAGAAGGGTGCCACCGCAGCCACTCCGCCAGGGGCTCCAAGGCAAGCGCAAAGAGGAGCGGCGACAGCGGGCAGCCCTGCCGCGTGCCCCTGCCCAGTTCAAACGGAGCCGATACTCTACCGTTCACCGCCACCTGCGCCAGCGGTCCGGAATATAACAGTTTCACCCAGCCAATGAATCCCGGGCCAAACCCAAACTTAGCCAGCGTCGCCCAAATATATGGCCACTCAAGCGTGTCGAACGCCATAGTGGCGTCCAAGGACGCCAAAATGGCTGGCTCTCGTATGAACGGGACCCGCGCGAGCACCCCATGCAAACGCCGCAGGTTGAGCGCGGTGTTGCGATGAGGGATAAAGCCGGACTGGTCCTGGTGAATCAGATCGCACACCACGCCAATCAGCCGATTAGCCAGCACCTTGGCGAGAATTTTTGGCTCCGCATTCAACAGCGAAATGGGCCTGTAAGACGTGACCCGATCCCGCGGCCTCCCCTCCTTATGAATAACCACAATAGTGGCCAGACGCTGGTCCAGCGGGAGGGAACCCGCCGACCGGGCCGCGAGGAACATAGCACGGAGATGCGGAGCCAGCGTATCCGGTCGTAAATTGTACAGTTCGATGGGAAGGCCATTAGGACCCATGGCCTTGCCAGAGGCGACCGAACGTATGGCGAGGGCAATCTCCTCAGATGTCGGGGCCGCGTCCAACAACAATTTATCCTCCTCCGAAAGGGAAGGCAGCGCAATGTCTTTAAGCAGGTCATGGGAATCCTCTTCCGAGCGGGAAGATACCGGGGAATACACCCCACGGAAATACTCAGCGAAACAATCAACAATTTCTCCCGGCTCAGTGACACACACACCATCCAGTCTCTCAATCGACGGGACAACTCGACTCGCTCTCTCCTTTTTATCCAGCCACGCAATCAGTTTACCAGCCTTATCACCCACATCATACAGTCGCCCCTGTTGCTCTCTACTGAGGCCCCTGGCTGCCTCCGTGACAAGGGCCTTGTAGTCCGCCTGTTTGAGTCGGAGAGCATGCAGTTTGTCATCCGTTACCCCACACTCCAGATCACCCTCCAACTCAGTTATTTCAGATTCGATACGGGTCACCTCCTCCCGCTCGCGCCTCCGGGAATGGGAAATGAGGGACAGGGCCTCCCCCCGGAGTACCGTCTTAAACGCCTCCCACAAAGAAACCGCAGACGACACAGACCCCACATTGTCTTCAAAATATCGCTCAAGAGATTTAACCAAATCTGCGCGAATTGTGGGGTCACGCAGGTACCAGGGATTAATCGGGACCACCCTCCCCTCCCCCCTCGGGACAATGTCGAAGGGCAACAGGAGCGGGGAGTGATCTGAAATACCCCGCGCCAAATGTCGTACCTCCCCAACCCTCCCCGCCTGTGCCGCTGGCATCAGAACATAATCAAGCCTCGAAAGACTGCCATGAGCCCCGGAATGAAAGGTGTATTGTGTCTGCGTAGGGTGTTTCAGCCACCAACAATCCACCAGCCCCAGGGTATCCAAGAGGCCAGATAACCACGCTTGGGCACGGGGGAGATCCCTGGGAGGGTGACGATCCTCAGTTCCGGAAACTACAGCGTTAAAATCCCCCCCAACCACTAGAATCCCCTCCGGCAGGCCGAGAAGAAGGCGCCCCAGATCAGCAAAAGTAGTTGTCTGCAACCCTGGCGGGACATAAACAGAGACCAAAACAATCACTCTACCCTCCAGTCTACCCACCAGAGCCGTATATCGTCCCCTATCATCATGGAGCACCTCATCAACCTCCAACGGGAGCGAGGTTTTAACCATAATGCCCACACCCCTCAAACCAGACGTGAAGCCCGAGTGGGCTACAAGGCGATAGCCCCGTCTGTTCATGGCACGAAAGGAGTTTCCAATGAGGTGTGTTTCCTGCAGAAATACTACATCGGGTGAAATTCGTTTTAAGAACTGCAGGACCACCCCCCGTTTTATCCTGTCCCCCAGTCCATTAACATTCCAGGACAAAAGGCTCAGTCCCCTACCCCCCATCATAGCCGAAATCGATCAATCTCCCCCCAGAGAGCACTTTAGAAATAGCACAACAATACTTCTGCCTTGTGGTACAAATAAACAATACCCAACCCCAACCCAACATCCCAAACAAAACTCCCCCCTCCCTGCACCCCTGCATGAGCCCAAACAGCCCCCCCAACTTGCAGTGTGCCTGTCGCCCCTGTGTAAACTAAACTACAAAGACCCCCTAGAGGAGGAAAGAGAACCCCCTCGAGACACAGCACCACCTCCAATGGAGGGGAGACAAGACACAACAGTCAAGAGACCCTAAGCTTGGCCGAAAGTGGCATCATCCGGAGTGAGCCCCAGTGTCAGTACCTCATACCCGGTCCGGTGGGCACTCTCCTCCCGTCGCCCCCATCCCATCCCGACCATGTCTCCCAGACAAAGTGTCCAACCAGTCCCCGGCCGTCACAGGACGGTCAAAAAAGTGAGTGTGACCATCAGCCTCCACACGCAGCCTGGCCGGGAAAAGCATGGCGTATTTTAAGTTCATGTCTCGAAGCCGCCGCTTGACGCCCAGGAAACTCAGTCTCTGCTTCTGGACCGCCTGCGTGAAATCAGGATAAAAGTTCACCTCCATGTTCTCCAGCTTAAGCGGCCCTTGCAGTCTGGAAGCTTGCAAAATCGCATCCCTGTCCCGAAAATTGAAAATACGGGCAATAAGAGGCCGCGGAGGAGCTCCGACCTTCGGTCTGCCACCAGGAACTCTATGGGCCCTCTCCACCGCAAAGAATTTACTCAGTCCTCGAGGCTGGAGATGGGTAGAAATCAGGTCCTCCACAAAGAGATCCGCCGCCGAATCCTCCCGTCCCTCGGGCACTCCGATAATGCGAATGTTATTCCTCCGGGCCCTGCTCTCGGAGTCCTCCAGGCGCCGATCCGTGATCGCACTTGCCTGCCGGAGCCGGTGCACCTCCGTCTGAAGGGCCGCTACCTCAGTCGTGAGGCCCGACGCGGTATGGGCCAAGGAGTCAACCCGGTCATTTGTCTTGAGAGATCTGCTCTAACAAGGTTGACATCGATGAGGACCGCGTCGAGTTTGTGCGCCAAGGTGTCGAATTGTTGGCCCACTGAGGTCTTCATCTCAGCAATGGCGCCCATGACGTCCTGCAAAGTCAGATCCGTAGGCAAATCCGGGCCATCCGGGGACAAATGACATTTTAAATGATTTTTTGTACAATCTAAAAAAATCAATTTTTTTATGAAAAACGTTGACCTCAGACCTGAGAAACTTTCTCTGAATGGTTGGTAATGATTGTTTAATTTTTATTCTTTCGACTGTAAATGACTGTCTGATGTGAATCATCAGTTTTGGAACTAAAATGAGTGTGTTTAGTTATTTGGATGCTCGAAACCGGGCTAAATTACAAGCTTGTGAGTAGGAGGAAAAGTCCATAATTTTGGTCACTGGGAGGCCTTAAATAGTTGTTATTCAACATAAGGCGCAATACAGTTGACATTTTGAATAATTTCTTGTACTGTCCAAAAAATCCATTTTCTGATGAAAAACAATGACCACCCCAGACCTTAGTAAATTTCTCCCAATGGTCAGTAATGGTGATTAGTTTAATATTTACATTTTTGACTGTAAATGACTGTTGGATGTGAATCTTCACTTTTGGAAATAAAATAAGTATGTTTATAGTCGTTTCATGCTCGAAATCGGGCCAAATACATGCTTCAGAGTAGCAGAAATAGTCTATAAAATGTCTATTTTGATCACTAGGAGGCCATAGAAAGTGGTTATTCAACATGAGGAGCGATACATTTGACAGTTTGAATCATTTTTTGTACAGTCCATAAAATCCATTTCTGATGAAAAACGATGATCCCGGACCTGAGGAAGTTTTTCTAAATTGTCAGTAAAGGTGATTTTTTTATTTTTAGGTCTCGCCTACGCAGTGCGCATGCCTTGCTTAGGCAAAAGACCTTAAGTCATCGGCACAGCTTTTCAGCCAAAAACGTGCAATGGCAACGCGTGCACGTGTGGAGATTCACGTGCGGGAGCGAGCTTTGGCAACATATGTTTGCTAGCTCCCGCTGGCAACATATATGTTTTCTCGCTCCCGCAAGGGAAGCGCAGGCCCTCTCCTCTCTCTCCCTCCTCCTGCTGCCTCCTTTCAGCACGAGGCGCCCACGCTTGTTCAATCTTGTTGAGAAACGCACAATGTTTCAGAATATTAAATAAACAGCCTTTATGCCGCCCATAACTTTGTTGTACTCAATAAACACCTTCCAAAGGGACGCCAAGGTCTCTCTCCTAATTAGCTGCGAAACGCAGCACAAACAAAGGATATATTTTGGTGCATGGTCGTGTTTATGTTTATTTTTTTAAATAACATTTCTCTTTCATTCGGCGAACAAAAACCCTTAGTGTACCGTACTTTTGCAGTGGGCCGACTTGTTCCTTTGGTCTTTGTTCCACATTGCAGCAGCCTTTTCGTGGCTTAACCCGCTTTATGGACGCCGTGCTTTAACTTTTACATACTCAGCGGGGCTCCCACATTAACTTTTATATACTAAGTGCGGCATCCGTTTTAACTTTTAAATACTAAGCGCAGCAGGCGCTTTAAATTGTCCCACGTTGTTTCCTGCTTGCCTGTGACTGCTCTCGTTTGACTGCTCTCATTATAGCACACAACTATTTCCTAGCCAATGCGTTACATCTTGCCAAAACGCCACACCCCTCCCGGTCATCATAGAATGATCTTGATCTTACGGTATTTATTGCTTTATAATTTATTTGATAGTAAATTGGTTCCTTTGTCGTCCTCTTCGAGTGCCCAGTCCTCTTTCTAGCCCCATGGATTCGCTTTTTTCAATGAATCGCCCTTTGGACAGCCCAGGAGTCAAGGGTGGAAGTGTCTCCGCTTCGGAGCATGTGCAGGGCAGCGGGTTATGGACAACTGGGGTTGTGTGGATGGGGAAGAATTCATTCAGAAAGAGACTGAATGGCCAAATGGTGTCTTAGGTGGAGGCTGAAACTCTAAGTACTATAGTGTGGGATTGGGTTAGTGATTGTGTATTTTAGAGTTACAGATGTCCACGGTGCTTCAGCTTCAGAATAATAATGGTACTCACTTCAGTGACCTCCCTGTGCCTAGTTCATCAAATCGTTAACTTTCCATGTAGGTCTTCATTTAGCTATATACCATCAGAATGGGCATTGGTTCAGCGTCCTGCATATACCTGTTGTGAGCGCACTCTGTTGTTTATGTATGGCGAACATAAAGTACTGGTAAAGTAAATGTATTCATCTTCAACACCTATACTTATTGTACAGTTGTGGTATTGTTTGTGAAAGCCTTTTTACAGTGATTAACTAAACCATATTTTAGTGTGGCCTAATGTTGATTATAGTTGGCTTTCTGTGATTGCATCCAAATATATAACACAACAACTGACAGACACCTAAAATCAACCAGGACTATTCGCATTCTTGTTTCTTAATGTGCTGCATGCCTAAGCGCTTATAAGCTCTCAAAGGCGAGACCTATTGGCTATGCCAATGCTTGTTTATTCTTTCTACTGTAAATGACTGTCGGTGTCATAAAAAGTACCTCCTGTGTATCATGCTGTCCTGAGGGTCGCGCAGTGTAATGCGGAAGACTGGAAACCTGGAAATGGGTTTCTAGAACTACATTTCCCATGATTCCTTCGATTCTCATTGGTGGAAGGATTTGCCGGGACTAGAAGGGGAGTAACCGCACATCCGCCCACTGCAGATTATTCCTTAGCAGTGAGTGGAAGTGGAGCGGCAGTGCAATGTGTAGTTTGGTTGAGCAGAGAGACGTGGTATGTGCTGGAGTACAATCTCGTGGAAGTTCGGGGTTGCGCGTTCTTCTGGGATCCGGTAAGGCTGCCGGTACTGTGCTTTGAACAGTGTATTACTCGCTTTTGATTTGTGAGTAAAACTATTCAATAGAGCTTATGAATCAATCCCTTGCCTGTGAACTGGATTTTGACGTCAGAACGCGGCAGCGTTCTACTTGCTTGATTGCTGACGGCAAGGTGGATTTTGCCTTGTCAGCAGAGAAAGAAGTAGTGTCTGAATTGGCTTCTCTCAGGGTGTGGTGATTAAGGATAAGTTACTTACCTGTAATCCTAGTTCTCTTCCAGGGGTATCCTCATCAAAGTCATAAGCATTGAATATTCCCGCCCATGTGCGGGGACCCCGGAAATAATAAAAATTATATATGCAGACCATATATATACAGCTCTGTATATGTATACGCAAATGCAGCCCCCATAGAAGGCTAAACAATGTAGATACAATTATCCAATAATGCACCATAGGTATAAAAATACACCTAAATCTCTTTTTTTTTTCTTTTTTTTTTTTTTAATGAGGAAACACACTCATAACAAAGGAAAAAAGAGCACTGTGCAAAACACAGAACCATCAAACATTGTTAGCCTGCAGGCTGCATTGCAATACAATACCATAGAGACTGAAAAGCCTTGTACAGGTAAAAACTGGCACTGTGCCTTTAAGGCAGCCCTGACTCCAGTATCCCATCATGCCTCAGGGGTGACAGTTGGGTCAGTTGTTCTTTGCGGGACTGTAGTCCTACATACAAAGATATATTTCCTCCATGTTAAATAATACAAAAACTCAAAATTGCCTGGGGAGGCGGGTGGGTTGCTTATGACTTTGATGAGGATACCCCTGGAAGAGAACTAGGATTACAGGTAAGTAACTTATCCTTCTCTTCCAGGGGATCCTCATCAATAGTCATAAGCACTGAATAGAATAGCAAGCCCACCTTCCACCTGAAGGCAACTGAGAAGTGCACTATACATGGAGTAATAAACCATTGACAAATTCAGTTATTGAACATATTCCTCAAGGAGGCTTGCCCTACTTGAGTGTCTGCTCTGGTGTCCGAATCCAGACAATAATGCCTCGTAAATGTGTGGACAGATCTCCAAGTGGCTGCCTTGCAGATCTCGGAGAGTGGGACATTATTGAGAAAAGCAGCAGTAGCCGCCTTCCCTCTTGTGGAGTGCGCTTTAGGTCGAGCGGCCAGTGGCTTCTGCGCTAGCTGATAAGCCAATTTAATGGCTGACACAATCCACCTAGCAATGGAACGCTTAGATGCAGCAAAACCTGTGCGGACAGCACCATAGTTAACAAAGAAGTGGTCAGCCTTCCTGACAGCCTTAGTCCTATCTAGGTAGAACTTTAGAACGCGCTTGACATCTAAAGAGTGCAACGCCATCTCAGCTGGCGATGAGGGGTTGGGAAAAAAGGTAGGTAAGGAGATAGTCTGGTTAACATGAAAATCTGACGCCTACCCTATTCAGATGAAAAAATAGTGTAGGGCTCTTTAGAACAGAGAGCCTGTATTTCGCTCACCCTACGTGCTGAAGTGATAGCTATCAAAAAAGCTGTTTTCCACGTAAGGTGCTGCAAAGTAGCTTTATGTATGGGCTCGAACGGTGAACTCATAAGTTTTGATAGAACCAGGTTCAGCTCCCAAGAAGGCGAGGGAGGCCTTACTGGGGGGTAAACCTTTTTGAGCCCCTGCAAAAAATCCTTAACCACCTGCAGCTTGAAGAATGACTGCTGCGAAGGGGAGCGCCTATATGCTGTAATGGCCGCTAGGTGAACCTTAATGGAAGAAAATTTCAACCCCAGTCTGGCTAAGTGAAGGAGAAAAGGCAAAATCACTTCCTCCTGACATTTTGTAGGGTTATACTGATGTTGCATACACCATACATAAAACCTCTTCCACTTACAGAAATAAGAGTGTCTTGTAGAAGGCCTCCTAGCCTCCTTCAGTATGGTCATACACTCCTGAGGAAGGTTTAAATGGCCATACTGGAGGACTTCAGGAGCCATGCTGTTAAGGTCAGCGAGGGAAGACTGGGATGGTAAATCTTCCCCTGCATCTTAGTTAACAAGTCCGGTCTGCACGGCAGGCGCTTGTTTTTTTTTTTTTTATAAACTTTCTTTATTGGCATTTATAGATAGGAAAACACATAGGCACATGCGGTATCACCATGATCACAGATAATCACATTGCGAGTGCGCCCAGACACAGTTCTTACAGTCTAGCAGCCTCTCGGCCCTACAGGCCGTACATCTCTGTCCTGAGTGGGGCTGCAGATGTGTGCCCGGGTCCAGCCTCTGAGTGTGCCCTACTGGAGTGTGCCATGATCGCCTCGTGGCAGGGGTGCCGTGCAGTGTGACTGTACCCCCTGTAAGGGGCGTCGCAGAGGCTATGGAAGTGCGGCCATTGAATAACCACGAACTAACTGGGGTCGAGAACCAGGGAAAGGGGGGTGCACTGTGTCGCCCATCGGGAGTACTAATAGCTGCGCGCTCTAGGGGTCGGACCATCATGTGGGGGGGGGGCGGTGTGGTCGTGGACACGGAGATGGGGAGGTGGGGGGTCAGGAGCTTTGCGCCTGGCCTATGAGGACTCCGATTGTGGGGCCTGTGGTGGCAACCCCTGCGAGACACCGGGTGCTGGACCTGCCTGCGCATCACCCAGGGTGGATTCTGGAGTGGCGGGCGCCCCCGAGGGGTCTATCAGTCCCGAGCTCGCCGCGGCCTCAGTTTCCTGCGTGAATGTGTGCATTAGCATGGCCCAGGGCATGGAGATCGGGTGTTTGCGCATACCACGGGCCTCCTCCGTTCTGAGTGTGCACGGCAGGCGCTTGTGAGGTCGGATCGACATGTGGAGGAGATCCGTGTACCACCACTGCCTCGGCCAGTCCGGTGCTATGAGGATCATCTTGGCAGACGAGCGTTGCAGCTTGGTCACCACCTTGGGGATCAGCGGGAGCGGCGGAAAGGCGTACACAAATGTCATTGACCAATCGATCAATAGGGCATTCCCTATGGATCCTGGTCGATGGTATCTTGAGGCGAAGCCTCGGCATTTTGCATTGTGTTCGTCCGCGAAGAGATCTATTTGCGGACGTCCCCACTCCTTGAAGATGCCCTCTAGTACCTCGTCGTTGAGTACCCAGTCGTCTGGATCTTGAAAATGACGACTGAGCAAGTCAGCTATTACGTTGAGCTCTCCTGGCAGGTGCACCGCCTTTATTGAAATGTTCGTTGCTAGGCTCCAGTGCCACAGGGACTGAGCCTCCAGCGAGAGCGTCCTGGATCGAGTACCTCCCTGTTTGTTCAGGTAGTACATTGTGGTGGTATTGTCCGTTTGTACTGGAATGGGACTCGTCCTGATAGCTGGCAGGAATGCTTTGAGGGCTAGGTGGACTGCCCTGTGTTCTAGCATGTTGATGTGGTACAACCTTTCGCTGCTTGACCACCGTCCTTGAGTCTGTAGGGATCCCAGATGCGCACCCCAACACTCCAGGGATGCGTCGGTGATCAACGTCTGAGATGGGGGTTCTTAATGAAACGGAAGCCCCACCTGTAGATTGAGTGGTTTCAACCACCACTTGATTGATTGCCTGGCCGCTGAGGAAAGACAGACTGGTTCCTCCCACAGTGAATTCCTTTGGTCCCATTTGTCCTCCAGATCTTGTTGGAGAGGACGCATCCTCAACCTGGCATTGGGCACCAGGAATATGCAGGATGCCATGGCCCCCAGCAGAGACGAAATCTGTCGCGCTGTAGAGAGCTTGTTGGTCATAATCTGTGTGAGAAGTTGGCCTGATGTATGATGTCACTAGTTCTAGTGTACACCTTATATCAGTCCAAACAACCCTTATGGTGATTGGTTGTAAAGTCAACCTTATAGACCAGCTATCCTAGTGGTAGCATGGACAAGAGCAGTCTTAGGCTAAACTCTGAATGGCATGTGAAGCCAGCTGTGATACCATATATAATCCTTTGAATAGCAAATGAAAGGACACTACAACAGATATATATAAAATAAAGTGTATTTATTCTAGTCAAACCCTCTATGGATGCCTGAAGGAAAGTTGCTGACAGGCAGTCAGTGCAGAGTGTCCGGTGGATCCCAAGGCCGGGATCAAGAAGGAAGGGTACCTGCAAGCAGAAGGGACAGAGTCAAGGTCACTAGCCAGTGACCACGTGGAACCAGGAAGGAACCAGGCGATGTCGTGAAGATTGCAGGTGAAGGGTGAAGCTTGTCGCTGCAGCCACGTGTACCAGGAGACGTCGAGGACGACCAGGACCAGAAGGCGAGCTGTCCCACGAAGGCTCTTACTGTCGGCGGCGTCGAAGTCGAACTAGGACTCACCAAGCCTTGGCAAGCGGAACCCACGAAGAACGGAGGACTTGCTTCTGATGCAGACCAGGAAGGTCTGGGGTGCTTCTCTTTTGCAAAGAAGCGGGAGCCAGTCTGGAGTAGCCAAACCAGCAGTGAAGATTTCAAGGTGTGTCGTCACAGAGGCCGCTAGCCAACGGGCAAGCAACCGGACAGACGCGGCAAGCAGGAAAATGCAGAAGGGCCCCACGCAGGACTCCTGGAGTGTGGGGGGCTGATATTCGGTGCAGATGGTGCTTGGGATTGGGGCTTCTCAATCCCCGGTGCACAACTTCGAGGGTACCTCAGGAGCTGCGCTGGAAGATACTCGCCACTTTTCCCAGGTAGCCAGTCCCATGTCTCTCGTCGCCTCCACGGATCTCAGCTCGGCTGTGGATGTGGATGTGGATCAGGGTCGGAGAAGTCTGGAAGTCAAGGCTCTGGTCGGGCTCTGCAGTCGGTCCCTCGTAGAACTTCAGTAAAGCAAAGGGTAGTCTCTTGATGGTGCCTGTTTGCACAGGGTAGCCACTCCTTGGCCGCAAGGGAGATTCTTCAGTCTTCTTCTTTCGTCGAATGTCGAAGGTCCAGAGTTTCTGTTCAAGTTGCAGGATCAGGATAATCTAATCTCCTGGGGCCCAGCTACCACTCTTATACTAATCTGGGGGGCTGGGTTGCCTGCTAGGTCACGCCTTATGGGTGGGACCTGGGAGGGGGGTGGTTACACCCCCTTTCCTTTGTCCAGTTTCGCGCCAGGACTGGGGCTGGTGTGCCCCAGCACCGGTTTGAACTGGACTATGCATGGAGCACCTTGTGTGCCCCAGGCAGTGTCTTGTTTCTTTCATCCCTCCCTGCCCCAATACACTAAGGCCTGTCTGAGGTGGTGCTCGCACCTCCCAAGGCAGGAAACCTATTGTCCAAGCCTCCCTTGCCGGGATAACTCCCAGCAGCAGGAGGTCAGACTTGTGTCGTGGCAGCAGCATCCATTTTGTGATGCTGGGGCTCTGGTTAACTTTAACCGGGTAAGTAGGTTACAACATGTCTTCTCCCTCTAGAAGGGAGGGATAATATCCTCATCCCCAGAAATGGGATGGGGGTATTATTCCAAAGTGTTAGACACCTTACACGACATGTATTGATAAAGCCAAACCATAGTTACCATAACCGTTTAAGATTATAAGGCACTTTAAGAGTATATGGTAGGCTATATCATAGAACAGCTATAAGGACATGGTTCCAAAAGCTGCAGACAGGCTCAGCTCATGCTAGAGCACCATCTCACATGTTACCAAGCACTCTGCCTCCAGGATTGTTAAGGCCTGCCATAGGAGTGGCTGATAGGTACACATGTGTCTATATATAAGATAGGTATAGGAATACTACACCTAAGCAAGGGGTGATTACATGACCTTGCCCCAGCTGAGTGATCATCCAGTTGTGTCATAATGGAAGGCCAGGCCAGGGGTAGCATAATACATGCTGCAGCCCCTGGTAGGCCTAGGGTACACCTATGCCCTGGGTACCTAAGGTACACTGTACAGGGGCCAATAAGGTGATCCTATCCAAATGGGTTATGCACCTAAAGTACATAGTATCAATTTAGAGAGAGAACAGCAGGGCTGTGGGTCCGGTTAGCAGGCCCACAGCCACATCTAAGTCGAAAACCAGTAAAGCAAAAGCAAAAAGTGGGGGTGAACATAGAAAGCAGACCCTACTCTCCTACAATCTGCTTTCCTTTGTAGATCAGGGATGACCGTCTCTCCTCCGAAGGAAACACTTTTCCTACTGTGGAGTCTATAGTTGCACCGAGGTAGTGTATCCTTTGGGTTGGTGTGAAGTTCACCCTGAGCCCCAATCTGTGACACAAGTTCAGGCAGCGTTCCAGCTGTGAGTGCACACTCTGAGGCGATGGTCCTTTTATCAGCCAATCGTCGAGATAGGGATAGACGAAGACTCCTGCGCGCCTCAGTGCAGCCGCTACTACTGCCATGCATTTTGTAAATACTCGAGGGGCCGATTTCAGGCCAAATGGTAGGACCTTGAATTGATAGTGAGAGGTCCCCACCATGAAGCTTAGGAATTTCCGATGAGACTGTACTATGGGAACATGAAAATACGCGTCTTGCAGATCCAGCGAGCACATCCAATCTCCTTGCCGGAGATGCGGATATATCTGGTGAAGCGCAAGCATGCGAAACTTTTCCCTTTTGATATGCTTGTTTAGTGTCCGTAAGTCCAAGATGGGTCTGAACTCTGCTTTTGCATTTCTTTTTTGGATCAGAAAATATCTGGAGTAGACTCCTCTTCCTCTCTGCGCCCTGGGGACTTTTTCTATTGCTGATTTGAGCAGCAGGGTCGCTACTTCTTCTCTTAACATCTTGAGGTGTTGAGATGATTGTACCGGGTGGATCGAGGGAGGAGGACTCCGGAAACGAAGCGAGTATCCATGTCGCAGTATATTCAGAACCCATTTGTCCTTTGTGATGGATTGCCACTCTGGGAGATGGTGTGCAATACTTCCTCCCACCGGAGCGGTGGACGGCATTGAAGGAAGCAGGCTCTCATTGCTTTCCTTGAGCCTTGTTTCCACCACCGGCCTGGCGGTTATTTCCACGTCCCCTGGATGATCTACGGGACTGAAATTGCTGTTTCTTTTGCCCTTGTTGATCTTGGTTTTTCTGCCAGTGAGGGGTTTGAACCCTCTGCTGGTAGCTACGCCTGTCGGTTCCCCTACGGCGACGGAATTCTTTCCGTTTCTCTAAGCCCACGGCTTTCATGGTGTCGAGTTCTGACTTCATCCGAGCCATCTCTTCGTGCGCATGAGAACCGAAAAGCGAACTACCCGAGAAAGGCAGATTTAGAATCCTTGCCTGTGCTTCCGGTTTCAAAGCTGTCAGCCTCAGGCAAGAGGACCTTCTGGCGGAAATCCCGTGAGCATATGAGTGCGCTGCCAACGTTGCTCCATCCGCTGCTGCGCTGATCACTTGGTTTGAAACTAGACTGCCCTCGTGCAGGATCTCTTCGAAGTCCTTTCTGTCTTCGAAAGGCACTTTTTCTATAAATTGCTGCAGGGAATCCCATAGTGATCTGTCGTAGCGCCCCAGAAGCGCTGAGGCACTAGCCACTTTCAGACTCGAGGCCGCCGAGCCACATACTCTTCTGCCCCAAGAGTCTTGCGATTTACTGTCTTTATCCGGCGGCACTGTGGATGATGATACCACTGAATGCGTTTTTCTGGCAGCAGCTGTAATCACCGAGTCCGGTGGAGGGTCCGCCTTGAGAAACAGAGGATGCTCGGGGGCTGGACGGTATTTTTTAAGAATCCGCGCCGGCGCGGATTTGATAGACGCTGGCGTTAGGAAGATGTCCATTACTGGTTTAAGCAACCCAGGGACTAAAGGCAACAATGGACGAGACACCGCTCTCTCACGAAGGGTCTCGAAGATGACCAAAGAGGTGGTTTCTTGAACAGGCATGGGAATGTTCAACTTAGTCGCCCCTCTGCACAGCACATCCTGAAAAGTGGTGATATCGTCCACTGGCGACACTCTAGATGGTGGAGTATCTGTGAGTGTGGGTGAGTAATCCCTTCTGGACGAACGGCTTGACAAGGAAGATGAAGGAGACCTCCGTCGCCTTCTCCCCGATCTGATTGATTCCCTCCTCTGAGAGGTAGACCTGGATCGCCTTCTGGGCGAGCGTGAGCGCCCTCGCAATTCTCTTCCTCGAGAATGGGATCTTGCTGGTCGTAATGTTTGATCCAGAGTCCTTAGCCTTGTTAAGGACTCCTTAACTGCCTGAATCATGGAAGGATTTGGAGGCATTTCCCTGACGTGGCTCTGAGGTAGGTCATGGCCCTCGTCTTGAGATGTATGCTCCACCGGAGGAACTGGAGAGACACCCAACAGTTCTGGTGATCCGGATCTTGATCTTGAATCTTGAGAGGCTGAAGGGGAAATGGAGATCGGACGCGATGAATCGTGCTCCGATGTGGTATATATCACCCTATGAGGAGACTTGCGTCTTGAGACTTTCCTAAGCGTCAGACGAATGTGTGACGTCTCCTGGTATCCCACCTCGGGGGACCGTCTCGACGGTGATAGGCCTATCACCGGAGACCTGGACTTGGACGCCGAATGGATCACCGGCGATGTGTCCTGCCTCGACGTCGAGAGCCTTGTCGTCGACGGAGGGCTTGTCCTGGACGGAGGTCTAGAACCCAACTGGGAATCTCGCCTCGACGTCACCATCTTCTCCGGAGATCTGGAGAACTTAGACGACGGAGGCTCCTGCCTCGACGTCGACTTCGACGGAGGCTCCTGCCTCGACGCCGACCTCGACGGAGGCTCCTGCCTCGATGCCGACCTCAACAGAGGCTCCTGCCTCGACGTCGACTCCGACGGAGGCACCCGCCTCGACGTCGACTCCGACGGAGGCCCCCGCCTCGACGTCGACTCCGACGGAAGCACCCGCCTCGACCTCGACTGTTGTGACTATGATCTGTGCCTCGTCGTCGACAGCACCTTCGAAGAGGATCGTCTTTCTCTTGACGGCGAATCATGTCTCGACTTCTAAGATCTTGCAGGATCTTTTGACACCGATCTTTGCCTCGGCGTCACCGTTGATTTCGACGTCGAACGCCTGTGCTCTTCCTGCGACGTCGACTTCTCTCTTGGTGTCGATTTTGACGTTGAGCGATGTCTTGACGTCGAACGGTGTTCTCGACGTTGATCGGCGATGAGCCTCCTTCGACGTTGAAGGATGTTTTCTTGACGTCGAAGTAGCCGACGACGAACAAATGCGCTTCGCCGCCGGATCGAGCGTCGACGTGGACTTTCGTTTGGAAGCATGACTCCCCCTGGACTCCTCACCTCTCAGCGACGATCCCGCCGCTGGAGTCTTCGACGCCGAGCCCGACGCCGATGGAGAACAGACAGGGACCAGCTGCTTCGACGTCGACCACTCCGAAAGGCCATAAAGCCTAATTCTCTCTCGCTCTTTCAAAGTCCTCTTTGAAAGGTCCTTGCAGTGACGGCAGGATGCAGGAGAGTGAGACTCTGGTAGGCAGACAATACACACCTCGTGAGTGTCTGAAGATGCCTTCTTTTTGCCACAGGATAGACACGGCATGAATAAAGAAGGCATTTTTCTGACAGAAAAAGTTGTTAAATTTAGTCAGAAACCACAGATATACGCTTCCCTGATAGAGTTTACCAGAGGAAGTCCAAAAGATTACTAGAAAAGTAACAATTCTTGACTGAAAAGTCAAAAAATAAGAGAGCTGAATTCCAGGGTCCTGACAGAAGGAGCCGGAAAGAACAACTGACCCAACTGTCACCCCTGAGGCATGATGGGATATTGGAGTCAGGGCTGCCTTAAAGGCACGGTGCCAGTTTTTACCTGTACAAGGCTTTTCAGTCTCTATGGTATTGTATTGCAATGCAGCCTGCAGGCTAACAATGTTTGATGGTTCTGTGTTTTGCACAGTGCTCTTTTATCCTTTGTTATGAGTGTATTACCTCATTAAAAAAAAAAAAGAGATTTAGGTGTATTTTTATACCTATGGTGCATTATTGGATAATTGTATCTACATTGTTTAGCCTTCTATGGGGGCTGCATTTGCTTGGAAAAAATAATATATGTGTATACATATACAGAGCTGTATATATATGGTCTTCATATATAATTTTTATTATTTCCGGGGTCCCCGCACATGGGCGGGAATATTCAGTGCTTATGACTATTGATGAGGATCCCCTGGAAGAGAACTGTCTAATTTGAATTGACAATACTATCATTTGAGGTAAGGAACAAAGGAGGGTGAAGTTTAACCTTCCATCTTCTTCTGAGCAATTGATGTTCATTACGTTTGGAGGCTTAGAGGTGATTGTTAAAAGATGGCATTACAAAGTTAAACTCTTGTTTGATGTTCTGGAGTGATACAGAACTTTACTAAATATGTATTTAGTGTATCCTTAAAGTAATTGTCTGCTGTTCTCATTTTTGCCTATTAATAGGGGGTCAGGACCCAGAGGTATTCTTCTCTCCTCCGTGTGAAGCTGGGCTTAAATAAGTTGTAGGTAGGTACTGTGTTGAAATAGAATATCAAAAAGTATACTGTAGTATTCTGTTCTCACTCTACTCCTCTTGGATTTAACCTATACATATACATTTCTGTTTATTATATTTCTACAAGTTTATATTTAACCTATGATTATGTCTCCACGGTTTTTGGAAGCTTCGTGGATGATCGGTTTCTTATGTTTTTTCAGGTATTGAGGGTAGGCTAACATATTCTATGTCAGCTCTTATGTGATGTTTACATTGAAGATATTGTCAACATTTTCTGTTTAGGTATCCTTCCCAGCTGTTCTCTTCCCGTCCTTCCCTCGCTTTATCCGATCATCATTCTGTGTTATTTAAAATCAGAAGTGAAACGAACAAGAGGTGGAATAATTTTGAGCATCAAATCAACTCTGAGGTATCTACAGTCATCACTTTTGGAACTAAAATAAGTGTGTTTATAGTCATTTTCGTGCTCGAAATCAGGGAAAATACAAGCTTCTGAGTAGGAGGAAAAGTCTACTAAAATGGCAATTTTGCTCACAGGGAGGCCTCAAAAAGTGGTTATTCAACATGAGGCGCAATACAATTGACCTTTTGAATCATTTTTTCTACAGTCCAAAAGATCAATTTTCTGATGAACAACGATGACCCCGGACCTGAGGAACTTTCTGCGAATGGTCAATAATGATGATTTTTACATTTGTATTCTTTGGACTGTAAATGACTGTTGGATGTGAATCATCACTTTTGGAACTAAAAGAAGTGTGCTTAGTCATTTTCATGCCCAAATTCAGGCAAAATACAAGCTTCTCAATAGGAGGAAAAATCTGTAAAAATTGTCATTTTGGTCCCCGGGAGGCCTTGAAAAGTGGTTATTCAGCATAAGGCGCATTGAAATTGACATTTTGAATCATTATTTGTATCGTTCAAAAAATCTATTTTCTGATGAAAAACAATGACCCTGGACGTTACGAACCTTCTCCAGATGGTCAGTAATAGTGATTAGTGAATGTTCAATCTTTTGACTGTAAATGACTGTTGGATGTGAATTATCACTTTTGTAACTAAAATAAGTATGTTTAAAATCATTTTCATGCCCAAAATCAAGCAAATTACAAGCTTCTGACTAGGAGCAAAAGGTTTTAAAAATGGTAATTTTGGTCACTGTGAGGCCTTAAAAATTGGTTATTCAATATTGTAGTGTATTGTATATGCATTTATATAGCTCTTACTAACCCTGGCGAGACGGTGAAACGCTTTTTCGGCGAGTAGCACGCTACTCTGGAACCCAGGAAGGATTAGTGTGAATTAGTATAGTGAAATATGAAAGTAATTTGAGTGGTGGATAGGTTAGTCAGTTATTTGAATTCAGAAGGATAGCGGAGGGATAGAAAAGGTTTGCTTTTATATAAATCAATCATATAGCGGTTGTTACCCCTGATGGGGAGTTAAAGCACATTTTTTTGGAGAGTAGCATGCTACTCCGAACCCATAAAGAATTAGTGGTGAATTAGTATAGTGAATGATTATATGTTAGTCGGTTATTGAGTAGGGTAGCAGAGGGATAGAAGAGGGACAGAGATTCGTGTGTGTGTGTGTGTGTGTGTATATATATATATATATATATATATAGCAGTCAACCTTTCCTCAGACGATCCGCTCAATCCTGGATCAAGAAGGGGACGGACTCCGATAAGTTATACCCAAATTATTTTATTTTGTTTGTGCGCTCTGCCGCCATGACGCGTTTCGGGCTCAACAGCCCTTGATCACATGACGAACCCCTCGTGTGAATCCCTTTTAAAGTGACAGTGCTTAATTATTTGCCGTTGACATAGAAGAAAGATTTAGCCATGGTGCTATCGCTTTTGACATGATAGTTCTAGTCACTTATAATTGTAAAATACATCTGTACATTTGTTGCTTCTCACTATATAATTGTAAAATACATTTATACATTTGTTGCTCATTGCCATATAATTTATACAGCAATGAAGTGAGCTGTAATCCGATGTGAGGCTGGAGCTGTTGGCTCATATGCCCTTCTGTCTATTCATAAATGTATAAATACATAAATATATAAATAAACTGCACATATAAAAACAGAGCAATACAAATGGTAAAAAAGCATGTTAAAAGCAAAAAGTTTGTTAAAAACAAAATTGATTTTTAGCAATTGCTAAGCAGCATGGTAATGTTCTAAATGTGCAAAATGGCAAGTAAAGTGCAATGTTGTGCAAAATAGTGCAATGGAATCACCTGTGCATTTATTCAATTATTTTTGGAGACCTTTTTTTCCCATTTTTTCTGTAATACGTGATTCATGAAGGTAAAATGTGGGTCAAGGGAAAAGATAAAAACGGGGAAAAGAGGAAAAGAGAGAAATATCGCGGGAGGGAAATTACAAATATATTTAAAAAATTATTTAAAAATATCTGTATTTTGTGTGGATAATATTATCTTTATAGTGGAGAACCCTGGACGTTGAAATCTACTTCAGTCGAGTTATTTTTATTTATTCTCAGTTAGCTAAAGATTTCTTACAACCACGTGTAGAGATCTTCCGTGGTGTTAAGCCCGTGTGGGCTTTTGCTGTCCAGTTCTAATATATATTTGGTCTCCATTTTTCTGAGGAGAGCCTCACGATCACCGCCTCTTCTAAGAGGTAGGACGCAGTCAATTGCAAAATATTTAAGGAATTGTATGTTGCTAGCATGACAATCCCTGAAGTGTCGGGCCACCGGATATGAGGTGTCTATATTGGTGATTGCACGTAAGTGCTGGAGAATTCTTTTGTGGACTTGCAGTTTTGTGGATCCCACATACTGCAATCCACAAGTGCACTCCAGCACGTAAATGGCAAATTCCGTTTTGCAAGACATATTTTTGGTGATCACGTGTGGTTTTTCCTCAAAAGGAGTGATGAAAGATGTTTTGTTTGTTGCGTGTTTACAAGCTTTACAGGTTGGGCACTTAAAAAAACCCTTACGTTTGGTTAGCCAGTTTGTTATAGCTTTAGTTTCTGGACTACTGTTGACCAAGAAATCACTGGTCGATGGTGCCCTTCTGAAAGTGATGGTTGGGTTGGTAGGGATAATCTCAGTCAGTTGTGCATCTAGGTGTAGCAAGTACCAGTTGTTTCTAACGATTTTACTGAGGCTGTCTTTTTGTTTGTTATACGTTAGGATTAGTCTTATCTCATCTGTTTTGTTCATGTCAGAATGACTGCTCATGGATTTGATTTTACTATTAGAAGGTTTAAATAGTAAAACCTCCCTACTCATGGACCTAGTCTTTTGTATAGCCTCCTCAATGATCTTTTTGCTATATCCTCTTTGAATGAATCTGTTTTTGCTTTCCTGTTGGGCAATTGCTAGGTCATTTTCGGTGCTGCAGATTCTTCTAATCCTGAGCATCTCACCGTATGGGATGCTGTGAATAGTGTGTTTAGGGTGAAAGCTAGAGGAGTGTAGCGTGGTGTTACCTGCGGTGGGTTTGCGGTACAGTTTTGTTTGAAGCTGGTTATTAGCTACATATACTTTCACATCTAAAAAACAAACCTCTGAACGATCAATTGTACTGGTGAAATGCAAATTGAGATTATTATCATTGATGTCATATATGAACTTCAAAGCTTCACTTTCACTACCATCCCAAATTATAAAAAGATCATCAATGTAACGCATCCATTTTATCACATGATTAGTCATTGTTGCAGCATGTGTCGTTTTTAAAACAGTCTCTTCCCAATAGCCCATATGGAGGCAAGCATAACTTGGTGAAAAACTAGCCCCCATGGCTAGTCCTCGTAGTTGCTGGTAGATTTGTTGGTTAAACATAAAGAAATTGTTGTTTAAGCAAAAATGGATAAGACTGATCACCATTTTGTTGTGTTGATGGAATTGGATCAGTCTATTTGATAAAAAATATTCTACCGCTCTCAGTCCATCTTTGTGGTTGATAGAAGTGTAGAGGTTAGCGACGTCCAGAGTTATTAAAAGATAATTGTCATTCCACTGGAAATTGTATATTTGCCTGAGGAAATCAGAGGTGTCTTGGACGTATGAAGGTAGTGCTTGGACTAGATTTTGTAGGAATGAGTCTATGTAGATGGATACGTTTTCAAGTAGACTTTGCTTGGCCGATATTATGGGCCGTCCTGGTGGGTTTTGGATGTCTTTGTGTATTTTTGGTATGAAGTAGATTGCCGGCATAATGGGATGATCTTTTTTCATGAATTTATATTCGTCTTGGTTGAGAAGGCCAATGCTTTTCCATGCTAGAAGTTGTGTGAAGAGTTCATTTTGCGCCTGTGTTGTTGCTTGTTTGTTACTAATCCTGTAACATAATCTATCGTTTAGTTGCTTCATAGCTTCATCAGTGTATTGTTGCAGGGGCCATAGTACCACGTTTCCACCCTTGTCTGAGTTGCGGATGACCACTTTGTCCTGTTCCTTCAATTTTTTGATTAGTTGATTGTATTTTTGCTGTTGAAAGGAATATTTGTTTTTTGTACATGCCGTCTTGTACTTCAGTTTTTTTATTTCCGCAACCACTGTTTCGCTGAATGTGTCAATGTTGTCTCTGGGTAGGATTGGCACAAACTTAGATTTAGGTTTGAAGTTGGTTTTGGGCCTCTGATCTGAAGTCAAGTGTTGTTGTGCCAAGATAGATTGGGAGGAAGGGGACAGGGTACACTCTGGTACGTTGTTTTCTAAGTCTTGTAATACACCTAAAGTGTGAACATCGGATATGATATATATTCACTGAAAAAATCCATAGGTTTCAGGGGCGTTATAGTTAGCTGGACTTTTCACTCGTACAAAAAAATTGAAATTCCCCCGTTATAGTTAGTTCAGCTAACTATAACTCGCACTGCTGATGACGTCACATATTACATCACTCATGACATGGTCAGTGACATCACTCATGACATCACTGATGACATCTCAAATGACATCACTGATGACATCACTGATGACCTCATCCAGTGAATGTGTGTTTTTCTGAAAATTACTTATGTTTTATGTATGTATATCTCAAGGTTGATGGAAGAATAAATGGGTATACAAGTGTCTAAATGGATGATTTGTTTTTGAAAAATTGATTGTATAACTGACTGATTAAGTGTATCTTAGTGAATACATGGCTTAGTGAGTAATGTTTAAATATGTAAATATCTGTATCAGTCTCTCACTTTGTGTATAAGTGGCTGCATGGGTTGGTGAGTAGCTACATGAGTGTCTATATAGGTTATTAGTTGTTTTTTTGAGTATCAGTATGAGTGTCTGAGTGTCTGTATGGTTCGGTGGTGGGTATTACGTAGTGCATAGGTGCATGAATGAGTGACTCACTGTTTGTATGTGTTGAAGACAGCATGTGTGCAGGACTGTATAGGTGGATGAGTGTGTGCATGGGTGTGTTAGTGAGTGAATGACTGTCTCAATAGTGTCTTCATGAGTAACTACATATGTTTTAAACTAGTATATGTGACTATTGGTGTATATAAGTGAGTATATGTGAGAGTGAGAGATTGAAAGAGTTCCTGTATGAATAAGTACGTGTTTCTATAAGTGATTGTTTAAAAGACTAAGTATGTGTACGTTTCTGTAGAAGTAAGTGTGGTGGTGTGTGTATAACTGTATATTCAAGTAAATGGCTGTTTGATTCTTTATTAGCATGAGTGACTGTGTGTGAGTAACTCTATGGATGAGTGGCGTTGTGTAACAGGATGTATAGGTGTATGAGTACATATGATGAGTGAATACATGTATGAGTGACTGTATAGGACTGTTGGTGAATGAGTGGATGTGTATGTGGATCTTAGAGTTACTGAATAGGTTGTTGTAACTGTTTTGAAAATGTTAGTTTATATTTTTGAATGTGTGTATCAAAGGTTATATTAGGGGGAGAGGAGATCTGCCACTCTATCACAAGGATGATGTCATCAGTGATGTCATTTGAGATGTCCTCAGTGATGTCATGAGTGAAGTCACTGACCATGTCATGAGTGATGTAATGTGTGACGTCATCAGCAGTGCATTGCGGGCGCGCAAGTTATAGTTAGCTGAACTAACTATAACGGGGGAATTTCAATTTTATTGTACGAGTGAAAAGTCCAAGCTAACTATAACGTCCCTGAAGCCTATAGTTTTTACAGTGAATTTCTAAGGTTTTTTTAAATGCTAATTCCTAACTATAACGTGCCTGAAACCTATGGTTTTTTCAGTGAATTTCAAAGGTTTTTTAAATGCTAATTTCTAACTATGCCTACATAGATAGGACATGTGAAGAAAGAAGAAAAACGCACGGAAAGAAAAAAAAGAAATTCAGAAAGAAGCAACAGAAGTCCTCAAAGACAAAGAAAAGTGCAGGAAGAAGGATAACGTGCAGAAAGAACAAACAGAAGAGCAGAAAGAAGCCTTGTTGCAAAATCATCCTGTACCCTCAACTTTTTCAGACGGATACTGGTGGTAACTGAGTCTGACTAACCAGTCCTAGAGCCAGTGCTATGTTAAAAGACACTCAGAATACAGTGAAAACACCTACATACACTTGGGAACACTATGTATTGGGGTCCCCCTGTGATTAGCATGACTTCCTCTGTAAGCCCCTAGTATATAATAGGGCAGGGGATTAAAACTACCTCTTAAAACGCGCCGCAGGGCGTGTTTGCACACGTCACCTCAGGCCCCGTCCCCTCCCTTCCCCACTGTGTAAACACGCCCTGTGGCAGTTTTAAGTTGGGAGATTAATTCCCCTTGAATCCTGAGGGTCCCTAGGGTCCAACTAGCCCACTAAGTACCTCCAGTAAGTGCCACAGAGCTGCGTTGCAGAGAGGTGTAAAAAGTGGCACGGACTGGACTACCTCTCTGCAACGCAGCTCAGTGGCGCTTACTGGAAGCACCTGGTGGGCTAGTTAGCCCCCAGGGGCCCTCAGGATTGAAGGGGAATTATTTCCCCAACTCAAAACGCGCCATAGGGCGTGTTTGCACACGTCACCTCAGGCCCCGTCCCCTCCCTTCCCCACTGTGTAAACACGCCCTGTGGCCGTTTTTTAAGTTGGGAGATTAAGTCCCCTGTTTTGAATGTGGCTTCTCACCAATAAGCCACACCCAATCCCTGCACTCCCACCTGGGAGGCAAATATACCACTGCACCTTTGAATAAAATACACTTTTGAGCATGTCTTACCACTCCTGGCACAGCAAGACTTCAACACAAAACAAACAGCGCCTTTTGAAAAGGGGTTTTATTTAACAAAATGCAAAGACTCTATCACTTTTAGAATAAGGCTTGGGGTTTATTACATAATACTCTCTAAACAAAGGCTATCTCAGATACCAAATACATAAGATTCAAATATATGTAGCAAACTTATAATCTAAAGGCATGAATCAATAACTGAGCAAACTATAATACTGATTAATAAACAAGCAATAACTGATATAAGATAAGATACACTGGACGTCCTGCAAGAGATCAGAAAGCTATACATATATATAGAGCAGAGGAGTACTCTGGATGTGCACCTCCCACACCACAAAGAAAACACCTCAAATGATCAAAGCCACTGGCCACACATCACAATGGCAATAACCACACAACTAAATACATCACCTGGTGCATACACTGCCCACTTCTGACCGGGGGAATCGCAGCCGGGGTTCAGAGCTCAGCAAGCCAGGGTTCAATCCGAGATAGACACGTCTGCCCTCGCTCGGAATCCAAGTTCCCAGTTTCTCAGCCTGCAACCCTCCGCTTTAAACACACTAGAAGATTCGTGAAAGACCTCCTCCCACCGCCAGAGGAATTTTACCAGAACTGGCCAAGTTCCAAGCAAGCATCTCCATGGCAGTAAGTAGCTCTCAAGTCTCTTCCTCCATTCACACTTCTTCCAGCCTCTGTCTTGGCGAAGCTCTCACAAGGCCTTCCACAGTACACTAAACAAAAACAATCGCTCAGGAAAACAGCAAGACCTTGAATGTGAATAACCCAAACAACTTGCAAGCACTGCTGTGCATGCAGCAGCAAGGCAGAGTCAGACATGAGGCCCTGTCAAAGACAATAGTCCGCACCTATACTTCTCATCCACACAACTTACAAGCACCACTGTGCACATAGAAAAGTTTGAAGCAAGGTAAAGTCAGAAGGCAGGATGACATGAGACCATGTCAAAGAAAGACAGCAAGATTACAGGACGGAAGAGAAGCAAGAATATGCAGGACCATCCTACACTAAGGCTAGGGTAAAATAACACACTAAAGTCAGTTAAAATGGTGGTGGTCGGAGGTCATCATAGGGTGCCAGACTACAAGAGTGGCTCTTTCACTACAGTCTCCTTGAATCCTGAGGGTCCCTAGGGGCAAAATAGCCCACTAGGTACGTCCAGTAAGCGCCATTGCAGAGAGGTGTAAAAAAGGGCATGGCCAGCACCACCTCTCTGCAACGCAGAGCAGTGGCGCTTACCGGAAGCACCTGGTGGGCTAGTTGGCCCCCAGGGTCCCTCAGGATTGAAAGGGAATAATTTCCCCAACTTAAAACGCGCCACAGGGCGTGTTTGCACACGACACCTCAGGCCCCGTCCCCGCCCTTCACCACTGTGTAAACGCGCCCTGTGGCAGTTCTAAGTTGAGAGATAAAGTTCCCTTGTATCCTAAGGGTCCCTAGGGTCAAACTTGCCCACTAGGTACCTCCAATAAGCGCCACAGAGCTGCGTTGCATAGAGGTGTAAAAAGGGGCGTGGCCTCAGAACACCTGTCTGCAACGCAGCTCCCTGGCACATACTGGAGATACCTGTTGGGCTAGTTGGCCCTCAGGGACCATCAGTATTGAAGGGGAATTAATTCCCCAACTTACAACTGGCCAGGGGGCGCGTTTGCAGAGTGCTGCAAGGAGGGGGCGTGGCCTCCGACGCGATGCCGGTCTTTTATTTATTTAATTTTTTTAAGAAGGAGGGCTGTGTAGACACCCTTCTTTTTCTAATTTATTGGCCCTGGGGACCCCATCCCCCAGGGCCTGCACCCTAATTTTTTTTGTTGAAAAAAATATATTTGGCCCTCCCAAGGCCTTAATCGGCCCCGGGGACCCCAACCCCCGGGTCATGGCCTTTTTTTTTTTTTAATTCTTTAGGAGGGGGGCTGCGTTGCCCCCCTCCTCAGGCCACTTATGGCCCCGGGGACCCCATCCCTCGGGGCCGGCCTTTGTTTTTTATTATTTAAAAAATATATATATTTATAGAAACACCTAGGACATGCTGGACAAACCGTATGTACCTATCACCATGACGATTTGCGTGATATTCATTAAAAGGCGACTATGCATACAATAAATCCACGTGAAATGTATTTACACCGCTAGTGAAGCTCTGACGTGTCTGACGCCCTACCGTGCCTAATCCCTGCGCCCCCGCCGGTGGGTACTCTCCAAGTAGACACCCTTGTCGTTTATTTATACAAACATGGGTAGCTATTGACGGGCACATTTAATACACACGCACACCAAGCCATTCAAAGGGGATTCGACAAAAATTCGACCAAACTATGCAAGAAACCCCCCTCACGGTTAATAAAACACACATCCACCGCCGGATGTGAAATACTTTTTATTTTACTCTCTGGAAAGGAGACGAACCTCACTTGAGAGTCACAGCATGCTCCTGGCTGAGCCCAATGCTGTGTTACACCCACCAGTGCCCGCCGAGTGCCACACACCTCTGTGTTGTATTCCACCAGCTAGTGCGTAAGCTATGACACTCTCTAGCCCATGTGCACTGTAACACCACCCCCGTGAATAGGTCATGCCACACTTGCCTTCGCACGGGTTATATTGCCCCATCTAACGTGCCTTCCTCGATGCCTATGTTATAACGCACAGCGCTATGCCATACATATTACAATCTGGGATCCATATCTTCGTCACAGTACATATGCAATGTTACACTCCCCAGCACATATTTTATATTACAACTTTAGAGACTAGTTAGGTTACACAACACTGCCCTGTGCATATTACACTCCAAGGCGCATATCGCATAGCACGCGCTAGTGCCTGTGCTATCTCACGCTCTCCAATGAATCTGTCATTGCGCACAATGTATTGCATATTATATTTCACGCCCCGGTTCATCTTATATCACACTTATTGGTGCATAGTTTATACCATATACTATATCTAGTTTTCATTTTCAATCGTGCTCTCAGGACTATGTTCTATATAACACTGCGTCCACCTACCCTTTTCACGGGCATTACATTTTGCGATGGAGTTGGAGGGTCAGGGGGTGTTTCTGCCAAGTGAGCCCGGAGTCACAGTCACAAACGTCCTCTTCTTCCTGAATAAAAGTGAGATTATGCTGCATACTTTTTCCTATTTTAAGTAGTTTGCACAGACACACATTTTAAAAACAAAACAATTCCTAATACCCACCTTCTCTGAACAGTTAGCTTGCTGCCCCATCCACCTCCTCCCTATCCTCTGTTGTCTGAATCCATGGACTAGCCTCCTCCCTCCTGCCATGCATGGTCTGATGTGCTGCCACTGCCCTCCATTTAGCATGATGTACCAGTCCACTCCTCCTGCCCTCCATTGCCCAATTCTATGGCCCATCATTGACCTCCTGCTTAGCCTCCGTGCTTAGCTTGCTTCCCCTATTCTCCTTCCCCCTGCCCTCCAATGTCTTTGTGCATGCCCCTGCTCCATCCTTTTCGCCCACTATGTTCCATGGACCTGCCACTCCTATCTACTCTGAGTGTTCTGTTGAGCTGCCACTCCCCTCCCACCTGCCTAGCATTGTCAGATGACTGTAACCTGTCCCTGCCACCTCCACACTGCCTGTCCACATGCCATGCCCCTATCCCCTTCCTGCTGTCCACCATGGTCCATTTTACTGCCACACCCTTCTGCCCTCCCTGGTCTGTTGTGCTGCAACTGCTCCTCCTGCCTGCCCCGCGCGGTCTGTTATGAGGCCCCTTCCCCTGAATTCTCTTGTCTGTGCCCAGGTCCTGACCCTCCCTTCTATCCTCCATGGTCCTTTGTGCATGCCCCTGCACCCTCCTTCTTGCCCATCATAGCCATTGTGCTGCCACTAACCCTCCCGCTTGCCATGCATGGTCTTCTGTGCTGCCATGGCTCCTCCCATGTTCTCTGTGTGGTCAGCTAGCTGCCCCTGACCCCCTCCCACCTTCCCTCCATGGTCTGTGTGTATACCATCATAGTCTCATTGTTGCTCTCCATGGTGTGTCTTGTTTCTAGTGCCCATCCTGCCTGATCTCCATGGTCATCTTGCTGCTCCTGCCCTGCCCCCTTGCCCCCAGCCCTCTGTTTCCATGTACAGACCCTTATTCCCTCCCTCCTGGCTTGTCCCATTGTAATGCCCCTGATCCGTCTCTCCTGCCCTTTATGGTCTGTTATGCTGCAGCTTTCTCTCCTGTCTGTCCATTATGGTCAGCTAGCTACCATTGCCTCTTTCCCCTCTGTTCTCTGTTGTCCATGTGCATGGTCCTGTCCCCTCCCTATTGCTCTCTATGGATTGTTGTGCTGCACTCCCGTCCCGCATGCCCTGTGTGGTGTATTGTGCTGCTGCAAACCCTGATGTCTGCCCTGTAGGGTCAGTTTGGTGCACCTCTCCATGTCCCTCCTGTCCTCTGTTATCTGAGTCCATGTCCCTATCCCAATTTACTCCTGCCTACCATGATCCAATGTACCATACTTGCGAACATTTTGAACTTGGTAAGAGGGAGATTTTGAAAAAAAACTGGGGTATTGTTTTTCCTCTTTGAGTTACATTGCAAAAGAGGAGATTGTAGACAGGAGACAGATCAAATAAAGCCCATTTGAGCTTAAAAACATTGGACGTTTCCTGGCTGAATCGGGTCTGTTGGCATGTATGGTTGTACTACCACTGCCTCTTCCTTCTGCCCACAATGGCCTCTCTTGCCAGTCCTGTATTGTTTCTTTGTTGCCCCTGCCCCCCTTTCCACTGCCCTCCATAGTCTGTTGTGCTGCCACTGCCCTTCCTGCCTGCCCAGTATGGTCAAATTGGTGCCTCTGCACTCTCCTACCTGCCTTCAATTTTCTGAGTCCGTGTCCCTGGCCTCTGCCTCTCAACAGTATCCCAATGAACAACTAGATTGCTAACATTCTATATTTATTACAAAAGTGTGGAACGCCTGACGTCATCTTGATGTAATCAAAACTGTAATACCTAGAGCATTTCCTTTAGAAATTACATATATGAGAGGGTCTTATTTACATCAAAATTATGGTTAGTGCTCTAAAAAAATAAAATGAGGACATATTTTCTGAGTTTTTGAAATAGCGACAAAGAACTTTTAAATTATTTGTAATCTTTATGTTTTTTTATCCAGTTGACCACTTGATTAAATGTTGCGCCTAGGGGAGAGGATGTGGTGTTACTTCCAGAGCTGCAGACTTTGCAACTGGGGAACCAGGTTGGAGTTTCTGCTTCAGCTCAACATTCTGTGATTCTGGTCAAATCACTTAATCTCCCCATGTCTACAACCAAAATGAATTTGATCTTGTGTGATGTAACCAATGCTCATGTAAAGCACTCCAATACCTGACAAGTCTGCACTATATAAAACTGCAAATACACAAAAAATAAGTGTTTTGCACACTTCTGTCATTGGGCTACATGTGGGCTACATCTGGGTGATATTTGTGCTGCATTTGGGCTCTTTTGTCTCTGGTGGCCATCTTGGGAGATTCATTTGTTATGAAGTTTCCTAATTTCCTCATTTACTGCAGTCTCCTCAGTAGGAAATGCTCTCAGTTTTTTACTTTGATTCCATCAAGAAGGTATTCAGATATGTCACACATTTGCCATAAATTCTGAATGTTAGCACTCTAGTTGCTCATTAGATCACTGTAGTAAAGCTACTGCTCACCACGGAAGTCTGCTGCTGGTATTAAAAGTGCATGTTTCAGTCTGCATATCAGAATTGTTTAATGAAATAGAAGAGGATTTGAGAAGTCACTCAAAATGTGCCCTAATGTTTCTTTCTTCAGCACTAATCATAATTTCTATGGCAAAATGAGCCCCCTCATTGTGTTCCTTTTTAAATTAAATGTTTTAAGTGTTACCACTTTATTCCAATCAAGATGGCTTTAGGTGTGACATACTTTTGTCATAAGTTAGACAGTAAGCGCTCTAGTTGTTCTTAAGAACACTCTGGGACATTCTGTCATTGGGCTATACTTGGGCTACATCTGGGTGATATTTGGGCTACATTTGGGCTCTGTTGTCTCTGGTGGCCATCTTGGGAGATTTATTTGTTATGAAGTTTCCTAATTTCCTCATTTACTGCAGTCTCCTCAGTAGGAAATACTTGATGTTTTTTATTTTGGTTCCATCAAGAAGGCATTCAGATGTGTCACACATTTGCCATAAATTCTGAATGTTTGCACTCTAGTTGCTCATTAGATCACTGTAGTAAAGCTACTGCTCACCAGGGAAGTCTGCTGCTGGTATTGAAAGTGCATGTTACAGTCTGCATGTCAGAATCTTTTTATGAAATAGAAGAGGATTTGAGAAGTCACTCAAAATGTGCCCTAATTTTTCATAATTTCTGTGGCAAAATGAACCCCCTCATGTTGTTCCTTTGTAAATTAAATGTTTTAAGTGTTACCACTTTATTCCAATCAAGATGGCTTCAGGTGTGCAATACGTTTGTCATAAGTAGGATTGTTAGCGCTCTAGTTGTACTTTAGAAACAACTAGAAGCTGCAGTAGAACACAAAGGAATCAACTGACAGTCTCTGCCCTTGCTGGATGTACATGTTTTACTGAGAATGTCAGACTTCATTCTCACATGACTGAGAAAGATAATGTGAATTTACAGAAAATATGCTTTCAGTTTAGCTTATAGATCACCTTCCAAACCTCTGTGGGAAAAGCATGAGAAAATAGTTTTCTCTCAAACATGATTCATGATATCACAGCAGAAGGCTTTTTCACATGGTAAAATCACCTTAGAACACACCACAATTCCTAAAATGAGTATTGTACCATCAACAAATAAGTTAAAATGTAACTAAAGTCTTAAAACCTTCTATTAACTGCAATGCTTTTTAATGAGGTGCTATCATGTATATTGGTCCCAAGATGGCTGCCAACACTTCTTGGATGAAGTACTGACAGCCAATCAGATCTCACGATGAGATGTGTGGTTAGGCTCCGCCCAGATATATCTATCTTTTTAACTCTAATTTTCTCAGGAACTACTGAATGGATTTTCACCATTTAAGCAAAAGGCACAAGTCTGAACTGAGGACTACCTCTTTGCCCAATTTGGTGTAATTCCGTTCAGCAGTTCGGGCTGTAGCTGCGTCAACAGGTCCTATGGGAAAATGCATGGGGAAAACGCGTTTTGGGACCCCCCTTTTTTATCGGCCCCAGCTTGATGAATCACCGTGAAATTTTCAGGATAGGAGCGGACCGGAGCTGGCCAAAAGTTTGGAAAATTTCGCGAAGATTCGTCAATCGGCGCAAACGTTATTCCAAATAGAATGTTGCAGATTTCCTATGGAAAATAGGTCCTAACTATAACTACCTACTGGCGACTGCCAGTAGATAATATATAATATAGCGCTTGTTACCCCTGATGCAGTGTTGAAGTGCTTTTCGGCGAGTAGCAGGCTACTCCGGAACCCATAAAGGATTAGTGGTGAATTAGTATAGTGAAATATGAAAGTAATTTGAGTGGTGGATATTAGCCAGTTATTTGGATTGAGAAGGATAGCAGACGGATAGAAGTTGGAAAAAGGGTTGCATTTATATAGTGCTTGCTACCCCTAATGAGGTGTTAAACCGTGTTTTTCGACGAGTAGCACGCTACTCGGAACCCATAAAGGATTAATGGTGAATTAGTATAGTGACAGATGAAATTTGATAAGTGGACATGTTAGTCTGTCATTTTGATTGAAAAGATTACTGAAAGAATAAAAGAGTGAAGGATTTAGACTTGTTTTTTTTTGGACATCAAAGTGGGAGGCTTGGGATGAGTAAAAAGGGATGTGGAGGGGAAGAGTTAGAGGTAAGAGTTTAGAAAGGCTTGTTTTGGGGGATCAGTATTGTATAAAGAGGTGTCCGATGGGGCAAGGAGGAGTAGAGTAGGAGAGAGTCTGAAAAGGGCTATTTTTGGGGTCATAGTAGTGGTATGGGGTTTGAGATGAATGAGAGAGTGGAAGTAGAGCATATATCGATAGAGGTATAGAGTGAGAAATAGGGTAGTGCATTGGAAAAAGTAGGAGAAAGAGGTTTGAGATGAGTTAGAGTTAGAGTTGAGGTAGAAGATAAATTGAGAGAGATATAGGGTGAGAAATAGGGTAGTGCATTGGATATGCTGAATTAGAAGATGAGGCGTGATCCCGTTTACATTTTCCATAATGTTTTGTACAGTCCAAAAAAATCAATTTTCTGATTATAAACAATGACCCTGGGAAGCCCCAATGTACCCTGGACACCTATTTTGCAAAAGCTGGTTCATTATTAATTGAGGACATTACTACATTAGAACGACGCATCTCCCAAGAAATCGAATGGGTAAGGAGATCGTCGTTGGGTCCCCTAGCCACCGCAACTACCCCGGTCCAGAGTCCTGACTGTAGCCCATTAGTAGCTGGGCCTGAGGGCTTAGCGGAAATGCCTGACACCGCTAGATTACTCTGTTCTACTATATCTGGCGCCTCTAATATAGATTCTACCATTCCATCTCAGGCAGATTTCAGCATACTACCCCTCCCCCGACTGAAGCCTCTTCATTCTAATCCCAGCCCCAATATTATTGCACAGGGTAGGGAGGAAAACAGCGCAGGGCCCAAACGGCTAGAACCAATTAAGGCAGGGGTAAGAGAAGGAGCGATTCCTAAAAACAATAAGAAGCCCCAGAACTCACGGGGGAAACAACAACGTAAAAATACTAAAACCACAACTGTATTACAGAGGGAGAAGTCTGAGTTAACCTACAAACGGCAAACTCCACTACAACACAAAAAGATTTTGCCATCCAATGCATCATTCCAGAAATCCCCCAATATTGGAACAATTTCTGGGGAGGAGGACATCACACTTTCTGATATTCGCAACCTGATGAGGCTGATGCTTAAACCATTGGAAGCACGGCTGGGGAAAATTGAAACCTCTCTAAATTGCATTGAAAAGGAATTGGCTCTGTTAATATCTGCCCGTTCAAAAGATAGTACTTTACTTGATACTGGGTGGAGCAGTGCGATGAACAAAATACCCCCACCAGTTATAAACTCGAATACCTCTGATTCCATAAAATCCCATATTTCCCCCCTTCATCCTAAAATACCAGTAACCGGTCAGGCACCAAATAGAAGCCTGAAGGAGAAAACGCCTGTGTTTGAAAAGAAGGGTTCGAACAATAGTAACACTGGGAAACAAACGATCATTAACCTTCCTCCTGAGGCTAGCCCATATATAGTAATTCTAGCAGGCACCCCCGTACTTAAAGAATCCACGCAAGAGTCAGTGGAAGCCCTTAAAAATAAGGTTATCAACTGGCTTACAATTAATAGACCGCTTCCCGAGGGAACAAGCAGTGAAGTTCTGATGGTAAGAAGGGTTTCACGGTTGGGTGGTACAAAGAAATCTATTGATGGAGACTGTGTCCTGGTTAATTTTAGGGACTCCAGGACAGTCTCACACATATTCAATTGGCCCTACCGTGATAGGGGAACCAAAATTCAAGTTTTACCGCTATCCTTCTTTTTTCCACCCCCATCACAAGCTCAGGGACAGGGAGTTTGGGAACAAGTACCGAGTAGAGGCTGTAGGTGGGGCAATAGGGAAAGGGGTATCCGCTGCAGGAACGAACCATCGTATCTTGGCTACTTTCCCACCCAGAATAGATATGGGAACTTAGACTGGGTAGATTGACTGCGCAGGACAAGTAGCAAAGAGGATAGCACAACACACCCCCCAAGCGAGGAACCTAGCACTGCGAAGGATGGGATTAAGAATCAGACAGCTAATTCTCTCGATTACCCTAATATCCTTGCATGTGAGGTTGAGACTTACCAAGCCCTAATACCCAGTATTAGTACATCCCTAGTGCACGAATTGCGTAGCACTTCTGTCCTGGATGAACCTACCGATAGAATTAACCCTCCCGTTCTAAAAATACTATCATGGAATGTGGCGGGTTCTCACTAATAAGTTGCATTGCCCAGAATGGAACACACTTGTCAATAGTAAAGACATATGTATGTTCCAAGAAACCTGGGCATGCGAAGAGGTGACTTATCCAGGATATGCGTCTTTCTTTATGAAGGCGAAATGGGGAGGGAAAGGACGTCCCTCGGGCGGTCTCGCAACTTGGTTGGCAGCAGATCTGGGATGCAGCGCTGTTCTACATCCTCTTTCGATGGAGGATATACTTGTTATATTATTGGAATGGCCAAACCTAAATAGACTCATGGTGGTAAATGTCTACTCTCGCCCAGTAACTAACGGGCTCGAATCTCGTACTATAGAGCAACTCGCTCTAGTCCTAAGCGAAATTCCTGTAGATACTCCTTATTTAATTGGGGGCGATCTAAATTGTCATTATGAGCCACTCTATGGCCCATTAGACGGACTGGCCGATGAGGAGGATGCCCTCTGGTCAATACCCCCCTTGGAGGCGCCTGGCCCAAGAGCATGGACACCCCTTGCGGTCCAAATTACATCATTAACTCTAAAATTTGGTCTTCGGGCTTGCAATGGCCGGAAAAAATCCGATATCCCACCAAAGAACACATATAATAGAGGTGGTAGGGAATCAAAATTGGATTATATTCTTGTCCCCCTAGCATCTTGGTCACTCATTCACGACTTTCGGGTTCTCCCGAGGGTGGATAGCGACCATCATGCTTTGGAAGCGGAATATATTCTCCCCGACAGCACGGTCATGAGGGATCAGCCACTGATATCCCGGACGGGCCTAACTCTTGCTAATAATAGAAGGAGAGTGAGATGGGAAAGATTACTTCTAAACCCAGATAACCTCCCTAGTCTTTACGCCCGGGCTATTCCCATACTTACAAAAGCTTCTGAAATTATTGAACAAGTTGTTACTCCCGATACCCGAAATGAGTGGGGAACACTCCATGCTGACCTAATTTTGGTGTTGTCCGACATCCTCTTTACAACGCAGCAAGGACCTACTAGACGCCCTTCCAGTCCCACTTGGTATAATTCCACTTGCCGGAAGGCCAAATCGAACCTTTTGGACGCAATTAAAGAGGGTTCGGGGATTGAGGTCATCAGGGCCAGGCGTACAGCTTACAAGTGTACGATAGGCCTCGCCCAAAAGGAATGGGAGCATAACAAATGGGAGAAACTCAAAATTACTTTAGCACGAGGAGATTCTCGCATATTCTGGCGCCTTGTGAATTCACGGGGAAAGCGCGAACAAATTGAAAAACCTGCTAGAGTGACCTGCTTCTTGACGGGGCTGCTGTCCTTGCCCTCCTTCCCTCACCGCTGACTCTGTTGGTGCTCCCTCGCTGGGTGTAGGCTTGCCATTTCATCACGCTGCCCGGAGCGGGGAAAACCACAACTCCCAGGTGCCCCGGCGCTCATTGACGACATCTAAGCGCCCGGAGGCGCATAAAAGATCGCTGCTTCCTTGGTGGAGCGGGAAAGCGCGAACAAATTGAAAAACCTGCTAGAGTGACCTGCTTCTTGACGGGGCTGCTGTCCTTGCCCTCCTTCCCTCACCGCTGACTCTGTTGGTGCTCCCTCGCTGGGTGTAGGCTTGCCATTTCATCACGCTGCCCGGAGCGGGGAAAACCACAACTCCCAGGTGCCCCGGCGCTCATTGACGACATCTAAGCGCCCGGAGGCGCATAAAAGATCGCTGCTTCCTTGGTGGAGCGGGAAAGCGCGAACAAATTGAAAAACCTGCTAGAGTGACCTGCTTCTTGACGGGGCTGCTGTCCTTGCCCTCCTTCCCTCACCGCTGACTCTGTTGGTGCTCCCTCGCTGGGTGTAGGCTTGCCATTTCATCACGCTTTCCTGGAGCGGGGAAAACCACAACTCCCAGGTGCCCCGGCGCTCATTGACGACATCTAAGCGCCCGGAGGCGCATAAAAGATCGCTGCTTCCTCCGCGTCGCGGGACGGGCGCGGGCGGGCGCCGGGCTAAGCCCGGGCAAAGGGCGGGCCGTCTGAGGCCGTCAGAGGGCGAAAGAGGTTGGGTTGGGACTACCCCCCTTACATCTTGTCAGACCCGTCATCGTCATCTGTTCTGGGGTGAGTTCCACAAAGCACTTCTTGTGACATTATTTATCACCTGTTTGAGTCATGACGAAGGGACATTCTAAATCAAGCACGAGGGCTGCCGGCATGGGGACATTGGACAATTATTTAAAACAGGCTGAAACTGCTGTAGTGAATGAAATTGCCCTGGTTGAACGCCGACTATCTCTTGAGCCCACTGGACATTTAAGTATCCCGTTACCCTTAGACGATATTTCCTTCCCTAATGCCACACCGGCTGTATTGTATCCCCGTGTGATTCCCTGTGAGTCAATTGTGGAAGACTGTCATCCTACTGCTATTACACCTTTAAGCACAGATAGTATAGCCCCTTCACCTGTGGCTATTCATACTAGACAGTCTAGGATTAAAAGCGATATTATGATTAATGGGGGGAAAATTGTCACGGTTAAAAGAAAAGCTATTAAAAACCCAGCGGGAAATCGAAAGCAGGCAAAGCAACCAAGGACTATTACCACTGATCCTGGGTCGGAGCGAGTTAATCCTAGCTCTCTTCACTTACATAGTGTGGATCCTGGTGAGAGCAGGCGTGTCAGTCCCAACTTAGGTGCGGACCAGAGTAGGGAGACACTTATGTCTAGTATTGTTACATCCATGGAAGCACATCTCACGTCACTTATTCAGCCCCTAATAGTTACTCTGAAGCGTAGTGAGGACCGTATTAGTATTATGGAATCTCACCTCAGTAGTAAAGTGCTTAAAACAGGCTCAAACACTGCGGTAGGGGATACACTGAGCACAATTACGGCTTCTGTGGATAACTTGTTGAGTTCCATGATCACCCCTTCACAACAACCAGTCCCTCCTGTAGTGCCCAACTGCTTAGGATCTAATATTTCCAAATCAGCCAAAGATAATCTAGGTAAGACCCTAGGAAAGGAAGGGCAAATGCAGACAAAGGAGGGGCCCCATATTTCCCTGTACCACAACAAGGAGGGGATTTCTCCTTACATTTACCGGCTGAGGCATGCCCCCATACTATAATTCTAGCCAATGTGCCCAAATTGGAGTGTGATAAAAAGGAACACTGGACCTCTCTGAGAAACAAGGCTCTTCACCACTTGTCAAATAAAACGGTTCTGGGTCACCACCTCCATAAGCACTTCATGATGATCAGAAGGGTACCATGGGTAGGAAAGACTGTTAAACACCTAGAGGGAGACTGTATCGTTGTAAGCTTTAGATCCCCAGGGTTGGTAAATGATATTTTAAGACAGGCAGGGTCTGTGAGAATCCATAAAGACTACGTGAACATTCTCCCCTTGGGTTTCTTTTATCCTCCATCCCATATTAGATCAATGTTTTCTGTCCAACCTAATAGACTCGATCCTATTAATAACTTTGTTGTCCCAGTCTCTAATAGATTTGATGTCTTTTCCAACCTGGAAGAAATCGAGTGACTAAGGACTCGTGATCAAATTATTACCCCTGACACACGAGTTCCTGTCCCTCTAGCCGTGAAATCACCAAATCATGTTTCCACCTCAGTAGGACCAATTCAGGAATCACCGGGTCTTTTATCTAAATTGTTCTCCTGGAATATAGCAGGTCTAAAAAGTAAATTAGATGATCCTGCTTGGAGAAAACTAATCAGCTCGGGTGACATTATCGGTTTGCAAGAGACATGGGACACAGAGGATACGTTGTATATCGATGGGTATGTGAGCTTTTTCGCATCTGCCACCCCGACTAGTTCTGGGAGGGCGAAGGGTGGGTTGGTTACTCTAATTTCAGCAACCATACCCGGGTCATTTTCTCAACTAGAAACTGGCTCGTCAAATTGTCTGGCCATTTTTATTTTGATGAATGAGGGATCTGATTTTTTGGTAGTTAATTTTTACAATTCATATGACAGAGTTGCCACGACCGATCACCTGGCCGCGTTAAACAGCTTTTTAGCTGATCACAAGGAGACTAATAAACTTAACAGTAAGAATTGCCTCACCATAATGATGGGTGATTTTAACATCCATGGTTGTCCACTTCAATGCTTCCCCTCGGATCCATTGGGACCGATGGAATCAGGGGTTGCACATTTTGAACACACAGTGGCGGGAGATCTTCTCGAATCCATTTTGGCAGACCATGGTTTGTTTCTCCCGTCTACGGCGGGCGAAATTATCCCCACCTTTAAAGGAACTGGGAAAGACTCAGTCATTGATTATATTTTTGTTAGCTCTGCTCTTGGGGTTAATATTAAAAGTTATATGACGACCTGGACCCATTTTAGTGACCACAATCCCGTGATCCTTAGTCTTTGGCACCTTCTTAAAAAACCTGTTAAACCTCAAGCAAACGTGGATAAATCCGATATTCGCCCATCAGATCAGGACCGTAGAATCAGATGGAGCAAAGTAATTCCAGGCGACTTTTATAACAATTTAAAAAGTAAGGTTGGATCTGAGTTAAATACGTGCCTGGACCTCGAAGCAGGTGATGATGAGGTTCTAGTGGCATATTCTGCTATTTGTACTCAGATCTTAGCAGATTTGAGCTGCCCAGGTAAACATAAGGATAAGGCTGAGCTAGGCTGGTTTGATAAAAGCTGTTCAACTGCAAACAGAAAGCTGAAGGCCGCCTTGAAATCCAAGCCAGTGAACAGGACCATGGTTTCTGGGCTGAGGAAAGAATATAAGAAAACTTTGGATGCCAGAAAAAAGAAGATCAGGGAGGAAGCATGGGAAGAACTTTCCTGTGTGGATGTTATAAGAAATAGTGCAAAGTTTTGGTCAGTGGTTAATAAACCCTTCTTTTGTGATACAGCTAATGATCAATTAGATTGCGGCATTGGGAAACAATCTTGGCACTCTCATTTTACATCAGTCTATGAAATGGGCACTTGTGGTGAATCGAGTATTTCTTCCACTATTGTGAACCCATATACTTTATTAGTCTCTAAGACAGAGGTGGTTGAGGCCATCGGTAAAATGACAAGTAATAAGGCTCCAGGCCCCGATGGCGTCCCAGCGGACCTCTTTAAATCTGATCCTGAGACTTGGTCCATAGTACTAACCAATGTTTTTAACCGGGTATGTGTCGCTGGGATTCCGGACACTTGGTCCGAATCAGTGATCATACCCATTTTTAAGAAAGGTAACAGGGGGGACCCCAGCTGCTATCGGCCTATCTCCCTTATTGATTCAGCTGTGAAGGTTCTGGGGCGTGTGGTCCTGGGCAGACTAACTGATTGGCTAGAAGACACAGCTACTCTTTCGTGTCTACAATATGGGTTTCGCAAGGGCCGCGGGACCATAGACCAGAGCCTGAACCTTCAACTTTTAATAGGCAAGTATACCATTGCGAAAAAAGGGGCCTTGTATCTGGCCTTTATGGACTTGTCCTCGGCGTTTGATCGAGTAAATCGTTCAAAACTGTGGGGGTTACTACTTAAATGTGGAATAGATGCTAATATTGTTTATTTCCTAGCTGATTTGCACAGAGATCTCACTGCCACGGTCAGATACGATCGTCTTGGTAATTCCACGGATAAGATAGGAATCACTAACGGCGGTAGGCAAGGATGCATTTTAGCCCCCCTGCTTTTTACACTTTATATTAACGATCTGGGTTCTACACTAATTAAGTCATGCAAGGATATTCCCAGGGCAGGCAAATTCGCCATTCCAGCATTATTGTATGCTGATGATGCCGCGCTCTTAGCACGCACGGCTGTAGGGCTCCAAAATCTTTTAGATTCTTTTGCAAAATTCATGATTGCACTTGATCTTGGAGTGAATTTCTCCAAATCCCATGTGATGATTGTGGGCACCAAATCAAAGAGAGTAAAAACTATGTTTTGTGAAGGTCATGTTTTATCACGGGTTACGAGATTCCCTTATTTGGGGGTCATCTTTGATGACAAGTCCACCTGGGCCCCACAATTAGCTGCCAAACGTAATGCTTTTGCTAGGGCCACACTTGCTGTCTTGGAGTTTGGACGCAAATTGGGGGTGAAGCCCACGCAAGCTATGTTGAATATTTACGTAGCCAAATGCACCTCCATTGCATTGTATGGTGCTGATTTGTGGGGATTTAAAAATATCTCTGATTTGCAGGTTGTAGAAGATCGATTCTTAAAATCTTTATTATCCCTCCCCTGCTCAACATCGGGCTATATTGTCCACCAAGAGTGTGGGATAGACTACTTAACGGACCGCATAGCTATTGCCCCACTCCTGGAATGGATTTCTATTTGGTTAAATCCTGAACTAGAACTGAATCACGCGATTTTAAAAGATTGCCTATCTTTAGAGTATGGCAAAACTATCCCGTGGTTGAATTATATTAAGTATCTAGCCAGGTACCTGGGTCGACCTGATTTATTTGAAAATCCAAGTATTATAGTAAAGGGGGATCTAAAATGGGTTAAAGTCACCCATAAACAGAGGGCAATGCTAATAAGGGAAGAAAAGGAGTTACTCAAACCCACTGTAAGGGCTCATCAGTTGATTATTACATCTAACAGTTTAGAGCCTTACCTGGGTATTGTTAATAATATGAACCATCGTTTTTTATTAACTAGGTTCAGAATGAACAAATTCCATCTTTTACTTACTGACTCCCCTGGTTGGACGAAGGAGAGGGATCTGGGGATCTGTTCATGTGACAGATTTTCCATTAAAGATACCACACACTTTATCTTCTTTTGTAGCCACCTGTCTTCTTGGCGTTGGTCCTATGTTTAAACTATACAACCAATGATTTTAATTGTCTACGCATTGTTGGTTTTTTTTGAGTTGCAGATCTATTGTTGTTAATTGTGTGTCATATATGTGGTATATTTGTTTTTCTATTTTTGTCCTGGTTGTACAATTAATCATAAACTGTGCTTCAATAGTTTGATGTGAACCATATTATATGTATTACAATACAGTATGAAAATTGTTTAAAAAAAATGATAAAAAAAATGACAAAAGTTATTAATAAATGAAATATTATAGTTTTATATACCGTTGACTGTGGGTATTATTTTATTGTATGGACATATTGCCTTTAATTCAAATCATACAGTGTAGGAAGTCTTGTTTCTCATTAGTCTTTCTCCCTGAACTCTTCCTCACTCATTAATATATTCAGGGTCCCTCTGCTGTAATTTACTGCCACCTGTCTTCAATCCGTAAAAAATACATCATTCCTCTTATAAAAAATAAAGGTTTTAGACAGGTAAAACCAGCACTCATGTACCTTCAGATGTTGGGTTCTCCTTGGAAGATATTTAACATAGCTACTTTTTTAGTAATCTCAATGAGATTGGGAAAAAAGATCACATGGTTATAGTGTATATCACCTCTGAATTTTGACTAAAAATTTATTTTTATCAATATGTCTGTAATTTTATGTCAAATGTTTTTATAATGGTTGCATTGTTTTATGTACGTCGTACTTTTATGGTTTTTGCTATGAACCGAATAAAGTAACTTTGACTGACTGACTGACTGACCCCGGACCTTACGAACTTTATCCACATAGTGAGTAATTTTGATTTTTGAATGTTTAATCTTTTAAGACTGTAAATGACTGTTGGATGTGATTAATCACTTTTGGAACTAACATAAGTGTGTTTAGTCATTTTCTTGCCAAAATCCAGCAAAATACAACCGTCTGACTATGAGGAAAAGTCTGTAAAAATTGTAATTTTGGGCACTGTGAGGCTGTAAAAAGTGGTTATTCAACATGAGGCATGTTCCAATTGACATTTTGAATAATTTTTTGTACAGTCCAAAAAATAAATTTTTTGATGATAGATGACCCCTGACCTCTTGAACTTCCCCTGATGGTCCGTAGTTGAGATTTTTTAATGTTTCATCTTTTGACTGTAAAGGACTGTTGAATGTGAATTATCACTTTTGGAACTAAAATAAGTGTGTTTAGAGTCATTTTTCTGCCATTAATCGGTCAAAATTGTAGCTTCTGAGTAGGAGGAAAAGTCTGTAAAAATTGCAACTTTTGTCACTGTGAGGTCTAAAAAAGTGGTTACTCAACTTTAGGCATGACACAATTTAAATTTTTAATCATTTTTGGTATAGTCGAACAAAATTAATTTTCTGCTGAAAAACGATGACCCTGGACCTGTCGAACATTCTCCGGATGGTTAGTAATGGTGATTTTCAAATGTTTAATCTTTTGACTGTAAATACCTATTGGATGAGAAATGTCACTTGGAACTAAAATATGTTTGCTTAGAGTCATTTCCCTGCCCGAATCGTTGAAAATAGAATCTTCTGAGTAGGAGGAAAAGTCTGTAAAAATGGCAGTTTTGGTCACAGGCTTGAAAAAGTGGTTATTCATCATGACATGATCGAATTGACATTTTGAATCATTTTTTGTATAGTCCAAAAAATCAATTTTATGATGAGAAACGATGACCCCCGACCTTACAAACTTTCTCCAGATGGTCAGTAATGTTGATTTTTTTAATGTTTAATCTGTTCATTGTTGGATGTGAATTGTCAATTTTGGAACTAAAATAAGTGTGTTTAGAGTGGCACTGGGTGTAAAACTCCGCTCGCGGAGTTTGCGGATTTTTGGCAACAGAACGCAGTTACACCAAAAACTCCGCGGTCCACAGCAGAGCGGAGTTTTTTTAGTTCACAAGCTCAAAATGCGTTCGCCTACGAGTTGCAAGCTCCACGAGATTTGGTAGTCGGACGCACGATCCTGCGAGAGTGTACAATCGCGAACACGTCATTCGGGCCCGCTATCAGATTTCCACCATGAGTTTGTGAAGATCGCGATCCCGAACACGCAGAATTTGCAATCTCGAGAACAATATATCGAGCAGCCTTCTCAAAATGATGATTTGGATGAAAAAAACTCCTCAGATTGAAATTTGGTTATAGTTTCTCGTGAAAGGAGTACTTTTTCTACCTTTTATATTTTGAAGAGGAAGGAAATGTCCCAGTGACTCCAACTTCCTGTTCCTGTCCAGCAGGCTCCTCCCAGTGGGAGGACCTGGCTTGGCAGTTCGGGCTGGACTGTTCCCATGAGGCACAGGGTCAAGACTGATTTGCATATGGCTGGGTTCAAACTGGAACGGCATGGTGAGCAAAAAAACAATGGATTTAGGCCCAGATCTCTGTACTGGGGTGAATGTATGACATTGTTCTGCATTCTGTCCATCAACTTGTTTTTGCATTTGTCCTCCCAGTTTTGTCCATCTCCTGTTCACTTTTCATTTGGATTTGGAGCTAGAAGGATCCCTTTTTTTGTCTGCTCCATCATACATCATTGAATTTGAGGACTTTTGGATTTCAGATTTCACAAGTAAGCTGGAAAATTGGTGTTTGTTTGATTGGGGCATTGCACCTAATTTTTTTTATTTTTACTTTTCATTGTTTTTTTTAAAATGTGTAGTGCTGGGTGGCCTGTAGTTTCAGGAGGGACCTGGTTGCTTCTTTGAGTGTAATTTTTCTTCTAGTTTTCTTTTATAAATGAAACATGTTGCAAAGTTAAGTACATCTTCTCCAACTTTTTAAATCAATTTGAAATATTTATTTAATCACTAGCTCAGTAGTCCGCCAATAGGCCTTTCACCCAGTAGGTCCAGAGCTACTCATGGGTGCATGAAACAACTGTTTATGTGGTGTCTGTTGCATTTAAACATCAATTAGGGCATGGATGACATTGGATTGAAATGCAAAAATAGTTTTTTTTTCTTCACTTTTTTCAATGTGTGTTAAATGTTATAAATGCCTTTGTTGAATGTGTGTGGTTGTTGTGTAACTTGCAACCCGTTTTTAGCCCTGCAGATATTACGTGCCCACATAAAAATTTGTTTCCCTCCCCCCCCTCTCCCTCTTAGTTTACTGGGAGTCCGTGAATGTAAGTCCGTAGTAGGTCCACCAAGGCTTCCATATTTTCCTAAATTTTTTCGGGCACCCCCTTGCTATATAAGTTGTTTTTTCCCCCAACATGTACATATCCATACTCCTCCGCCATTCCTCTAGCGTTGGGTTAGACATCGCACCCCACGCTTTTGCCAGGTCCCTTTTGGCCACCACCAATCCCAGCTGGAGCAATGTTAGTTTTGCCTTGGGGAGATCAAGGTCTGTGGGTACGCCCAACAGAATAAACAAAGGGTCTGGGGGTATTGAGTCGTGCAGTAAATTCTCCATCTCCTTCAACAGTCCTCCCCAATATACCTGCACTTGTGGGCACCCCAAAGCCATGTGAAAGAAGGTACCTTCCCTGATGTGAGGCAGTTGGGAGATTCCGCTCTTCCAATCCTATGCAGTCGGGCTCTGTCATAATTCATTCTATGCAGGTACTTAAATTGAATCAATCATAGCCTGGACCTAATAGCTACCTCCCTCGGGTGCATCAGGGCCATTTCCCAATCCAGGTTATCTATGTCCCCCAGATCAGCTTCCCAACGTGACATCAATGTCTTCAGAGGATCCGGTGTGTTATTCATGATTGTTCTATAGGTCCAGGACAGTGCTTTCCCCCCAATTTCGTCCATCAAAAGCCTGCCCTCCAGGGGGGAGTTTTCCAGGAGACCCTCCATATCAATACTCTGCGCCCTCCATGCATGCCTCAATTGCAAATATTTAAAATGCTGCGTCTTACTCATGTCATACCCCGTCTGGAGGTGCGAAAACGTCACCAGTTCCTTCCGGTATACTATATCTTTAAGGTGGGAAATGCCTATTAAGTCCCATTTCTGGAAACCTGTCAGCTTGGCAAATTCCGTGAGTCGTGTTCCCACCCACAGCGAAGTTTCCTTAGTCATCTTTCCTTCCCATTTTATCCGCCTCTCCACTTTCTTCCAGGCCATTATTACCATCTGCGTTGCTGGCAACAATCTCGCAACCCCTTTACCTCCATATAGATAATGCAGGAACAGTTTTTTGAAGAACTGTGTGTGTTCCAGCGCATACGTGGGGTGATCCCTGTCTCCGAATTCCCAATCATTATTAACTATCAAGTGGGTGGCCCAGTAATAGGAGCGGAGGTCCGGCAAGGAAATGCCGCCACTATATTGGTTGCATTGTAACTTCTCCAGCGCTACCCTGGGGGGCTTAGCTCCCCAAAAGAACTTTCGTAGGGTGTCATCAATCCTGATAAACACCTCTTCCGGGATTGGATGATAAGTATTTTGCAGCACATATAAACATTTTGGTAAAGTAATCATTTTAAAGAGTGCCGCTCTTCCAAGCAGCGTCAAGGGCAAAGAGGCCCAACGTTCCACGTCTGAGCGGAAATTGCCTAATATCGCATACAGTTTTTGCTCCAGTGCCCGCGGCTTATCCAGCGTGACATGTAGACCCAGGTATTTTATTCCCTGAGATGCAACCTGGAGCTGACCGGGATACACTGCGGTCCCTACACCTTGTCCCACCGGATAGATACACGACTTTCCCCAGTTTATTCTGTACCCCGCGTGTCTACCATATTCCTTGCAGCATGCCATAATGGTAGGGAGTGTCTTGTCGGGGTTCGTGACATATAGGAGTATATCGTTGGCATATAATGAAATACGCTCCTCAAGATTGTCTCTGTCATTCGCTCGGAAACCTGTTCTATTTGGGTGCACTCTGATTATACATGCAAGGGGCTCTAGGACTATCGTGAAAATCAAGGGAGACAGGGGGCAGCCCTGTCTAGTTCCCCTTTCAATCGGGAACTGACGAGACGTGACCCCGTTGACCCTGACTCTTGCCACTGGCCTTTCATATAGTAGGGCTATCCACTTCCTAAACTCAGGACCAAACCCCAGCCTGTCCAAAATTACCCTAAGGAACGGCCAGTGGACTGTGTCAAAGGCCTTCTCGGCGTCCAGAGATAGTATAAGGTGAGGCTCAGGTCTATGTTTTACCATCTCCAACCAGTTAGAGAATCGTCTAAGGTTATGTCTTGTTGATCTCTTGGGCATAAAGCCCGACTGGTCCCTGTGAACAAGCCCCGTAATAACCTTCATAACCCTATTGGCCAAGATTCTGGCCAGGATCTTAGTTTCCATCTTTAGTAGGGATATTGGCCTGTATGAGCAACATCTCTGCGGCGGCCGCCCTTCTTTAGGTATCACCACAATAGTGGCCGCTCTCAAGTCTTCAGGCAGTATACCCACTTCTCTCGCCTCAAGATACATATGCAAGAGATGCTTGCTATAAAGTGCCCCGTGTCGTTTACATAATTCCGGTGGGAGTCCGTTGGGACCCGCAGCCTTCCTTGGTTTCATCTGACCAATGGCCTCCAGAATTTCTTTAACTGACAACTTTGCCTCCAGCGCTTGTGTTTCACTGGACTCGGTTCGAGGGAGTTGCATGGATTTTAGATACGTGTGGATCTGGTCATCATCCGCTAAGTATCTTGTCGCGTAGAAGGCCTCATAATAACCTGCAAAGGCATGCGCTATTGTCTCCGGGGTTGCATGGACCTGGTCATCTTCCGTCTGTAGCTGGGTTACCCATCTATTTTCCTGCTCCTTCCTACTGAGCCAGGCAAGGAGCCTACCCGTTTTGTCACTCACATCATACAGCCGCCTGGTCATTGCCTGTATGGTGTGCTGTACATCTCTCTTGGCTGACGCCAAATACTCCTCCTGCAGGAGCTTCAACCGCCTCAACTGGGCAGGGCTGGCGTTTGCGGTGGCTTGCGTTTTGGCCTGCAGGAGCTGCACTTCAAGTCTTGTGACCTCCTCGTTTTCTTTGCGCTTTTTATGCGCTCTGGTATTCTGGGCTCTGTCTAGAAGGACTGCTTTGTAAGCTTCCCATAGAGTGATAGCGGAGTCCACTGACCCCACATTTTCCTTAAAGTAGAGCTCCGTGTCCACCCTAATCTCTCGGGCCACCTGCGGGTCCTGCAGTTCCCACGAGTTCAATTTCCAAGCCGCCGCACAGTGTTGCCTCTGGGTCCCCATTGTCAACCACAAAGGTGAATGGTCAGAAAGACCTCGTGCTAGGAATTCAATTTTTTGCACTCTCCCTAGGTCGACAGCCAAGGTGAATATATAATCGAATCTCGAGAAGGCCTTATGGGCCCCTGAATAGAAAGAATATGCTTTTGTCCGGGGATGCTGTCTGCGCCACGTGTCGGTGAGTGCCAGAGTATCCACAAACCTTTTGAGTGGGGTATCCCATGGGGTTCCGGCTGGAGCTGTCGTGCAGTCCCATAAGGGGTCCATCACATCATTGAAGTCACCGCCTATTATATGTGTGTGGGAACCTGCTTCTAGAAGAATGACAGCTAACCTATCCATGGTGCGTTTCTGTAGTCTAGGGGGTACATACACACTAATGAGCGTGATATATCTCCTATCCCAGATCCCTCTTACGGCCACATGGGTTCCATCGGGGTCACTCCAAGTACGTTCGATCCTGAATGGCGGACTTTTCCTTATTAAAATGGCGACCCCTCTCGCCCCGGTAGAAAACCCAGCGTGTGCCAGAGTCATATACGGTCGACGGCCCAAGAAATTGCAGCGCGTGCCCTTTAAGTAAGAGGATAATATCTGGTATTAGCCTTTTACAGTAGGACACAACCAAACCTCGCTTTACCTTGTTCCCCATCCCGTTGACATTCCATGATAAAACTGAATACGGGGTGTAATTAGCCATGACCCATTCTAGGTATCCTCAAACCCTGCCGCTCTCTTCGCTCTGCCCCCTCCTGTAACACCCTCTCACTGAAAATGTACAAATGACACATTCCCACGTTCTCTTGTCCAAAACCGCATTAACCTCCCACTCACCCCCCCCCAAGCCCCCCGCTACCCATCCGACTCTGCCCGGGGTCAACATGACCAAGTTCTAAACCTTCAAACTTCCCCTCCCACCCACCTCCCCCCATGTGAAATGGCTATAAGCGCCTGCCCACCCTCAACCAACCAGCAGCTCAGTTGCTACGTCTCGAAATATTTTCAAGACCAAGAATAGCCTCCTCAACACAATGAAAAAACAAACAATAAATAAAACTTTCCCAAAATAACACTGAAAGAAAGGCACTGCACCCAGTGGGGGTGTGTGCTAGCCCTTCCGTCTGCTTACTGTCCCTTTAGCTCCCCGCGCCCATCACTGCATCTCCTTCAAGCCCTTCTTCGTAGCTGGCTTGTGTGTCATCGCCAATGGCCCTGCCGGTCTCTACTGGATTTTCTAGGAGCTTGATGTTCTGCATAAGGGGGTGGTCTGTCTCTGAGTCCGTGGTTAGAGCCTGGTCCGTACAGTCCGCCAGTCTCCGGTGATCCATGTCTTTTTCCCTTTGACGGCCAGGAGGAATACCTCTCCGTGATGTGCTCTCCGAGTCCGAGGTGCGGTGCGTCTGACCCGCGACCCCCCTACTGCTGTATGGTGTTGCTCTATTGCGACCTTTTTGCGACTGCGGTCTATCTCTCCAGGTCGGCCTCTGAGTCCGGGGGCCTAGTCCGCACCTCTGGGGGTCCGAGCCGAGGACGCTCTTCAATCCAGTGCCAGGCCTCCTCGGGCGTCGCAAAAAACAAGGCCTGATATATCACCTTTAACTTAGCCGGGAAGAGGAGCATGTAAGTTATTTGCATCTGCCGCAATTTATCTTTAACGGAGTCAAACGTTTTGCGGCTTTAGGACTTCACGTGAATAGTCTGGGAACACCAGGATTGCGGTATTGTTTAATCTGATTTCCCTGTGCTTCCCCAGTCCCCGAAGTACAAGATCGCGGTCTTGGTAGTTGAGGAATTTGGCTATCAGCGGTCGTAGCGCTGTTCCCGCTGGAGGTTATGTCCCCGGGATTCGATGCGCCCTTTCAATGACGAAGCACGACGAGAATTGAACCTCAGGAAGCGTGTCCAGTATCCATTGTCGCAGAAAAGCAATGGCATCCGTCCCTTCGATGTTCTCCGGAAAGCCAATAAAGCGCAGGTTGTTCCTTCGTGCCCTATATTCGGCATTGTACACCCTCCATAGCACATCCTTCATAGCCGCCGTCAAGTCTGTGACTTCTTTCCGGATTGTATTTGCGGTATCTTCCACGTCCGAAATTCGTTGTTCTGCCTGCGTAACTTTCTCGGACACATTCCTTAAATATTGCCGGAGCAAGTTGACGTCTATCTTAATGCCATCAATTTTACCCTCTAGAGCCTCTCTGGAGGAGCGGATCTCCTGAAGAAGGACACTGTTGTCTGGCATAGCCATAGCGGTTGTCGCCGGGGAGTCTGTCCCCTGGAGGGGTTTGGCAAATTTGTCCAGTTTACCCTGCTTTTGCAATTTTTGGTCTTTGTTGCGCGCCATTGGATGTCTCAATTCTCACTGTCGAGGTCCGTGACGGCGCCCCCGAGGATCATGCGCCTCCCCCGCTGCACTCCAGGGCACGCACTGCTATGTTTGGGGCAGGGAGTCGTTAAGTCACCACGGGATGGGCAGGCCTTACTCCCCCCCCCCCCCACCACCACTGTCCCTCTCTGCCCGGTGGTTGGGGACCGCCGAACCTCAGTATCGCTGTGACCATTGGCCCCTCTGCCAGAAGGATGGGACAGCCAGAGTGGCTCCATGACCGCCAGTGACCAACCGTCGGGGGCCCTTGCACGCTCCGCCTCCAATAGCGTTCTGTCCTCCTAGGGGCCTAGCCGTGTTTCACCCCCGGGACACCAAACTGCGTCCGAGTCTCAGCAGCCTCCCCTGCAGGGAGAGGGTGGGGGCGTACCTGTGGTCGCGCTGTGTGTTGTCCCCACAGGCCGCGGTACGCTGACAACAGGAGTAGCTGAATCACTCACCAGGGGCCTGGTCCAGCAGTTATGACTTGCTCCCGCTCGTGGCTCCACGCATTATGTGGTCGACTGCAGTGGGGGGCACCGTATCCCGCCTCCGCCTGCTTCCGGTGACTAGCAATGTCCCCCCCCCGGCATCTCGCTCCTTGCTGCATGGTAATGCCATTCCACCGGGCTACCTCGTCTTCCCCTTCCGTGTTTCTCCAGCTTGGGGCCCGGTGAAGTCAGGCGCCCCCACCACCGGGCTCACGCACCTCGTCTGCGCAATAGAGGGCCCACAGACGGCTCAGCGGGCGCAGCACCCGGGTCCCGATCGGCGCCTACTGCCCCGGGTTCCTCCAATCGCAGCGGCAGTCTGATTTCTCACGCACTGGGCGGAGGACAAGGAAGGAGGCGGGTACCGGCTCGGCTCGCGGACTCAGACTTCCCGATGATTCTGCTCTGTCACCAAGGCACCCGGCCGCTCCGTAGTGGGCGTCGTCAGGCAGCCTCCATCACTCGAGCCCCACAGGCTGTCTCAGTGCCATCTTAGCTGCGCCGCCGGAGCACCTCCACATCTCGGCTCCCCGGTGTCGTGGTCTCCCCGGGGCTGTACTGCTTCACCGGGAGCACCCAGTCTGTTTCCCAACGTCGGACCCTGGCGTGGGTCAGTGCGGGCTGAGGAAGAGCTCAGGATGTGTTCAGGATCATATCGGGCTAGCGGAGCTTCGGCAGGACACGTCTAGTCCACCATGCTGCTGGCCACGCCCCCCTGTTTTTGGCATTGTTGTATTAAAGCTATGTTGTTTAGCATACCTCCTTTGTCTGGCCATTGTGTGAGTGTGTTTGTTTGTAATAGTTGGCCAGCTTTTGCCTTTGCTGAGTCTTTCCTTGTGGCCAGAGGCCATTTTGTGAAGCCTGTGTTTATAATAGGCCTGCTTGAGTTCATTGTTTTCCTGGCCTCCTGCTTGTTGTTGTTGTTTTTTGTGAGTGACCATTTGGCTGGTGGCCATTTTGTGGTGGTGGTAGTGCTTTTGCCATAGAACTGCATGCCTTCTTTCCTTTGTTCCCCTTTGCTTATTGCTTCTTGTTCTGGCCATGTGGCTGGCGGACATTTTGTTTAGGCAGCCAGTGCGCTTCTGCATTGGGCCTGCATGTCTTTCTCTTTCCTTTCTTCCTCTTGGCTTATTGCGTCTATCCATTGTCAGCTGCAGCTTCCTGAATGCTAAATCCCACCTGATGCACAATGCCAAACAGGGTCTGTTACATTTGTATTGTTTTTTCTTTCCTATACTTCCTCAGTGTACTGTACTCACTAGTACTCCAACCATGAAAGCCCTTGTTTTTGTCAGTCTCACAAATTTTTACACTGTATTATGATTTTTTTAAGTAACTGAGGTAATACATTTAATAATATTAATAAGTGTGACCACACACAAAGTTATATATTTGTTTGTTTGTACTAGTAGTAATTGTGAACCACAACAATGAGTACCACGTTTCACTGATGTTCTTCTTGCTTCTTTGCATTTAAGTGCACAAAAGAGGAGGAGCTGTCATCAGCCATTGTACTGCCAGATAGAAGTCCTGCAGCACACAACGTCATGTGACGTGTGACCACAGACATCTCTTCACCTCACTTGTGCTACTGCGTGCTGCTTACATCTGAAGAAGATGGCCCCAAAGAAAGGTACCAGGTCCTCCAGTACCAAGAAAGTTGCCAGTGAGAAGAAGGAACTGCCACTTACCAAGACTGGTGTGCTACCCAAGACCTATTTTGGGAAACCAAAAATTGCGCCTGCAGCAGCGGTGTCTGGGGTTCAAGCTGAGAGCAGCGCACCCACATCAGTGGACCCACCCCACCAACCTAAGCCCAAGCCCATGTCTGTCGCAGAGGCAGCCAGTCTAATCACGACAACGCAACGAGCAGTGGTGTTGAAATTGACTTATCATTATCGCAAAGTAGTACCCAACCAATGCAGGGAACTGAGATAAGTGGGCAACAACAGCCGCTACTGCCCCCAATAGCAGTTGTTCCTCCTGAAGTAGGGGCTATTCAGGAGATAGAGATTCCTACGAGATTCCTACAGATGAAGAAGAGCAAGCTACTCTTTCAGAAGATCCGTTGTCTTCCAGATCCCCAGCAAGGAAAAGGAGGGTTAGTTCATCAATGGCTTCTCCAAGACCCCTTCTGATGATCTAGACGCCACTTGGATCGCACCACCTCAGTCTGAGAGTGAGACATGCCACGAGACAAGGCTGGGGAAAAGGAAGGTTCAAGAAAGCCTTAGAGTTATGGAGGTAGATGTAGAAGAGGAGGATGATGAGCCAGTCATCTTCATGGACATTAGTCCTGCCCCCGTGGAGACCGACATTACCCCATCCCAAATTGCTGTGAGGGATGTGGCATGGATACCACCAACACAGATCATACCACCAACACCACCTCCAGCTTCCATATTTCGCCGGCAGCTAAGTACATCCACCACAAGTACCACCTCAGTAGAAGTAGGTACTGCAGAGAGTAAAATTTCACGCCGACCTATCAGTTCATCGGGCATTTCAAGAGGCACCAGCAGACGTGCCAGAAAGTTGACCTCCCCAGTTTGGGACTTCTTTTCAGTAGGCACGAAGGAGGTGAACATTGCTATATGCTCCATTTGTGGACAAGGTGTTAGTCGGGGTAAGCGTGGTACAAACTATGGTACCGGAGGCCAAACAACCCTTCTGAAAAAACATCACTTGATCCAGTGGGAGGCGCACCTTAGCGGCCAAAAAGCTGCACCCATTGCTGTTGGTGGAAATGAAGAAGAAGATACGATAATGGTTGAAGGTGAACAAGAGAGAGACATTTTCTCTGGTACACAAAGTAGCCCTGTCCACAGCAGTGAAGTCATCGGCAACATCGCAGTTGCACAAGAGTAAGAGTCAGGCTGAGACAACAAGGTCCCAGGCAAGAGAGTACCGCAACGAGATGAGACGAACGGATCCCTCGACCACTCGCAATCCTGTTTCCGAGCCAACCACAGCACCGAGACCGCCCTCATCGCAGCCACAGACGACATCAGACCCATGCTCGACAACGGGGAAACAGCGGCCCTCATCCTCCTGGACCTCTCCGCAGCGTTCGACACTGTCTGTCACCGCACCCTAGTGCAGCACCTCAGCAACATCGGAATCCAAGACAGGGCACTGGAGTGGATCATCTCATTCCTCACCGGAAGAACCTAGAGAGTCCACCACCCCCCATTCGTATCCGAGGCCACCGAAGTCCTCTGCGACGTACCACAAGGATCTTCACTCAGCCCCACCCTCTTCAACGTCTACATGAGCCCCCTCGCAGCCATCGCACGCCAACACAACTTCAACATCATCTCCTACGCCGACGACACCCAGCTGATCCTCTGCCTCACCAAAGACCCCGCCACCGCCAGAACCAGCCTACACGAAGGGATGAAAGACGTCGCCGAGTGGATGAAGAGCAGCCGCCTGAAACTGAACTCAGACAAAACGGAAGTCCTCATCCTGGGATCATCGCCCTCCGCCTGGGACGACTCCTGGTGGCCCCCTGCCCTGGGCACCACTCCCAAACCAACGGACCACGCACGCAACCTGGGCTTCATCCTGGACTCCTCCCTCTCGATGACCAGACAAGTCAACGCCGTCTCATCATCCTTCTTCAACACCCTGCGCATGCTCCAAAAGATCTTCCGGTGGATCCCCACCGAAACCAGGAGGACGGTCACCCAGGCTCTCGTCACCAGCCGTCTGGACTACGGAAACACCCTCTACGCCGGAACCACAGCCAAACTTCAGAAAAGACTCCAACGCATCCAGAACACCTCCGCATGTCTCATCCTGTACATCCCCCGTCACAGCCACATCTCCGGCCACCTGAGAGACCTGCACTGGCTCCCCGTCAGCAAGAGGATCACGTTCAGACTCCTCACCCACGCACACAAGGCCCTCCACGACCTGGGCCCCAAGTACCTCAACAACCGCCTGAACTTCTACACTCCCACCCGCCAGCTATGATCAACCAGCCTCGCCCTCGCCGACGTTCCACGCATCCGCAGAGCCACCACCGGAGGAAGATCCTTCTCCTACCTGGCAGCCAAGACATGGAACTCGCTCCCCATCCACCTCCGGCTAACCCAGGACCATCTCTCCTTCAGGAAGCAACTCAAGACCTGGCTTTTCGAGCAGTAACGTTCCCCTCTCCCCCAGCGCCTTGAGACCCTTCCGGGTGAGTAGCGCGCTATACAAATGTTATGATTGATTGATTGATAAAACATGCGTAGAGCCTAACAACATCTAGCATCTAGAAGTCCCCTGCATCAGTGGCACCAGAAAAAAAAATCCAGCCTACCATTCTTAGCGTGTTTAGGTTGGAGGGGCAGTACGAACGCAACCACCCAACGGCGCGTTTGTACAATGCAAAGCGGGCTAAATTGTTAGCGCCTGACGTCCTCTCTTTTTCTTTTGTAAAAGGGGTGGGTTTCCATGAATTTGTGACCGCCATCTGCCCAAAATGGAAGGTTCCCAGCTGATCCTATTTCGCCAGAGTTGCTGTTCCAGCACTGCATCACGACATGCTGGAATTGCTTGGAGAAGCTTTGCAGCAAAGTGCTGTTCACACTATCCACCTGACAACAGACATGTGGACCGGTTGCCAAGCCACTGATTACATGTGCATCACTGGTTAGAGAAAAGATATCTGTAGCAGGTGGTGTTGACACTGCTGAGATTTTTAATGCCATTCGGAAACATGCAACCGTAGCCATGTTCGCCATGGAGAAATCTCATACTGCTGCAAACATTTTGGAAGACTTTGACAGCAAGGTCTTTGAATGGCTGCGCCAAAGAGGGCTTAGCATTGGTTTTGTTGCCACAGACAATTGCAGTAATATAGTTAAGGCCATGTTCTATGGTGGCAATTTCAGGGTCCTGTGTTTGGCGCACTGCATTAACATCATTGTTCAAGACTTTCTGAAAAAAGAAGACTGAGTAAGCAACTTACAGACCACCTGCAGAAGAATCTGCACACATTTCAGCCATTCTTTTAAAGCCCAGAAGCAGCTGAGGATCATTCAACGTGAGCATAGAATGCCAGTTAAAGCACTCATCCAGGACGTTCCAATATGTTGGAACTCTACTTATTACATGCCTGAACGTCTGTTTGAGCAGTACAGACCAACCAATGGATATGTCATGCAAAGAGGGAATTCCACTGTGAAAGTCGGGATCATTGAGATGGACCAATGGGGCCTAGTTAAACCTGACAGAGATGCTACTTCCTTTCGAGCTCCTCACACGTGAAGTCAGAAAGGAGGACTGTACTATGGGCCAAGCTATCCCATTGTTGCACATGCTACTGGAACAGCTGAAGGGGGTGTCTACAATGTATGCAGGTGTGGAGAAAAAAAGCATATGAATTGGTGGAGAGCTTATCTGAAAATACAAGGATGCAAAGAGGCATTGTGTCATCCAAACATTACATTTGAACCACAATTCTGGATCCACTGTACAAACAAGTACTGATTGAACACATTGATTCCTTTTTTGGAAGGGGATGTTGCCAAATACAAATACAAAACTTGGATAGCTGCGGAAGCCAGTCACTTAGAAAAAGAACGGCTGGGAATTAGAGGCCTGATACTCCAGACCACAACAAGTATTGAAGGGCAGCTGGCGTCAAGTTCAACTTCAGAACCTGAGGGCAGTTGAGTTGACTCACAGCACTCAAAACCACCAACAACACCAAGAACACCAACAAGAACAGTAACATCAGACCCACCAAAATCGGCACAGGAATGGTTTCAACAGCAAGGGCTTGTTAGGCTCAGTGCTGAGGCAAAGGCAAAAGAGGCAGAGCATAGGGGAGCACCCCTGAGCATTGAGCGGATGGTCCAGTCCTATCTGGATGGCCCATCAGAGGTCTTTTGATCAAAACCCATTGCTTTATTGGTGTGGGAAAAGGCACCAATGGCCAGTGCTCAGTAGGCTGGAGATTAACTATCTGCCCTTTCGCAAGTGTCTCTTCCAAGCGTGTTTTCAGTGCTGCTGGTGCCATTCTGACAGTGAGAAGGATCAGTCTCTCACCCCAAAACGTGGAGAGGTTAACTATGATTAAAATGCATCCGCACTTTATACCACCAGGTTACACCATACCTGAAGTAGCACAGCAGGAAGATAATTACGGCGACTTAGGTCATGGAAGTAATGTGTTAGATGACCGACTTCTGGGTGAACCACCAGAGTTTGAGGACAAGCTCTACTTCCCTGACAACAAGTAGGCTCTGTCAATTTCCAGTTTCTTTCTTTCTTGGACACCCCCCCCCCCCAAAAAAAAATATATAGCTAAGTAACATTATTTACTTTATTATTTCTGTGTGTCACTGTCTTCCCGGTTCACAAATCTATTACCACTGTCTTACTCTTTTATTGCCGGATTGGAGTGCAACTTTGTGCAGTCAGTGAAGAAGTAAGTCCACTCCTCCGAGTCCTGCTCCAGTCCTGACCTGCCCTAAATCCATTTCCCTCAAGCCAGACATTGGATGGAGAATAGTACAAGAAATTTGAAATGTGTGCCTGCCTCGTCGAGTCCCTCCAAAGAACCTGAATATAGCTATCCTCGTTCCCGAGCCTGGAGGGACTGCCCCGTAAGAACAGGTAATTGTCTGATGGCATGCATTGGACGCTGACTCTGTGTGATTGACATTTGTTTTGTTGTTGTGCGTGATGTCTACTTGTTTTAATCTACACACAAAAAAGTGGCTCAAGTCAATGTTTCCCTTCTTGTTGTTCAATAACAAAATTGTACTACTGCAGGCGATTGTATTTTCGATTCTGGAGACTCACTCTGTACACTACAGAGTTGGACACCATGATGACCATACCATACTCGTAGTCAGTCAGTAGGATCGGAGATGATTGATGGAATAACTCACACGTTTCATGAAGTGCCCTAAAAGGTAAACAAGTCAACAAAAACACCACCACCAGACCTACATGTCTGTGTAGTGGTGGAGGCAAGTGTAGTGGTATGGCTTACAACGGTGCATTCATTTAGTTACTTAATTCGGAAAATGCTATGTTGCTGTGTATTTGTGTATGCTCAGTGCTGACTGGCTCAAAATCTAAGCTAAGTGGAGGTTGGGTGGGCGCCGCGGGCCTGCTCCTGTTGTATATGCAGGAAACAGTCAGAGTAGACATGATTTAACCATGCCACCTCTGGAAGTTTTCTTTTTGCGCTCCTCCTTAATTTTTGTAGTTTAACATTACTTTTCTCCTTGATTTTTCAATATACCTTTTGTTTTTCCATCTACAGTTACAGGCCCGCCTTTACCCTCTGTCCCTCTGCTATACTGGGAAAAACAACTCAGACTTCCTTACCAATCTGCATCCACCAGGCAGGCACCCAAGATTGATGGACTGGGGGTCCATGGAAGGAAGGACCAAGAGGAATGCCGACTGCCGAGATGCAACTCCAATTTGACAATAACATAGTTACAGTATCCTATTCTTTTAATTTAATTCATTTTTTCTCTTCAATCATTACGATTGTGTGTTATTTTGTTTGAATATATTTGACTCCTACAGATAATTTTTTATTTCTTTTCTAGGTTTAAAAGGAAGCCCGGTACAACAGAACATAAAATGTATGTAACTTGTGTCTCCCTGGGGGCAGACAGGCAAGGCAATTGCATACTAATAATTAATAATATATACTGCTGCCCTGTACTACTAGTCTAGTACTACTCATCAAGTCCTCATCAAGTCCTCATCATGCATGCATTTCCTTTTTCTCCCTTTACAGATTTATGATGGTCGTCTGCCAAGATTGTGTGTGTTGTCCATGTGTACTGTTTGTCTTTGCCAAACCTTTCCCTCGAATACCCCTTCCCAACCATTCATCAAACCCTAACCCTCTTCCCCTGGGCTGTGTGATTTATATTGAGGTGTGGCTAAATTACATTTACACCAATAATTGATCACACACTTTCTGAGGCTGATGTGGTGAAAGCAACACTAACTCAAGGCAGGACGAGGATCTTCTTCTACTTGCTCCACCCCCATGCTCAGTATTTGCGAGTAAAAGTTTTTTCCAGAGGAACATAATTCATCATAATTATAATTGCCGGCATCGATTCATCATCCTTCCAGCTCTAAAGGTTACTCTCGTCCACTTCATAGGTTGAGTCAACTTCAGTTTGTAACTTGTACTAGGCTATCCCCGCCACCATTATGTTTATTTTACTTTAGCATTGCTTATCATCATTGTGGTTTCTTGTTTGCTAGTCTTCATGTGTCCTGTACTTTTACTACTCGTTCCCGAGTCTCCCTCAGGTGACTGTCTCATTTTATTTTTTGCAAATGCTACTGTCAGTGTCTACTACTACTACCACCACCACCATGGCGTCTTGGGAAACCAAACCATCATCACCATGCAGCTATCGCTTTGCCTAAGTAAAAATAAACATCAATCACAGGTAAGAGAAGAAGTGGGGGAGGCATAATTATTATGGAAATTAATTCACACACCCAGACCCTTCCAAGTCCAGTTGCAGACTGCATAGACTAGGAGCAGAGACTGACAGTACTAGTAGGACAGGTCACAAGTGAGGATACCGCATCGATCTGGTGTGTGTTACACTATTGCAGACTATTATTTCAATCGAAAACTGACTGCGGCCCTGCAGCAGCAAAGGAAACCGTGTGAAGTAAAAGAGTAACGCCTCCACAAAACATTTACATTGTACGTAAAGTAAGCATAAATAATTTATTACCTAACAACTATATCCACTGGACGAGAGTGCTCTATTCCTCGGCGAAAGCTCGGGTGAAGGTGGGCACGCTGGTGTCACAGCAATTTGACGTGGAGCGTGGTACCAGGCAGGGGTGCGCATTGTCCCCTCTGCTGTTCGCGCTGGCGATAGAGCCGCTGGCGGCCATGGCTAGAACGGGCAACCACTACGATGGGCTCAATTTCAGAGGGCGTCGCCATTTCATTTCGCTATACGCGGACGACCTCCTCCTCTTTCTTGAGAATTCCGACAGGGCGGTGGAGGGTGCGGAGGGGCTCCTGGAGCGCTTTGGCAGGGTGTCTGGCCTAAGGGTTAACTGGACTAAGACCTGTCTGTTCCCCCTGCGACGTGAGGAGGCCCAGCCCCCCGCCTGCCAACTGATTAGGTGGGAGCCTCGCTGCCTAGACAACCTGGGGGTGCACGTGTATCATGATGCCGCGGACCTACTGGAGGGCAACATAGGGCGTTGTATCCGCGCCCTACAAGGGAGCATGTCTTTCTGGGCCACCCTGCCACTGTCGGTAACGGGCCGAATATCCCTGCTGAAGATGATCGCCTTGCCCCGACTCTTATATTTCTTTCGCACACTCCCGGTGTGGGTGCGTGGAACGACCTTCAAACACCTCAAGTCATTGATAACATCGTTCCTGTGGGGATCGGGCAGACGCAGGATAGCGCTGGCGATGTTGTCCCGCCCAAAAGATGAGGGGGGCCTAGCGGTCCTGAACTTCGAACTTTATTATTTAGCTGCGCAACTGCAGTCCTTCACGCAGGAAGTAGCGAGAGTATACCGAGGCCCGGAGAGCGAGAGGGATGCAGGCACTCCCCGCCATGTACTGGCTTACATCACCCTCCAACAGAGGTTAGCACTTGGGGACCTGACCCAGGAAGAGCGTACGTTCCGCCTATGCTGGAACAGCTCGCAGAGACGAGCGGGAGTCAGACACCCATACGGCCTGAAATCCCACTGGGCATGGTGACAGCACTCCCGCATGGGGGTGATTGGTCGAGACTGCAGCGGTGGGAGGAAGCGGTTCTGCAGATGTTGGGGGACCTGTACGAGGACGGCGTCCTGTCCCCGTTCCAGTCTCTGCAAGACCGCTACGATCTCCCTAGAGGGGATTATCTCTTGCATGCGGCGGTGGTCAGAGCCATACAGGCACACTGGGGCGAGGGGCTAGTTGAGCCCGCAGCGACGCAGGCGTGCCAATACACAATGATGTCAGCTGGCACTTTCAAGGCGGTGACGTGCCTTTATTCGCGGATGGTAAAGGAGGCCCTCCAGCCCCTGGCAGCGCTGAAAAACAAGTGGGAGCTGGACCTGCAGGTGGCCATCCCCGACACCACTTGGGCGCAGCTAGTGCGTAGAAACAGGAAAAGCACGAGAAACGCGCGATTTCAATTGATCCACTTCTATGTGCTCCATAGGGCATACCTCCCCCCAGATAATATTAGGAGCTGCGGATGCCGCGTGCCCTAGATGTAACAAGGTGGGAGCGGATCTGATCCACATGCTGAGGGCCTGCCCCAACCTACAGGAATACTGGGAGGGGGTTGGCGGCACGTTGAATGACGTAGCGGACAGGGATTTACAGTACGACGTGGCCGTTTGTATACTCCACTGGTTCCCGCACACGCCCAAAAATAGAATATCCAGCAAGTTTATAGATATGGGCCTTATCCTGGCAAAGAGGGAGGTGACGAAAGGGTGGAAATCGAGGGTGGGTCCCACGCACCGGAGGTGGCTGAACGAATTCCTCAAATGGGCGGCTAGTGAGAGCACACTCCGGTACCAGCTAGCTCACCGGAGACCAGATGACAGGGCTCAGGCGGCAGCAACGGCATGGGAACTGCTTGTGCAGGCCTTGAGGGACAACCTGACTAGCGGAGAGGAGGCGGAGAACCCTGATGACGCAGCGGATAGTCGTGGCATGAGCTCCCCTACCAAGCACACACGAGTAGAGATCACTGGATTTTTCCCGCTACTCACCACACACAAACTACTCCTGCTAGGCGCAAAGGGGGGGGGGCACTAGGGAGGGGAGGGCGGAGGGTGGGATAGTGGGGTTAAGGCTTTATAGAAGTAGACAGTAAGCTTAGTACGAACCTAGGGGAACAAGGGGCCAACGATCAAAAGCGGGCAGCGGGTTTCCCCACAGGGAGAGTTCGTCCTTATCAGTGCTACCTCAATGTACCTTACGAATGAGTGTTGCCGCCCGGCCTCCGGGATGTGGGCAGTACGGCTGTGTACGAGGCACAAATTAATGCTTATGGGGGGGGCGGAGAACCCGCGCTGCTGCTATGCGCCCTGGTTGCTGTACTTTATAGTTGGTCCTGCAATAAAAACGGTTTGACAAAAAAAAAAAAAAAATGTATTACCTTAACAAAATAAACTATTGGAAAAACCCACAACACCTGACCCACCCCTCTCCCTAACCCCAACCAATGTCCATAGATTGTCCACTCCAAAAGTCCCCAATGCCCCACCAACCACCCAAAAAAAGTTTTAAAAAAAGGGGCAAGGCGACAGAGTTCTTGCGGCAGGCTCGCAGTCGCTGGTTAATCTCCAGGACCTCCTTTACCTGCTCCTCTATGTGCGCCATCCGGAGGAGCATGCGGAGCTTGACTGCTTTACAATTGCATCCACAGGAGGGGCAGCAGTGTTGAATGAAGAGGAAGTGCATTTTTTTGCAAAAGGACGGTGCACCAAAGAAAAGTCTTTTCAAATACTCCAATTATTGTTCTTTTATTCTTAGTCAACTTTTTAGAGATATCAGACTCAGCCAACGCGCTTCGTTCTTTACGAACTTCGTCAGGGCATGAATAATAATTTAGAAACGACCTCCAAGGAATTCAAGGGACGGTCAACTTCCAATTGGCATGTTTGTTCAAAAGAATCGTTATGCGACCTCTCAAAGTAGTTGATAGGTGCATGTACAGATAAAATCCTATGTACACCACCAATTAGTTCAGTTATAGATCGGACTCTCAGTTAGTCCATAGGTAACGTGAGTGATAATAAATCAACACTGTTGTCGTATATTTAATACCAATGTATAGGCTCCATTTTCTTAGCAGCGAGTGCTCCCTCAAGTTTGTGGCGAACACAAACTTGAGGGAGCACTATCAACTACTTTGAGAGGTCGCATAACGATTCTTTTGAACAAACATGCCAATTGGAAGTTGACCGTCCCTGGGTGAACTGTTTCCTTTTCATGGTTGCACTTTTTCCTTTGCCTTGGTTAACCACCGGGGACTTAATCCTAGTGTCGGAGCCCTGAGGGGGTTGGTTAGGAGAAACAAGGAGCAGGCTTTGGGAATCTGCTTGGGTATCAGTGCTATTGAGATTAGATGGAGAGTGGGCTTCGTTAGATGACCTTACTAGAGGTGGTGTTAAACTCAGATTCCTGGTATTCTCCGGTAGGCCCTGCTGTATAGCTGATAAAACCCTAGCGATGGCCCCAAGTGAGGAGCGTTTTGATAGAGCCAGTCCCTGTGACAGTCTCCTCTCTAGCGTAATTATTTCCTTATCAAGTACGGAATTAGCCCTTATGATAAAATTATCCATAGTCCCCAATGTGGAAAAAGTTTGTGCTCCAGACCTGGCAGCGGTGCTCCTGGTTTCCCTTGCAGCCATGGTCACCTGGTCGAATCGAAGATGGAGTTGGAGGGGCCCGGACCCGGCCTCTACCGTCCTCGAACGGCCTCAAACGGCCCGCTCTTTGCCCGGTCTTCGCCCGCGCGCGTCCCGCGCTGCGGTCGTGTAGGCGTCCTTTAATCCCCCCGGCGCAGCCTGATGACGTGGCTGACAAGCGCCGGGACCCGGGGATTATGGGAATTGAAGTTTTCGCTGGCCGTTCCCCTCACGGCAATGCGAGAGAGACTCAGCCCTCCAGCCGAGATTCAAAGGTGAAAGGGCCGTTCCCCTCACGGCAGGACCAACAGCTTTGGCAGGAAAGCAGCAGGTAGATTTAGTGCACTATGTAGTAGACAATTCTTTCTCTTCTCTCTCTCTTGTTTAGCTAAATTAACCTTGTAGGCATGCCAGCTCAGTCAGCTTGTACCCTAGACAGACATACTCGTGTCGCAGACTCACATTATTTTATTTACTACTGTCTGCAGGTGGGGAAGCTGTAGTCTACAACTACAAAATGATCTTATTTTTCTATTATGGCCATACTCTGTTACGTCAATGGCAACTGCTCAATTTCACTTTCACTCCAATTACTACAACAAGGCAGATGATATCTGATCCAAATGATCATTGATTATATATGGGACGATGGCAGGCAATAGGCCACCCATGACAGGCAACATGACATGGGTAGGGACTAGGGAGTGGGCCTTGGAGTTGGAGGGAGGCGCTTGATAATGGTGGGTGGGTACGGGGACATACATACACAATATTCTGAAATACAACCTTGAATCGCAAACCTTGAAAAAGAACAGTCCTTGTTTCTCTTACCAGCGATTTTTCCATAAATCATTGCATTGTTCTTCTAGCATTTTTCAATTAGAATCTCTTATTCTATTCTCCTTGGCTTTGCTACTCTGCCACGGTTTATTTTTCTTTTATATTGTCTTCATCCATGCTATGATGATTGTACCATCCAGGCATCCATCCATTTAAAGTAAACATGGCTATAATTCTTCTTAAATAATCTGTCAACAAACCTTTCACCAACATACACTTGTAACCAACACTCATGCGTCCTTCCTTGCTTGCCTTTGAGCTATTGCTAATGCTAAGTAAAGGGTGTTTTCTTCAACTGTTGTTCACAACAACTTAGTCTCTCTCAACAGTAAAGTACACCCTTGCAGCGACTATGTGTAACTGTTGTCAATAAGTAAGGAATATAAGTACAACTCGCCACTGCTGCTGGCTCACCCACCCCTGCAGAAGCTGCCGCATCTACTCCCTCCTGGTTTGCATCGCCTGCCCTGCCGCTGGCCCCGGTGGTGGGTATGCCTAGAAAAAACATTAGTGGTATACACTGAGGGGTAGCTGTTCCTGAAGAAAAAAGGAATGGCAACCTATTCTGGTTTACACATAGGTGTAAGAGTTGTCTATCTCAAATGGAGTTGGGATGTCTAGAGTGAAGGGGAATTCCTTTTGAATATACTGCCCTCACACACGCACTTGCGAGTGTCATGCTTCATCAACGGGCGTTGCTCCTCGTGGGGGTGGTGCTGCTGTCCCCCCACGGGCCCCCACGAGAGGTCTCTTTATCGGAGATCTTTTAAGGAGACGCTACAGTTGTGCATGCGGGTGTGTGGGCCTGGGACAGTGAGTGAATGAGTGAGTTAAAATTACGAGGCAGTACCCAGAACCTAATTTTATTTGGGGGTCCGGATGATAAAGTAAAACAATGGATCGGATGTGGAGCTCCTCCTGGAAACATGTGGAGGGAGGGATAAATGTACTCCCGTTGCTCTTGGTATCCGTGGGGGTACTGGACCTGTTCTCCTTCTAATAGCTCCCGTCCCACCTCTCTACAGTGTGTTGTAGAAAAAACATTGCAAATTTTTTAGATGCTATATATACGCCCCTCCCTATATTTTTTTCACTAGCTAGTTTGAGAAAATATAATACATACATACATATACCACATACATCAATACAAATCGGGTACTAGAGTTTAGACAATAGTATGTCCTATCTTATCGAAAATAGTAAAATATCTGGTTGGACATCTTGTTGGTGGCAATTGTTGAAAAGCCTCTCAAGATTAAGAAGAGGACAACACAAAGGACTGGACTCAGTGGCTAGAGCTATTGGTGAACCTGAGTTTTAAAACTTTAAAAAAATGAACAGTGGCCAACTGGGCAAGCTACAGACAGACTAATAGTAGTACAGAGTCAGAAGCAGTTAGATTGATGTACAAAAAAAGACACTAGAAAAAAAACTAAGTAGGTAGGTAATGCAGGGATAACAAAAATTTAGAAACAGATAGATCGAAGATTTGGTTAAAAAAAATGAATTCAGAAACGGAAATAATATTTCAGAAAAAATAAGATGCATCAAAAGTTAGGGGAATATAATTATTAATATTAACAGGAGGACTTAATAGGGCCAGCAGTAGAGCCCTCGGTGGAGGAGCGATCCTGGCTGAGTCCTGCCTCAGACGACCACGTCATCTTCTTGCCCCTGGATGCTGATCATATAAGATATAATAATGAGACACAAATTGATTAGTGTGAAACAAATAAAATATTTTTAAAAACGCTCTAAAAACTGTTTTGGACAGGAAACAACAATTGCAATAAAATTACCTATCTGATCGACTAGTAGTAGTATCGCAGACAGTCTAGTTATTGTTTAATAATCCAGTGTTCCATTCCGATTCCAGAATACTAAACCTGTGAGTACTGCCTAGCCCGCATATTCCAGAGACATTGGAAATGATTTGGCAAAAAATACATTTGCTTCTTCTAAGTTTCAATCTCATTCGAAATCATGAATGAATCAACCCCCTTTTACGGGCCAATTGTTCACTAAGGCTGCATTTCCATTTATTTTTGTCCTCAAAAATGCATAGATGGACGCATGCATATTGCATGCACCAAATTGTTGGTTGGTTGCTGCTGATGTATTGATGACTTGCTATATTACTCACTCACTAACAAACTACATAAGGTTCTACTAAGGACTGGAGTCTGCAGCACATGACGGAGGATGCGTCATTTCAAGGAATGCTAAAAAATTACCAACTAATACTAAGTAACTAAACTACCTACCAGCACTATCTTAGTGGCAGGACAAAGGAAAGGAGTCTCTCTAGGATTACCTAACTTAAGTTCTGTAAACTCTCAAACATAATCAGCCCAAGCGAGCGCAAAGTTACAAACAAGTAAGATTAGTAGCGCCAAACACCTGTCTAGTGTCTAGAAGAATAACAATCACAGAAGATTTTTTAACGTAACTTACCTGCATGTAAACAGAAGCATTCTTGCTATTTGGGAAAAAAATAATATTCACAATAACACAGAACACACAATACTACTATAATTAGCTATTAATCAAGTACCATGACCTCAACACCTAGCAGGTCCTGCTCCCGGTCCAAGATGTCGGACCACCGGTGAGTCCGCTGGTTGTGGGTGTGCCGGACCACAGAGCAGTGAAACACTGCTTGGTGCACCCTTGCCTACCGGCGGAGGCGCTCCTGGGTAGCGTAGCAGGAGTCGGGCCTGCCGCCAAGGTTAAGGGGCGGTGGCGCTGTACAAAAAAAAACAAGGGTGGCCGTCTCCACCTCGGAAAATAGCGTCTGAGGCTGCACCCCTTCCAGGCCCCGTCTTCTGCAAGGAAGGTGGCTCTTGGCCTCACTACCCTTGGCCTTCCCCTTCTGGCTAGCATTAGCCATGGTTCTGTGGGGCGGAAAAGAAAAATGTAGAAGTAAAAAATAAAGTCCGGGGAAAAAGTAGGCTAGTAAAAAAATAAATAAGCAAGTAATTGTACAAAAATACAGTAAAAGTAGAAATTAGACACAAAATATACACTTAGGGAGAGAAAGGGACAGATAATGAATAAAAAAGATCAGAAAAACAGTGTAAGAAACAAAGGATTGAAAAGATTGGAGAGGGATGAAAAACAGGCCCCAGAACCATGCAAAGAGTAGAAAAACAAGATGGGCGTGCCCATTTGCGACCGCATGAAGTGCGCACAATATTTCCCTCGAACACACAATCTGCATTGCTGAACGTCAAACGTCTCGAACATGTGCAAGCATCTGCGAGAATGTGGGACTAGCAACTCCGCATTCTCGTGGAACTCCGTGTAGCTTTGCAGAGTTTTTTGACTGCTTCGCGTAGCGTGGCAACGTGATCTCCGCCCGGGCTTAGTTTAGAGTTATTTACCTGCCTGAAATCAGTCAAAATAGAATCTTAGTAGGAGGAAAAGTCTGTAAAAATGGCAATTTTAAAAAGAGGTTATACAACATGAGGCATGATCCAATTGACATTTTGAGTCGTTTTTTGTACAGTCCCAAAAAATCTATTTTCTGATGAAAAGCGATGACCCCGAACCGGTCAAACTTTCTCCAGATGGTTAGTAATGGTGATTTTTTAATGTTTAATCTTTTGTCTTTAAATGAACGTTGGATGTGAATAGTCACTTTTTTTTTTTCATTTCAAAGTATTTTATACATTTTATAAGCAAGTACATTGGCATTTCTGTTACGAGATTTAGCCAAACTTAGCTGTGTGGTAGTAAATACAGGTACTTTGGTATACATGTTTAGCAAAACCCTTCCGCATTGACTTGCTGGGAAATTAGGTAGAGGATGATAGAAAGGGAGAGGATAGGAAAGGAAGAATAAAGAGAAAATCCAAGAAAGGTTCTATAGCGGTGAGCCTAATCTGTCCCTATAGCCCTGTGTCAAAGTGATATCCCACTCGGGGGTGGGGGCTAGGGAGTCGGGGTGACATCACGGGGGTTCGTAGGAGTCCAGAAACATGTCTAGTGACTCCCATATCCCCCTGGTTGCTGGTGTTCAGGGTGAGTTTTGTAGGGTCAAGCTATCCGCGCCTCTGAGATACGTCACCCAGTTGACCCAGCCTTTGTATGAGGTCTTAGTTGTGTCCTTCCAGTTTGACAGGACCATTTTCACTGCCGTGGTCAGAAGAAGGTCTAGTAGGTCTCTATCATGCAGTGACCTCAGTCCTGTAGTCATGAATGCGGTGGTGAGGGAGGAGAATTCAGGTGTTAGTGTGCACCCCAGTGCTTTGTTTATAAAATCAAAGATTTTCTCCCAGAACGTTTTGAGAGTTGGGCAGTGATAGATAATATGTGCTAGGTCCTCTTTATCCTTGCCGCAGTTCCAGCATAGACCGTCTTCCCTGAGGCCTAATGAGAGTAATTGAGCAGGGGTCCAGAAAGCCTTGTGGACTAGCCAGAATTTTGTTTGTGATAGTACCGAGGAGATTTTATTACGTGTGGGAGAGGACCAGAGCTACTCGGCTCTTGCTCATTAAGTGTGATGTTACCTTGTTTTGCCCAGTAGTTAGTTGATTTATCGTTAAGTTTGGTGGAGTTTGGGCTTAGAAGTTTGTAGAGGTGTGATAACTGGTGACCTAATCTGTTGATTTTCGCCATATACTGTATGATTGACGGGTTGGCAGGCGACAGTTAGGCTTTAGTTAGGGCCGTTTTGATTTTCAAGAAGTTATAGAGCGCAATGTCCGGTAGGTTATGTCTAACTTTCAGTATGGCAAACGTGATGGGGCAGCCCCCTTCCTCTAGTTGGGCTGGGTGGGAGATGCCTTTCTCTATCCATGTGTCAAGGTCAAGGCATTTTCCCTTGTATCTGATCTTGATATTGGCCCATAGAGACTCCAGCTTCCAGCCCTTTACACTGTTCTCCTTTTTCTTATCTATTCTTAGTAGGGCAATTTTTGTGTTTTTGAAAATGGGGCTAGAGGCATGAGTGTGTTTGTTAGCTGTTAACAGCACCATTGGATTTAGATTGTTTAGTATGGCTCTCTCAACCAGTAGCCATACCGTGGTGTATCCGTGAGGAGGTGACATCCAGCAGGCCCCCTTGTTTTGCTAAGAATGCGGTTTGGAAGGTTCTAAAGTCTGCTAGGTTTAACCCTCCCAGTTTTTTATCCAGCCTTAGTTTTTTTATACTTATCCGCGCTTTCTTTCCACGCCATAGGAATTTAGTAATCAGGTTATCTGTTTTATGGTGGAAGTCATCTGTAAGGGTTAGTGGGAGCATGCTCATCGGGTAGTTGATCATTGGGGTGATCATCATCTTGATTGTTTCTATTCTACCCCACCAGGTTATAAATTTGGGGGACCAGGCCTCCAAGAGTTTCTTTATTTTTTCCAGCAGTAGTTTTTCATTGTGGCATAGTGTGCTCATGAGGTTGTTGCCAAAGTGGATCCCTAGATATTTGATGAACCCTGTTTGCCAATTCAGACCAGAACCCCCCAGGGTGTCCCTAGTACAGTGGATATTGAGGGGTTTTCATTCTGATTTGTCATTGTTGAGTTTATAACCTGAGTGTCCTGAGTATATTTTAATCGTGTGTATCAGGGCCTCAATTGTGGTCTTTGGTTGCTTCGTTACAATAAGAATATCGTCCGCGTAAGCGGCCAATTTTACTTCCACAACATTAATATTGACTCCCTTTATTTTCGTGTTTGCCTTGATGTCTGTGATCAAGGGTTCCAGTCCTAGCAGGAAGAGTGAGGGGGACAGTGGGCAGCCCTGTCTAGTGCCGCGTTGTAGCATAAGTGTTTCGGACAGTGAACCGTTAATGACAATACGTGCTCTTGGGTCCCCATTCAGTGCCATAACCTTCTGTATGTAACCTTCCCCTAGATTGAAGGATTGCATGCATTGCTCCAGGAAGGACCATGAAACCCTGTTGAAGGCCTTCTCTGCATCGAGGGTGATGGCCACAGCTGGCTCTGCTATTTTTGCTGTGTGTTTTAGTATGTGGCAGAGGAGTGTAGTATTGTCATTAGACATTCGGGCCTTTAGGAAACCTACTTGGGAGTTGCTTATTAACATGACGAGATTTAGTCTTGTTGCTAGTATTTTTGCGTATATTTTGCAGTCCACATTAATTAGGGATATGGGCCTGTAGTTCTTGGGTAGCAATTGATCCTTACCCTCCTTTGGGATGACAATTATATTGGCTTCGCCCATGGAATGTGATGCCAACCCATTCTCCTCACAGTGGTTGAACACCCTCTTCATGGTAGGTTTCAGGTGCTCAAGAAAGGACTTGTAAAAGGTGGCAGTGTAACCGTCCGGGCCTGGGGCTCTGTTATCCTTCATAGTCTTGACCGCTATTGCAATCTCGGCAGTGCTAATCTCTTGTCCTAATCTATGTGCTTCTATATTGGTTAATTGTGGGAGGCCGAGTCTGTTGAGGTATTTTGTGCATGCGTTCAGATCTAAGGTCCGATCATTTTTATAGAGTTCCTGGTAAAACTCTTGGAAGGTCTTTAGGGTGTCTTTGTGTCTTGTGTGGGTCTGTAATGGACGAGATGGTAAATTGGTTACGCTTGTGTTTTAGGTAGGATGCTAACAGCTTCCCCGCTCTATTAGCTTCGCAGAGGTTAATGGCCTTGTATCTGTTTCTTGCTCACTTTGCCACTGGATTCAAGCAAGCCTGGCTGAAGACGGGTGAAATGCCAGAGACCGGTCCTAGGAAGCTTGTTTCCGGTCCAGGGAAGACGTGGCTTGGCAGTTCGGGCTGGACTGTTCCTATGAGGCACAGGGTCAGACTGATTTGCATAAGGCCATGTCTGAACTGGAGTGGCAGAGTGGGCTAAAGAACGGTGATGGATTAAACCCAGATCAGTTGACTGGGGGTGAGTGCTTGCAATGTTCAACACTCCGTCCATCATTTCCTTTGGTTTTGCTTTGTTCGCCATAAGTTGGCAGGGTATGCTCAGACGTGAGTCCCTTGCTCACTTTGCCACTGGATTCAAGCAAGCCTGGCTGAAGACGGCTGAAATGCCAGAAACCGGTCCTAGGAAGCTTGTTTCCGGTCCAGGGAAGACATGGCTTGGCAGTTCGGGCTGGACTGTTCCCATGAGGCACAGGGTCAGACTGATTTGCATATGGCCATGTCTGAACTGGGGTGGCAGAGTGGGCTAAAGAACTGTGATGGATTAAACCCAGATCAGTTGACTGGGGGTGAGTGCTTGCAATGTTCAACACTCCGTCCATCATTTCCTTTGGTTTTGCCTTGTATCTGTTAACCCACTGTCTAGCCCTCTCACTCAAGGTTTTATTGTTTTCATACTTTTTCCTGCTTAGATCAGTTAGGATTCTAGTATAGTGAATGGCCCTGGCATGGGCTTTTTCTAGGTTTTTGATGTCCTTCTCGAGTTGGGCCAGCTGTAAGTTTGTGTTTTTGTTTACTTTTGATTTGATTTCAATTATTGTGCCTCTGACTGTAGCCTTGAGTGCGTCCCGTAAGGTGGTGGGGCTAGTATCCGGTGAATCGTTGTGTCTAAGGTATTCCCTTATAGCCTCCTCAATCTTGTTTTTGTTTTCGGGGGTAGCTAAGACGTCGCTGTTAAATTGCCATCTCCGGGGGATGTCTTCGTTGTGGCTACCGCTCAGTTTTAGGCTGATGCATGAATGGTCGGACACTAGCCTAGGCGCTATATCAGAGTGTTTTATAAGGTGTGTGTGTGGGCCTGTGATTAATAGGTAGTCTATCCTGCTGTATGAATTGTGTGGATTAGAATAGAAGGTGTAGTCCCTTGTGTCCAGATGCTGGAGCCGCCATGGGTCCTTGAGGTTGAATTTGGAGCAGATGTTCTTTAGTGTAGTGTGTGCGCTCGTGGGTTGGTACTGACAGGGTGATTGTCTATCCAGTATGTGGTCCAGAGGTATGTTAAAGTCCCCCGCCACCACCGTATGGTCGTCCTGTGGGAGACTATCAAGCTTGTGGGATACCCCCTCCCAAAAGGGAGGGTCGTCTGTGTTTGGGCTGTATATGTTAGCTACGTGAATAAGCTCCTCCCCCCTTCTCAGGTGTGTTATCAAGAGTCTCCCTACTTCGTCGTGGCATTGTGATTCTATGGTGAGGTTGGAGTTTTTAGATATCAGGGTGACTACTCCATGCTTCTTCCCTTCTGCCGGTGAGCACGCCACCTGTGAGAACCATTTACCTTTCAATAGTCTGATATCGTCCAGGGACAGTTTGGTTTCTTGTAGTAGTACCACATCTCCCTTAGTTTTAGCAAGGTAGTCTAGTATCTTCTTGCGTTTAATGGGATGGTTGAGGCCCTTGACATTGAGGGATACTATCTTTAGATCAGAAGTCAGGTTGAGGTTGTTGGTGGGGGCCATTATGTAGGGTGAGTCAAGTCTGGTAAACCCAATCTGCGTCCCCCTGGTATCGTTTGTAGTAGACCTCCCTCCCCGTACGTCCCAGTCACCTGATGAAGGTCGGGCGTCTTCTCTGCGCAGGTCTCCGTGCTATGTCTCTCCATTCTCAGCGCTACGTGGGTTAAATTGAACCTTCTCGTCAAGAGATGAGAGAGTAAAGAAGTGAAAATAGAAAAAAGGACAGAAACAAAAGAAGACAAAGAGTTTGGTGCTTCCCCCCTCCTCCAAAAATTTCGTATGCTGAACGTGCGACGGCAGGGTCGCCGTCCCGTCTCACAGGGAATTGTTGGTTGTTAGTTCTGTGTTTCTCTTATCCCAAGAGTGCATCCATACAGACTCTTCGCCATGTAAAGTCTATGTTAGTGTCTATATTTCCCCCCCTCCGCTTTCCTACGTTGCCCTTGTCTCCACATGGGGAGAAAAAAAGGATATGATAATTCTTCGTTGCCGTGTGAAGAACCAAGTTCTGTTAATTGTGCCGTATATTCTTTACAACTTTGAGTGTCTGTTGCCCGGTCACGTCGAGGTAGTTTGCCGAGGTCTCTAGTTAGGTAGATGGTATTAACAACGTGATCTGTGGGTGTGGGCACTTGCACAGGGGTGAGTCCTTGTTCCCCCCACACGGTGCATCGGGTGTATACCCCCTTTTGCTAAGTCACAGGTTGGGAGTTAGGAGTCTCCAAATACTGGCGTTTGTTGATTGACGGGCTTGACGTGGATGTTCGGTTGCCCCCCTTGAAGGGATGTTCCCGGTTGTGCATGGGATACGGGCCTTCGGTGAGGCTCTGTACCTTGTATAATTTGTGACGATTGCGGCATCTTTGAGGTAGCTGAGGGTTGTTAGTTGAGGATGAGGTAGATAATGAGGCAAGTACGGTTGCCTTAATGGTTCATTACGAGTCTTTTTGCCACTTACATTTCACACCCCTCCCAGCTCCAGTGAAGCTCTTCTCTTACCGGTGTTTGCCTGGGAGATCTCCATTTCTTGGGCTGTTGGGCCCTCAAGGTATCTGTCTAGTTCTCTCGGGTATTCGAAGACTTGAGAGCGACCGTTGTTGCTTATACGCAATTTTGCACGACCGATAAATGAGAACTGTATGTTTTTCTTCCTCAATTTATCTTGGAAGAACAGGAAGCCCTTTCTAGTATCCACCGTGGGCTTGGAGTAGTCCTGCATGAGGATGATCTTCTGCCCATTCCATGTAATCTGGTGATTGTTCCGCGCGAAGCTGAACATGGCTTCTGTGTGTTGTGTTCTCAGAGGTTTGCAGATTATTGGTCGAGCCGCGCTCCTTGTCAAGGATCTGAAGGTGGGGACTCTATATGCTCTATCCAGTTCAAAGGGATGGTCGAATTTTAGGTTTGTAGTTTTGGGGATCATCTCTTTGAGGAAGGCCATGCATGAGCCTGCTTTATTCTCTGCCCCCTCTGGGACTCCTAGGATTCTTACGCTCCCCCGCCTGTCTCGATCTTCCAACTCCGCAGTTTGTTTCTGGAGTGTTTCCGTAGCTTTTGATAGGATTTTTATCTCTTTGTTAACTTGCAGGTCTGCACGTTCAATATCACTTATTCTCTGCTCCGCTGCTGTTAGTCTGCTGTTAGCTGTGTGCATGTCTGCCCTGACCGCTGCTAACTCTAGCTGTATTGCATTTGTGGTCTGTTTTGTGGTCTTGGCTAGATCATGAACCTCCGCCTGCATTTTTAGGATCATCTCCAGTGTGCTGCTGATGTCCGGTTTCTGCTTGATAGGTGAGTCAGTTATTGCGGGTTCGCCCTTGTTTTTTTTTAGTTGTTGCTGAAGTCTTGCCTCGTTCCCCGCCATGTTTTCTAGACCCCTCTTCTCGCGGGGCGTGGCTTGGACGGCAAGGAGGATGCTTGGCTGAGTCTGCTGCTCCGTCGGAACAGGGAGAAAAAACAATGTTCCCAAGAGTCCTGTCGATCTAACACAGGATCCAAAGACACTAATGTGCGGCGGAATGGTGACTGTAACCGAAGACACTGGAGCCGAGACGCCGGCAACTAGATAAAAGCGGATAATGGCAAAAACAGGAGCCGGGCTCAGATGAGAGGAAGGAAGTAATGGTGGCAAAGCGAAATCGAAACCAATAAGGCTCAGTACCCGGGTCACAGCTCTATTGTTTATCACCACCGCCTCTACACTGCTCGTTCAACTTGTCTAACCTGCCTGCCTACCGCTCCTAACCGCGGGCTGCAGATGTGGTGAGGAGAGGGTTTCCATCTAGGAACAGCTGTTCATGAGAGTCGAAGTCCCGCTAGTGAACGAAGAGCAATATGCGGAACGGAGGATTAGAAGGATCGGATATCAGAGGTTCGCGATGCATACATAAGGGACTTTGACGAGGACTGCGGGTGAAATGAGGGTGTAAGAGGATAAGGAGAGCCCCCCCCTGCAACAAGGAGCTTGGAGAAGGAGCTTGGAGAAGACAAAGGGGAAATGGCGAACTGCAGGCAGAAACGAAACTGAAACCACCGCCAGAGCAGCAGCACTGCCTTAGCCATTTTAACCGAAGTGTGGAGAACGGAGAATGTGGGAGTGGAGCTCAATGGCTAAGTAACATGAGACTAAAAAAAAAAAACTCGAGAGAGGGGGCGATTCTCGCCTGACAGCAGCCTGCAAAAGAATCACCGTGACATTAACAGAGCAGCAGCCCTAAGACAGGGACCGGCACAGTGACGACAGTGTGAGTGGGGAGGAAAACATCGAGTCTGCCCAGCGGACTCCCAGCATTCACTCCCCGAGGAAAATCACCCGCAAGCATTAGGCGGGAGTCAAGGCTGAACCGATACAAGGACTGACCCAGCACGCAACAGTGTATATCGCAGCGCGGTAGATGGAACCGCATCAATCCAGATTACATGCAGATATGTCCTGTGGAACTTTCTAGCGGGCATATGCATTGTGGTGCTTGTGCTTATCCCAACAACAACGATCTGTCCCAGGAATAGTTCTGAAAAGTCAAGTGCCCCCCCGCCCCATAGCTACCAGATGGTGAGCAACTGTCTGGGAGGAAGAGAGAGCAGCATCCCGAGTGGGGGCAGATTTGCCATTTAAACCAGATGGGCTGTATCTGACTGTAATCTATCTGGAGCTGGAGGAGGTTTAAGTCACTCATCAGGACACTCGCATGCAGATGGGTACTCACAGAGAAAGGAAGGCGGGACTGCCCGCAGGGGGCGCTTAAAAGTGACAAGTGGTCATAGACCCACTGACAGAGGGAAGAGGAGCGGTCCTGGCAACTGGCAGCTAGCAGCTGGCATTTGTGTGAGGAGCACGTGGGGCTGCTAGGAAAGAGAAACGCGAGTGGTGTAGAGCAAAGTACCAGGAGTGTAACCAGACAGAAGTCTGACACCAACCAGGTCACGCACGAAGCAAAACATCAGCAGTCGAACAAGCGCTCCTAGGGGAAGGCTGCCCAGAGAGGGGGTCGGCGGCCAGAACGGGAAAGGGTGAATAGTGAGCAACAAAAAGCAGAGACTGCCCCAAGGGGAATGCCTATACACGTCATACGTCACAACCGAGGAGGACAAGAAATCGTCCTGGAAGGACAAACAGGCATATCCCCAGGCACAGGGCAAGCTTTCGGTACAACCAGGGAAGGTGAAGAGACCCAGTAGGCCCAAGAGAGCGAGGTCTAATCCGCTAAATCCCCAGCACAGAAAGAGTAACAGTCAACAAGCAAATGGTGGAGCCTAACCAGACCCAACAAACACAAAGGAAGGCAGCTCGAGATTAAGGAGCCCTGGATGTAATCTCAAGGTGAATTGTCACTTTTTGAACTAAAAGTGTGTTAAGAGTCATTTTCCTGCCCGAAATCGGTCATAATAGAAGCTTCTGAGTAGTAGGAAAAATCTGTAAAAATGGCAATTTTGGTCACTGTGAGGCTTTAAAAAGTAACTATTCATCATGAGTCCCGATCCAATTGATATTTTTCATCATTTTTTGTGCAGTCCAAAGAATCAATTTCTGATGAAAAACGATGACCCTGGAGCTGTCAAACTTTCTCCAGATGGTCAGTAATGGTGATTTTGTAATGTTTAATCTTTTGACTGTAAATGACGATTGCATGTGAATTATCACTTTTGGAACTAAATTAAGTGTGTTTAATGTCATCTTCCTGCCCAAAATTGGTCAAAATAGAAGCGTCTGAGTAGGAGGAAAAGTCAATAAAAATTGCAATTTTTTTCAAATTGAGGCTTTAAAAAGAGGTCATTCAACATTTGGCATGATCCAATCGACATTTTGAATCATTTTTTGTACAGTCCAAACAATACATTTTCTGATGAAAAACGATGACTCCGGACCAATTGACAATTTGAATCACTTTTTGTACAGTTCAAAAAACACAATTTGCTGATGAAAATCGATGACCCTGGACTTGTCGAACTTTCTCCAGATGGTCATCAAAGGTGATTTTTTAATGTATCATCTATTGACTGTTAATCACTATTGCATGTGAATTATCACTTTTAGAATCAAAATAAGTGTGTTTAGAGTCACTTTCCTGCCCAAAGTTGGTCAAAATAGAAGCTTCTGAGTAGGAGGAAAAGTCTGTAAAAATGGCAATTTTGGTCACTCTGAGGCTTTGATAATTGGTTATTCAACATGAGGCACAATCCAATTGACTTTTTAAATCAATTTTTATACAGTCCAAAGAATCTATTTTCTGATGAAAAACGATGACCCTGGAGCTGTCAAACTTTCTCCAGATGGTCAGTAATGGTGATTTTGTAATGTTTAATCTTTTGACTGTAAATGACGATTGCATGTGAATTATCACTTTTGGAACTAAATTAAGTGTGTTTAATGTCATTTTCCTGCCCAAAATCGGTAAAAATAGAAGCTTCTGAGTAGGAGGAAAAGTCTATAAAAATTGCAATTTTTTTCAAATTGAGGCTTGAAAAAGAGGTCATTCAACATTTGGCATGATCCAATCGACATTTTGAATCTTTTTTTGTACAGTCCAAACAATACATTTTCTGATGAAAAACGATAACCCCTGGGCCTGTCGAACTTTCTCGAGATGGTCTGTAATGGTGATTTTTTTTTTTTTAAGTTTAGAAAGCTTTATTAAATATCATAAGCCAAGTAAAACATCATTACAGAGAAAATCAAAGGCAATGTGATAGAACAATAGAGTAAAATTGAAATCATACAATATTAACAAATGCCAATAGAGAAATAGGGAATATACTTAGAGGAAAAGCATTTTTAAAGGTTTTGAGTAATGGGCAGAGAAGAGGAGAGGAGAAGAGAAAGAAGGGGAAGGGAGGGGGAAATGCAAACATTATACAGGGTAAGCATCCTGTAATTACCGTAAGCTAATAAATGCATACATAAAATAAATGAAGCTGTATGTTAAACATGACCAAAAAGAGAAGTAAAAACAAGCTATTCAAGGGGCAGTTTGAGAGAGAAAGTTAGTTAACGGCACCCATAACAAATCTTTTTTGATCAAAAGAGGTACAGTGGTGGCAAAAGCACGATCCAGTCGATGGTGGTGGCATAATAGGTTTCACCATGCATTGTAAGAGATCTTTGAAGTATCTTTCCAATTGGTCATAATTATCTGTAGAGAAATGGCTATATACAAATCTATAAATTTACGTACGTTACTAGAAACATTCCATATAGGAGCCATACCACCCAGAAAGATATGAACAATCTCAAAAGTGTGGTCAGTGGCTAAGATTTCGTTTAATTTAGACCAAATACGGGACCAAAGGGATTTAACCAACGGGCAGTGAAAAAACATATGTAAAAAATCACTATTGTCATAGGGGCAAGACCAACATTTTTTAGAGTCAACTAATTTGAAACTATATAAATCAGAAGGGGTAAAAAAAAGTTTATTGTAAAAAAAGTACAGAGTCTGTGTGGTGCTAGCAGAACGTGAAGCAGTGTGCAATTTCGACCACAAGGAATTCCAAACCTGAAGGGGAAACTCTTGAGCTAGATCCGTTTCCCAGGAAAGTTCAAGTTTAGACTTGGTTTCGTTCGACAGGAGAACGGGAAAGTAGTTTGTAGATAGCAGCAGCTTTAAGAGGAATAGAGAAATCTGGCAAAGGGAAAGTGGTTGAGTCAATAGTAGAGAGGGAAGCACCATGAGAGATAAAGAGATCTAAAGATTTTTTAAGCAAGGGATACTGAGAAGAGTGAGCATTGGAAAGTTGAAAGGAAACACGAAAGTCAGAGAAGTCGCGCAGGGTATTATTGCTAAGTAAGGAATCGAGAGTAATAATGCCTTTATCGATCCACTCTTTCCAAAAGAGTGCTCTGTGATTGATCTTTACAGATTTGTTATACCAAATTGGGATTGAGGAATGAAACTCCAACTGCGAAAGGGAAGAACGAAAAACAGAAAGGGCAAGTGCTTTAGAGTAGCTGAAGATAGGAGTGAGAAAACGTTGCGGAGGATGAGTTAGTCGGGCAGCCGTAACAAATGAGAAGGGCGAAAGCTGCGCAAGTTCAATAGCGCTCCAGGCTCTTAGAGGAGGGTCAGACAAATCAGATAGAAAAGGCCAGATTTGTTTCAAAGTAAAGGCCGAATGAAATCGAATGAGGTTGGGAAAGTTAACTCCACCCAAATCTTTGGGTTGTTGCAGACGGGAGAGAGAAATCCGCGCCTTACGTTTATTCCATAAGTGTTATAAAAATATGGTTGGTTGTTTTAAAAAAATAAAGTGGAAGGGAGATTGGAAGCATTGAAAGGTAAAAATTGACAATAGGAAGAAGCATCATTTTATAGTGGCTAGCCTCCCCCACCAGGATAAGAAAAGGGGGGACCAGCTTTCTATAAGGGAAGAGAGCTTTTGAACTATATCCATCTGATTAAGCTTAACAGTTTCTCTAATGGTGTTAGCATAAAGAATTCCTAAACATTTAATATTACCAGAGTTCCATGCAAAGCCTGAACCCTGAAACATATGAGGAAGGCAAAATTTGTTAAGTGGTAGAACCTCAGATTTATCTATATTGAGTTTATATCCAGAAACCAAAGAATATTCTTGTAACAAAGAAAAGAGTGAAGGTAAAGAAGTGGACGGGTTAGAAATATAAAGCAAAATATCATCTGCATAGGCCGTAAACTTAATATCAATGTTCTGAAATATGAAACCAGTATACGATGAGCGTCGAATTTTTTCCAAAAAGGGTTCTAACGCAAGAATAAAAAGAAGAGGAGAGAGAGGACAACCTTGTCTGGTGCCTCTATGCAGAGAGAAATAAGGGGATTGAGACCCGTTAACCCAAATAGAAGTAGAGGGAGCAGAATATAACAATTTGACATAATGAATGATGGGAGGACTAAAGCCATGCCACCTCAAAGCACCAAACATAAAATCCCAGCAAACTCTATCGAACGCTTTCTCAGCATCTAATGTAATGGCAGCGATTGGGGAATCCATCTTTGAGGCCAAGTGAATAATGTTAAGGAAAGTTCTCGAATTGTCAGTAATGGATCTACCTTTAACAAACCCGGATTGATAAATGTTGGTGAGGTCAGGAATAACTTTATTAATACGAGAGGCCAGAACTTTAGAATCAATTTTACAGTCAGTGTTAATTAAAGAAATAGGTCGATAATTTTTGCAAAGGGAGGGGTCTTTATCTTTTTTAGGGATTAAGCATAACATAGCCTGTGTGAAAGAACCTTGGGACTCTCCCTGAGCAACAAAGGAGTTAATCAAAGAAAATAAATGTGGTAACAGGATATCCTTAAAGTGGAGAAAGAAACGAACCGTAAAACCATCTGGGCCCGGAGTTTTATCTTTGGGAAGAAGAGTAATAGCATTAAGTAGTTCTTTCTCCGAGAAAGGAACGTCAAGGGAGGAGAGATCCACAAAACTATCCGAGGACCTAGGGAGAGACTGAAAGAAGGAGTCAATTTGAGAAGGCGAGGGAACGGTTTCGGGCGTATAAAGTGAGGAATAATATTGAACAAAACAATCGAGAATTTTATCGTCAGTATACTGAGGAGTCCCATGTGAGTCAGTAATAGTTATTATTTTAGAATTTTGCTTTTTAATTTTAAGGTAAGTAGCGAGAGACTTGCCAGCCTTATTACTCCATACATTTTGGAATGAAAATTGAGAAGATTATTACACGCAGAGTCCCAAGAGTGTTTGTTGTATTGCATATTTGCTTTGATGAGGGAAGAGAGTGATTCTGAGGAATTAGTGGTAAAGTAGAGATGCTCTAGGTCTTTGATTTGCTTAAGAATTTGAGCCGACTTTGATAGAGCTGTTTTCCTTTTCCGTGAAACAAAAGCAATAATAAAACCTCTAGCAGTAGCCTTGAAGGCATCCCAAATAGAGTGAAATTGAGAAGTAGAATGGAGATTATTTATAAAAAAATCCTTTGCAAAGAATATAAATTGCTCAACAAACTGTGAATCTAGGAGGAGCGAATTATTGAAGCGCCAACGCCTGGAGGTGAGGGTAGGTGAGGGAAAGTCCATGTCAGTAATAACCGGAGCATGGTCAGATATAAGAATTGAGCCTATTTCTGAGTTGGTCATAAATTGGAGTGATTGCTGTGTGAGATAAATATAATCTATACGGGAATGTGAAGAATGCACTGGAGAAAAAAAGGAAAATTCTAAAGTGTCGGGATGAGAAAGTCTCCATGAGTCTATAAGACCCCTAGAGGAGATGGCATTAGAAAAGGACTTTTGCATCTTATTGGGGACATATCTGGTGCGTGATTTACGGTCTAAAAAGGGGTCCATGAGTTGGTTACAGTCCCCACCCACAATCAAATTATCACTTGCATGAGAGGAAAGAAGCTTAGAAAAATCCCTCCAAAAGGATAAATCTACACCGTTAGGGCCATAAACATTGCAGAAGGAAAATTGTGAATTATTAACAGTAACATCTAAAAATAGCCACCTACCACAAGCATCATGGAGTTCCTTATGCAACTGGACTGTTAATGACTTATGAAACAAAATAAGAACACCGTTTTTACTATTTACTGCTGGAGAACAGAATGCCTCCCCAACCCAATGTCTACGCAGTGAAGACAAATCTTGAGAGTTAAGGTGGGTTTCTTGTAACAGTGCAACATGACATTTCAACCTTGCTAAATGAGATAAGACACGTTGTTTTTTGACAGGGTTGCGAACACCTTTAAAATTCCAAGAAATAACACGAAGACCATTCATTTCTGGAAATAAAGTAAAGATAAGCAGAAAGGAGTATGGAATTTAAGACAGAGTAGAGAATGAAAAGCAAGCTGAAAATAGAAGCTGAAAGGATATGACACTGAATAGATAGTAGGAGACAGAAGTTAAAGCAGGTAACCACCACAGATAAGGTGATAAAGATATAAAAGAAAAAAAAAACAAAGAAGTATCATGATCGGAAATAGAAAAAAATAAAATGTGGAGTGTATCAGATGGTGAAGATGTTGCCAAAAAAATAGAGATGACAGGGATAAAAAGGAGTGAGGAAAGGGAGGACAAGCAGCAAAAAGGGGGAAGAAGCGAAGAGGAAAAAGGAAAAAATATAAAGGAGGGTGCAGGGGTACAGAAACCCCCAGAAGGCATTCAGAGGAGGGTGGCGAAAAGCCAATAGACTTTAGCCACAGAAAACAATTGAACGAAAAACATTACTGTGAGAGGGGGGCGACGAAGAACAAGACAGCCGCACTAAGAGGAGCATATAAGAGAACAGACTACCACAAAGATAGAAAAATGAAAGACGAAAGACTATAAAATAGAAAACTAGAACTTATATCAATCAAATAGGACAAGTGAAGGAACTTACCAAACATCTAGGGAGAAAAACAGCAACAGAAAGGGATAAACACTGTATACAGCAGGATAGAACAAAGGGTGACCTTGACAATAACACCACATGGGGAAATCCTGCAAAACAAAAGGAAAATCAAGGAGTGAGCAAAAGAAGCACAAGAACTATATGACATATACCAGAATATTTTCAGAACAAGACACAGTAGTCATATACTTAAAAAAAGAAAGACAACTAGGGTTTGCTCAATTCCATAAGTTCTCCCTTGTGAGTATGAATAAACTTCCGCAAATCAGCAGGATCCTGAAAACGAAAAGTTCTCTCCTTATAGGTCACTTTGAAAAAACAAGGGTGAATTAATCCGTAGCGTGCATTCATAGATCTCAATGCAGGTCTGAGGTCCAAAAATTCCTTTCGACGGGAAGCCGTAGGCTTAGAAACGTCCTGAGTAAAAAAGACCTTGTGCCCAGACCAAATCATTTGCTTATGTTGCTTAGCAGCCTGGAGAATCGACATAAGAACCGAGTAGAGGAGGAAATATGCTATAATTCCTCTAGGTTTGGACGCAGAAGATGTATTCCTAGGCCCCAAACGATGAGCACGTTGTATGTTAAAGTCTGAGGATTTCGGGAGGCCAACAATTTGAAGAACTTGAGACTTTAAGAATTGGATCATATCCGACCCCTCCGAACCTTCCGGAATACCATAAATGCGCAGGTTGTTGCGCCTATTGCGATTTTCCAAATCCTCCGCAACTTTCTTGAGCTGGCCAACCTCTTTGGTGAGAGTGTCAACTTTAACAACAACATCCTGTGCGTCGGGGGGAGGAGCCAAGATGGCGACCGAGACGGCTGCGTAGATTCCCGGCTCCGTGAACCTCCGCATCCCGCACGGATATCCTGTACTAGATCCTCAGCTTGCGCCATGGGATCGTGTTTGTGAAGGAGAGTGGCAACCGATCGTGTGGCTCCGGGGTTTCTGGCTACTGTACCGCCTGAGAAATTTGCGGATGAACTTTGCGGCCCGTGCGGCCCCGGAGCCGGGACCTCGAGTGGACGCCTTGGCCGGGTGGCAGTTTAACAACAACGGTCTGTGGTGACTGGGTGGAGTCGGTCCACCGGAGCGGTGCTGCCCCCGGCCTGCATCTCGCCACGGCCGCCCCCGTTGCTGAAGCGTAGTGGATCGAGGGCATGCCCGGGGGTGCAGTTCTCAGACTCTTCGGTGTTTGCCCCTGCCTTTGACGGTGAGCTGCCCGGACGCCGCCCCTAGCTCGCCCTGATCCTTGCAGACTGCTCCCGGATTTTCGCGGCCGCTGGTCCTTGGTGGAGACGACTGTTGCCCTAGTCCACGCAACGGCTGAATTTGTACCTGCCCCCGGACCCCTGTCTCCAGCGACGTGGACCCCGAGGTGCTTGTCCCTGGGTCCCGGCCCCCATGCGAGCCGGGCCTCCCCCGGCGGCCATCTTGTTGCGATGCAGCCTACTATCCTATCCACCGGGTCGCAGCAGGATTGGGAGTGTGTGACTTCTGGGAGTGTGGCAGAGCGACCGCGGGGAGCAGTTCTGGGGTACGGCGACCTCCTTGAGGCCCTTGGTGCCCTTCATTTCTCCTTGGCTCGTGGCATCGAGGTCTTGGGGAGTAAGATCGACGGTGTGGCATCAGCGTTGGGACAATGGCGGCATGCTAGTCCACAGTTGCACAGGGACTTCCTACACTGCACACAGGAGGATAATGTCGCGGCCATCCCTGCGATTAGTGCGCAGCCGGACACTCCGGACAGTATGCTACCGTATGATCGGCTGACTGAGGGTTTGATCTGTTCCGGAGGTAGTGGTTCCGAGTGGAAGGTGGTGGCCCCGTCCCGTGTACGACCTCCGGTGACCCAGGGACTTTACCAGCAATGTCTGTCTACTTTGAATGATTCAGCCTTCCCGGACCTTGTGTGCAGTACAGATCCTGGGGCAGCACTGGGAAAGACGTCCCTCCGAGATGCGGACTGTGTTGGCGTTCTGAGACCTCCACCCCACCCGTGTGCGTCGCTTCCCGGTTGTTTTGGGACATCCCTTCACCTTGGAACATCGGACATGGCGCTGGGTCGAGGGGTAGGCATGGGCAGCATCGCCAGGAGTGGTCAGGGATGAGGCTGATCCCTCGGGGTGGTCATCTGGTAGACGGGCGGACTCATGGTTGTGTACTCCCAGGACATAGCTACTAGCATATTCGGTGCGCAATGCTCCCCATTCCCCTTATTGTTATGGTCGATTTGGTGCTACTTATTGTTTGCTGCTGGGATACCTTACGGTGCGGGAGGGAGAAGCCGGGGGTATGTTCTGAAGGCCCTCCTCCAGTCTATTATATTTTCTCCACCCCCCCGCCTGGTGGGGTTCTTTCTTATTCCTTTTTCCCTGCTTCTTCTATATTTCGGGTCTAGTTCCAGGGCGACAGGCACACTGCTGGGGGGAGGGGCCATACTCATTTGCAGAGGTGCAGGGGGGGGGGTTGGGGGGGGGGACTCTTTTCTTTCTCAGTCTTCCTCTCTTTTTCTATGGCCTCCTTTTTCTTCTCCGTTTCTTTTTGTTTCTTTTCTGGGATCAGCGTGGTACGCCTCTTTTGCTGTGAACCGTTGCCTCTCCGTGTGTGCCACAGTTTCCGGGGGTTCTCTGGGCGTTAGGTATGGGGGCCTGCAGGCGCAACTGTTTTTGATATTCTTCCCCATCATTTCCTGTGTTTGCGCCATGGACTCAATTGATTGCTGTTTATTGCTAACGTCTATCATGCGGCCTGCCCTTTATCGCTGTTGGGAAATTGTTTGGCACCTGATGCTACTGTTTTGTTTCATTATAAAATGAAAAACCCCTTTTCTCCTGGTGTCCTACCTGCGCGGCTCCCGGGCCGAACTATCTTAGTATGAAGATTTTGCTACCGAGGTGCCGCATGTGCTTATATTTGACCTTATTGCTCTGACTGCTTAGCGGCCGGCCCTGGGGGGTTGTAGGCCCATACTTGTCAATGATCGAAATGTCAATAAAGGTTTTTCAAAAAAAACAAAAAAACAAAAAAAAAAAAAAAACCATCCTGTGCGTCACTGATCCTCTGCTCCACCTCAGAAAGTCTCGTATCCAAACTAGACCATTTATCATCTAACCTCTGAAGTGTGGCAACAGTGTAATGGTGATTTTTTAATGTTTAATCTTTTGACTGTAAATGACTATTGCATGTGAATTATCACTTTTGGAACTAAAGTAAGTGTGTTTCGAGTAATTTTCCTGCCTGAAATTGGTCAAATAGAAGCTTCTGAGTAGGAGGAAAAGTCTGTAAAAATGGCAACTTTGGTCACTGTGAGGCTTTAAAAAGTGGTTATTCAATATGAGGCACGATCTAATTGACATTTGAAATCACTTTTTGCACAGTCCGCAGTCCAAAATGGCAATTTTGGTCACTGTGAGACTTTAAAAATTGAGTTCGAGGCATTTGAGCTGCAGATTGTATTCTTTTGCATAGATCGCCATCTGGTCTTGTGCTCAGATGTCTGCACTTTGATTTTGTCTTGGAAGAAGTCTTTGTAGTCACAAGGTAGGTGACTCCTCCTTAGTTCGACAGTGCGCATGGGCATCGACTCCATCCTTGGATTGTTTTTTTTCCGCCATTGGGTTCGGTTGTGACTTGCTGCGCTCCGGGTCGGTGTCGGTTTCGAACCCCCCCTTTTCGACGCGCAATCACTATTACTCTACGATATTGACTCTATCGTGTTTCCTTTCAAAGCGCACCTTTGACACTCAATGAAAACTTATTTTTTTTTTTTAAACTTTGATAAACTTTGACGCGGGCCGTTAGGCCTACCTGCGCCGGTGACGACCGAAGTCCATGGAACGGACTCCCTTCAAGAAATGTCCACAGTGTGGTGCTAAATTCCCACACTCGGTCCTACACTCGGTCTGTAATCTGTGCCTCTCTCCAGAACACCAAGAGGATACCTGTGAGGCTTGTCTATCTTTCAAGTCCAAGAAGACCATTCTTGATCGTCTGACTTGACGCTATGAGATGTCCTGAGGAACCGGCTCCATTCCAGACATCTTCCACCCAGGCCCCGACAGCCTTCCGGAACACGAACAGAAGGAACAGGTCTCGGTCTCCGAAGCAGATGACTCCAACATCGAAGACAAAGTCACCCCAGCTCAGCGGACCATGAGTATCGAGACCCCTGCCCCACCCAAGCCCATACCAAAGGCTCCGGTAACACCTTCGCCTCAGGCCCCCAAGTCTACACCGACCCAAAATTTCAGATGCCCCGCCCTCGGGCCCAGCTATGAAAGACAAAGACAAGTCTTCCGGCTAGGGACTCGAGCCTACTACTCGGTCCCGAAAAAACACCTTTGGCACCGAAAACTAAGCCCCCTGAGATGCCGCACCCTCCTCCGTCGGCACCGGAAAAACCTTCGGCATTCAAACAGTTAAAGTACCCTTCGCCACCGAAGCAACCAGATAAGACTTCAACACCGAAGACCTTGGAGCCGAAACCATAAAAGGAGAAACCTTCAACAGCTAAACCTCTGAAACAAAAACCTCAGGAGCCAAAACAATCCGCACCGAAGGGTTCGGAGCCGGAAAAAGCTTCTAAACCGGACACTGTTCCTAAACATCCAAACACTGTTTCTAAGGAAAAAGCTTCAGCACCGAAGAAGAGCATTAGATCCGAAGAATTTGTAGTGAGGTTGGTGGATTTATTGCCGACATTGCTAAGTTAACACAAGCTTGGCTGCCATGCCGCTGCTTTTGCTCACGTTACTACATGACTTTGTTTTTGAAAAACTCTGCTTGTGCCTGTTCACATGAGAACCGTCTGCCTTTCACGTTCCTTGCTGTTCTCTGTGGTTTTCGTCTGCACATGATGTACAAGGTTGAAAAACAATGTCCCTTGTTATTCTGCTCTGGTCACCTAGACATAACACAAAGCACAGCTGCACTGCTAAAAATATCGAGTGCTTTTAATATTGGATGCTTGCATGTTAGAAACACTTGGAGAAAAACCTTTCCAGAGAGAAGAGCTGTTCTTGACTGGAGATGTAAACCTTTGCATCTAGACTTTGAGGTATGGGGTCCCCCTGACAAAGCCCAGAGGTCTTCTATTTTTATAATAAACTAGTTACTAGCACGGGAAGGGTGGCAAGGCACAGGAGGCCGTTTTCCACTAGCTTTATAAAATGATATCCCCGTTCGCATTCTATGGAATTGTAACAATGCTCACTATATTGTGTTTAAGCATTCTGCTATCGGTAATGGCACGTGTACTGCATTTTAGAGCACGTTAGTTAAAATAAACATTTTAAACCAGACTGTATATCTGATTACTCATGTTGTGGACAAGTATGAGTGAGTGAGCGAAAGAGTGTTCTTGCTCCTGCGATTCCTGAGAGAGTCGGAGCGACATGTTCTGGGTTGTCTAATCATTGGTAGCTTGGCTATAGTACGGAGAACGAATGAGACACTATACCTAGTCGGATTGGGATTTTTGGCAATAAGGTGGGTAGTTGGGACACCACTATACACCGAGGTCCTGGTTGCCTGCACATAGTTCTGTATATGTGCAGAATCCCTGCAACAAACTTTTTGTCCCAGATCCAAAACAGACAACCATTTTTATACACCCAAAGACTGGTCAAATGGTTACTATACAACCTACAAAGAGGAAACAAGAACATTTGCAATATTCACCGGTTCCTCCAAAGAAAATACACATGGGCACTAATACTTAACCACCTCTTACACCTCCTCCTCCACCTATTAATCCCAATTTACTGATCTCTCCAGTACAATCCCCAGAACACACTTTCCCACTACCACAACCAGAGTATAGTGATGATGGAGATGGGGAAGGGCAAGGGGATGATAATATAGTCCCACTAGATATTGATGAGACTGATGATCCACCACAGGATCCAGATCCATGGCATGACTATAATACAGATCCTGACTTACACAATGACCCAAATCTTTATCCCTCAACCATCCCCACCAGACAACAATGTGGGTTTTGCCCAACTAATAGATAGAGCCACAACCATATCACAGGGTAAATTTACACTCAGACCCTGTAGAGGAGGATTTTCCCTTAGAGACCTTTGATCAGCCACAAAAATCATCACATGTCCTACCAATTTAAAAGGTCTACTTAAACAGGCACCAGAAGTGTTTAAAGACCTGGTTAGGGCTAGGGTTCTTAACCCCAGAATAAATTAAAAAATACAAGGCAGCTCCCAGTGACCCCATATACATTAAGGGTCAACTTCCTTTAGATTCCCTGGTCGTAGCTAATGCACGTAAAAGGGCAAATTCTCAGGGGTTAGGTGACACCCCTCCTCCAGACAAGGAGTCCAAATTATTAGAAGCCTCAGACAAACTTATGGTGTCTCAAGCTGCAAACGATTAGAAAATAGCCAACGCACAAGCTCTCTTGGCAAGATACGACAGGGCTCTCTATGATGAGCTGGAGAAGCTCATTCAACACCTACCTCAACAATACAAGGACAAGGCCAATGACCTCATAAAGGAAGGCAAACTAATCACCCTAATCAGGGTACACGACTGTGCCTAGGGGGATTCATTTGGGTTGGACTATTATCTAAAACTAATCACAAACACATCCATCAAGTGTGTGCTAGACGCAGCAGACACCGTGTCTCGCACAGTAAATACTAGTGTTTTATTACGCAGACATGCCTGGCTCAGGATATCTGGCAATAAACAAGAAGTGCAGAACTGTATCCTTAATCAGCCCTTTGACCACCAGCACCTCTTTGGCCCTGCAGTGGACATATCTTTAGAAAAGATGAAGAAAGATACAGAGACTGCTAAGTCTATGGGAGCCTTGCAGTCATCTTCTTCTAGAGGCTCCTTTCGATGCCCCTTTTACAGAGCAGGCTCAAAAACCAATACACCAGAACACCCACCATCATCCTACAAAAGACCCAATCAGAGCTCCTTTTCCAAAGGATGCTCATGGGGAGGTTACAGGGGTAACAACAACAAGGACAGTGGCAGGGGTAATAACACCCGCAGCTCCCCTTCCACAAAGCAGTGACTTTCCTGTTTTTCCCCCGATCATCCCACTCCTGTTGAGTGACGTTTCTCACAGTTCCTACCTGTCTGGAATTCCATCACAACAGACAAGTGGGTAAGACAAATTATCCAGTATGGCTATCGCCTGGAACTCACTTCTACCCCACCAAACATTCCTCGCAGACAGCGTCCAATGTCATCAGAACACCTAACACTTCTCAAACAAGAGGTTCTTGCACTATTACAAAAACATGCAATAGAGCCAGTTCCCTTGCCTCATCAAGGCACAGGGGTCCAAAAAAGGACGGCTCTCTCAGCCTATACTAGACATCAGACCACTAAAGTTTTACATCCAATCAGACCACTTCCACATGGTCACTCTCCAACAGGTGCTTCCACTACTTCAACAGGGCGACTTTCTCTCCACTCCAGATCTTAAGGACGCCTACTTCCGTATTCCTATTCATCCAACTCACAGGAAATATCTCAGGTTTGTGGTAGATAGTCAAAACTACCAATTCAAAGTTCTCCCATTCGGAGTCACTACAGCACCCAGAGTCTTCACCAAGTGCCTCGCAGTGGTTGCAGCCCATTTAAGAAGACAGCACGTTCATGTCTTCCCTTATCTGGAGGACTGGCTCATACAAAGCAAAATCACACAACAGCTGTGTCCAACACACAGCACAATTCAACTGCTTCACAGTTAGTGATTCACAGTAAACCTCGACAAATCCCATCTCCAACCATCCAGCATACAACAATACTTAGGGGCTACAATAAACACTTCCAAATCTCTAGCATATCTCAATCCAGTCAGGATAAGCGCCATACAAGCTCTAGTCCAAAAATTTCAGCCTCAACACTCACTATCAGCGTGAGTGTTCATGCAATTAATAGGGATGATGGCCTCTTGTATTCTCCTCGTCCCTTATGCAAGACTCCAGATGCGTCCCTTACAGGAGTGTTTGACACGTCAGTGGAACCTGGCTCAAGGTCAGCTGACAGATCTGGTGTTGGTGGACAAACGCACCCATCACTCTCTGCAGTGTTGGAACACACAAAACCTTTCCAAAGGGCGGTCGTTCCTCGGCCCTGTCCCACAGACAGTGCTAACCGGCTGGGGAGCTCATCTTCAAACCCATACAATTCAGTGTATCTGAACCCCCCTAACAAAGACAATTCCACATCAACTACCTGGAATTGTTAGCAATCTTCCTAGCATTGAAATCGTTGCAACTACACCTCCTAGGCAAAGCTGTCCTGGTCCGTACAGACATAACAGCAATGTATTAGATAAAGAAGCAAGGGGGGGACACACTCTTTGCAGCTTTCACATCTAGCTCAAAGCATATGGAGATGGGCCATTCCACTAAATATATATCTCCTTGCAGAACACCTCCCAGGAATACACAATCAGATCACAGATCTGCTCAGTCGTCAAACATAGCAGATCCACGAATGGGAACTTCATCCTCAAGTTCTTCTTCCATTCTTTCATATGTAGGGACACCCAAAAATAGATCTGTTCGCCACACACCAAAACGCAAAATGCCCACACTTCGAGTCCAGGTATCCACACCCATTGTCCAAAGGCAATGCAATATGGATGAACTGGTCAGGCAAATTTGCTAATGCTTTTCCGCCTCTCCCACTCATTCCGTTAGTTGTTCGGAAACTCAAACAGCATTCCCTCACAATGATCCTCGTTGCTCCAACATGGGCAAGACAACCATGGTTCACAACCTTATTGGAACTATCAGTAGTTCCTCATCAAAGCTACGCCTCTCACCCAAGCTTCTCACTCAGAACTATGGAGAGATAAGACATCCAGATCCCAATCAACTCAACCTTGCGATCTGGCACCTGAGATCTTAGAGTTCGACTACCTTAATCTCCCGCCAGACTGTATGAACGTTATTAAAGACGCTAGAAGCCCTACCACCAGGACATGCTATGCAGCAAAATGGAAATGATATGTCATTTATTGTACAAACAACAAAATTAACCCACTAGGCGCTTCCATTCAGAACATCATCTGTTACCTCTTGCATCTACAATCTAACCTAGCATATACATCTATTAGGCTACATCTAGCTGCCATAGCAGCCTATCTACAAAACAGACAACACTTGTCTTTGTTTCGAGTTCCTGCTATCAGAGCTTTTATGGAAGAACTTAAAAGAATAATTCCACCAAGAGTTCTGCCCTCTCCAGTGTGGAATCTAAACGCGGACCTTACCAGACTCATGGGTCCCCCTTTTGAACCTCTCCACAGATGCGAACTACAGATCCTCACTTGGAAAGTGGCCTTTTTAATCGCTATCACATCTCTCAGAAGAGTTAGTGAACTCCAGGCATTAACCATACAAGAACCATTTTTACAAATCCATCATAACAAAGTGGTTCTTAGGACTAACCCAACATTTTTACCCAAAGTAGTATCTGCCTTCCATCTCAACCAGTCTGTTGAACTTCCAGTGTTTTTCCCTCAACCAGACTCATTGGCAGAACGAGCTCCACACACATTAGATGTTAAAAGAGCAATACTCTACTACATTGAGACAACAAAATCCTTTAGAAACACCAAACAACTCTTTTTGGCTTTCTCCACACCTCAAGGGCAATTCCATATCCAAAGCAGGAATTGCAAGGTGGATTTCTAAATGCATACAAATATGCTACATCAAAGCCAAGCGCACATTAACCACTCCCCCTAGAGCTCATTCTACACGCAAACAAGGGCCTTCTATGGCATTCTTAGGGAACATTCCCCTAGATGGCATATGCAAAGCCGCAACTTGGGCTACACCACACACCTTCACAAAACACTATTGTGTATACGTGCAGGCAAAACAACAAACTAGTGTGGGCCAGGCTGTATTGAAAACACTATTTCAAACAACTGCAACAGATGCAGGTAGCCACCACTAAGGAGGTAACTGCTGTATAGTCTATGCAAAAGTATACAATCTGCAGCTCATATGCCTTGAACGGAAAATGCTACTTACCAGTATGCATCTGTTCTTGGCATGTAGAGCTGCAGATTTGTATACGCCCACCCGCCTCCCTGGATACCTCTTATCTTTTCCAGTATTATCTTATTTAGATACATTACACATGGACATCTTTCTACTTAATACTCCATCATAACCCTGCGTGACAAAAACAATCTACCTTGTGACTACAAAGACTTCTTCCACGACAAAAACAAAGTGCAAACATCCGACCCCAACTTAATCTGCAGCTCTACATGCCAAGAACAGATGCATACTGGTAAGTAGCATTTTCCTTATTCAACATGAGGCATGATCCAATTGACATTTTGAATCATTTTTTGTACAGTCCAAAAAATCAATTTTCTGATAAAAAAACGATGACCCCAGACCTGTCAAACTTTCTAAAGATGGTCAGTAATGGTAATTTTTTTAAGATTAATCTTTTGACTGTAAATTACTAGTGCATCAGAATTATCACTTTTGGAACTAAAATTGGTGTGTTTAGAGTCATTTCCCTGCCCGAAATTGGTCAAAATAGAAACTTCTGAGTAGGAGGAAAAGTCTGTAAAAATAGCAATTTTGGGCACTGTGAGGCTTTAATAAATGGTTATTCAACATGATGCATGATCCAATTGACAATTTGAATCTTTTTTGTACAGTCCAAAAAATCAATTTTCCGATGAAAAACGATGACACTGGACCTGTCGAACTTTCTCCAGATGGTCAGTAATGGTGAGCTTTTAACGTTTATAATTTTGACTGTAGATTACTATTGCAGCGGAATTAGCACTTTTAGAACTAAAATAGGTGTGTTTAGATTAATTTTCCTACTCTAAATTGGTCAAAGTAGAAGCTTCTGAATAGGAGGAAAGTCTGTAAAAATTGCAATTTTGGTCACAGTGACGCTTTAAACAGGGATTATCCAACATGAGGCATGATCCAAATGACATTTTGAATACATTTTTGTACAGTCCAAACAAACCATTTTCTGATGAAAAACGACCCCGGGCCTGTCGAACTTTCTTCAAATGGTCAGTAATGGTAATTTTTGAATGTTTAATCTTTTGACTGTAAATTACTATTGCATTGGAATTATTACTTTTGGAACTAAAATACGTGTATTTAGAGTCATGTTCCTCTTGGACCCTACACTTACCACCTGCGGAGTCCCCCAGGGGTCTTTCTTCAGCCCTACGCTCTTCAACGTCTACATGGCTACGCTCGCCCCCATAGTGAGAACCTACGGACTCAACATTGTGTCATACGCAGACGACACCCAACTCATCTTCTCCCTATCCAACTAACCCAACACCGCCAGACACAACTTTAGAGAAGGCATGGAAGCCGTCGCCAAATGGATGAAAAACATCTGCCTATCTTTGTCTTTTGTCTGTAAAATACTATTGCATTGGAATTATCACTTTTGGAACAAAAATAGGTGTGTTTAGAGTAATTTTTCTACCCGAAATGGGTCAAAATAGAAGCTTCAGAGTCTGTGGAAAAGTTTGTAGAAATGGCAATTTTGGTCACTGTGACGATTTAAAAAGTGGTTATTCAACATGAGACATGATCAAATTGACATTTTGAATCAGTTTTTTGTACAGTCCAAAAAATCAATTTTCTGATGAAAAACGATGACCTACCTGTCAAACTTTCTCCAGATGGTCAGTAATGTTGAGTTTTTAACGTTTAAAATTTTGACTGTAAATTACTATTGCATCAGAATTAGAACTTTTGGAACCAAAATAGGTGTGTTTATATTTATTTTCCTACCCGAAATTGGTCAAAATAGAAGCTTCTGAGTAGGAGGAAAAGTCTGTAAAAATTGCTATTTTGGTCGCTGTGATGCTTTAAAAAGTGTTTATTCAACATGAGCATTTTGAATAATTTTTTGTACAGTCCAAAAAAAACTATTTTCTGCTGAAAAACGATGACCCCGGACCTGTAAAACCTTCTCTAGATGGTCAGTAATGGTGATTTTTGAATGTTTTTCTTTTGACTGTAAATTACTATTGCATTGGAATCAGTTTAGGAACTAAAATTGGTGTATTTAGAGTCATTTTCCTACCCTAAATTGGTCAAAATAGAACTTTCTGAGTAGGAGGAAAAGTCCGTAAAAATGGCAATTTTGGTCGCTGTGATGCTTTAAAAAGTGATTATTCAACATGAGTCATGGTCCATTTGACAATTTGAAACAGTTTTGTGTACAGTCAAAAAAATCAATTTTCTAATGAAAAACGGTGACCCCGGACCTGTCGAACTCTCTCCAGATGGTCAGTAATGGTGATTTTTAATGTGTAATATTTTGACTGTAAATTAGTATTGCATTGGAAGTATCACTTTTGGAACTAAAAATGGTGTATTTAAAGTCATTTTCCTACCCGAAATTGGTCAAAATAGAAGTGTCTGAGTAAGGGCAAAAGTCTATAAAACTGGCAATTTTGTTCACTGTGACGCTTTAAAAAGTGGTTATTCAACATGAGGCATTAGCCAATTGACATTCTGAATAATTTTTCGTTCACGAAGGTGATGGCGGTGGTCGCAGCTCTTCTGCGCAGGTTGGGGGTGTCAGTCTTCCCCTACATCGACGACTGGTTGTTAAAGGCGGGCTCGCGCCAGGCAGTCGTCAACCACCTTCAGACTACGGCCGACCTCCTGCATTTGCTGGGGTTCTTCATCAACGTGCCGAAGTCACACCTGAGTCCCTCTCAGAAGCTCCCCTTCATCGGAGCAGTTCTGGATTCAACGCTGTTTCCGGTTTATCCTCCCGAGCAGCGAGTCCAGGATATTCAGGCTATGATTTCGATTTTTCAGCCTCTATCCCGGGTTTCAGTCAGGATGACCCTCCGGCTTCTGGGCCTGATGACGGCTTTCCTGGTAGCTATCACCTCTGCCAGAAGAGAGAGTAAGCTCCAGGCTCTTTCTTCTATACCTCCTTTCCTTTCTGTTCATCCGGACAAGGTGGTTTTACGAACCCGTCCTTCTTTCTTGCCAAAGGTTGTCACACCCTTTCACATCAGGCAGACCATCACTTTGCCCACCTTCTTTCCGCATCCTTCGAGAGAGGAGGAGAGGCTCTACTGTCTGGACTCAAAACGTGGGCTGTCGTTCTCCCTGCAGCGCACACAACAGTTCCGGGTGGATGACCAGCTCTTTGTTGGCTACGTGGGCGCCCAAAAAGTTTGGGCCGTGTACAAACGAACCATCTCTCGGTGGGGCGTTTTGTGCATCAAAGCATGTTACTCGTTGGCTAAGAAAGAGCCTCCTGTGGGGCTGTGTGCCCTTTCTACCAGGGCAACGGCAGCCACTACTGCCTTTGGTCGCGGCGTCCCTTTGCAGGACATTTGTCAGGCAGCTACGTGGGCCACGCTGCGCACGTTTACCAAGCATTACTACCTTGACAGTCTGGTCCGGAGAGACAGCTTCTTTGGCCGTTCTGTTCTCTGTGACTTTCTGGTGTAATCTTGTTCGCAGACCCACCACCGGGGTTGGTATTGCTGGGGTATCTATTCTAAGGTAAGGAATCTGTCTCTTTCAGATGCACAAGTTACTACTTGTGTAACAATATATCTGTAAGAGACATTAGTTAGTGATAGATTCCTTACCACCCCACCCATCCTCCCCGTTCTGCGACCGGATTCTAGGGTTAAGGTCATCCCTTTCAGGGCCCTAGTTTCTTGGCGCCAGTGGTCAGTTTCTTGCATGGCTCTGCGTTCCTGGCACGGAAAGTCGTGTACAGAACTGACGTCAGGGCGCATGGGTGGCGCCTAAGTAGTCTCCGTGATGTCATCTCGGCGCTTACGATGCCATCGACGGACGCAGAGCCGCACGACGCCACCTACTGACGAACAGGGGTACTGCTACAAAACCTTTCCGGATCCAGTCTGATGCCTGGGGATATTCTAAGGTAAGGAATCTATCACTAACTAATGTCTCTTACAGATATATTGTTACACAAGTAGTAACTTGTGCGTTTGAGTCATTTTCCTACCGGAAATTGGTCAAAATAGAACCGTCTGACTATGAGGAAAAGTCTGTAAAAATTGCAGTTTTAGTCACTGTGACGCTTTAAAAAGTGAATATTCAACATGAGGCATGATTCAATTGACATTTTGAATCATTTTTTGTACAGTCCAAAAAAATCAATTTTCTCATGAAAAACGGTGACCCTGGACCTGTCGAACTTTCTCCAGATGGTCAGTAAAGGTGATTTTTTTTTATGTTTAATCTTTTGTCTGTAAAATACTATTGCATTGGATTTATCACTTTTGGGACTAAAATACATTTATTTAGGCATTTTCCTAACCGAAATTGGTCAAAATTAAAGCATCTGAGAAGGAGGAAAAGTCCTGCAAAAATGGCAATTTTGGTCACTGTGACTCTTTAAAAAGTTGTTATTCAAAATGAGCATTTTTAATAATTTTTTGTACAGTCCAAAAAAACTATTTTCCCATGAAAAACGATGTCCCCGGACCTGTCGAAGTCTCTCCAGATAGTCAGTAATGGTGATATTTAATGAGTAATATTTTGACTGTAAATTAGTATTGCATTGGAAGTATCACTTTTGGAACTAAAATTGGTGTGTTTAGAGTAATTTTCCTACCCGAAATCAGTCAAAATGGAAACTTCTGAGTAGGAGGAAAAGTCTATAAAAATGGCAATTTTGGTCACTGTGACACTTTAAAAAAAAAAAATTCTACATAAGGCATGGTCCAATTGACATTTTGAATCATTTTTTGTACAGTCTAAAAAATCAGTTTTCTAATGAAAAACGATTACCCCAGCCCTGTCGAACTTTCTCCAGATGGTCAGTAATGGTGAGTTTTTAACGTTTAATCTTTTGACTGTAAATTACTATTGCATCAGTATTATCACTTTTGGAACTAAAGTACGTGTGTTTGGATTCATTTTCCTACCCAAAATTGATCAAAATAGAAGTGTCTGAGTAGGGGCAAAAGTCTATAAAAATTGCAATTTTGGTCACTGTGATTCCTTAAAAAGTGATTATTCAACATGAGGCATGATCCACTTGACATTTTGAATAATTTTTTGTACAATTCAAAAAATCTATTTTCTGATGAAAAACGATGACCCCAGACCTGTCGAACTTTCTCCAGATGGTCAGTAATAGTGATTTTTTTAATGTTTAATCATTTGTCTGTAAGGTACTATTGCATTGGAATTATCACTTTTGGAACAAATATAGGTGTGTTTAGAGTAATTTTTCTACCCGAAATGGGTCAAAATAGAAGCTTCTGAGTCTGAGGAAAAGTTTGTAGAAATGGCAATTTTGGTCACTGTGACGCTTTAAAAAGTGGTTATTCAACATGAGGCATGATCAAATTGACATTTTGAATAATTTTTTGTACAGTCCAAAAAATCAATTTTCTGATGTAAAACGATGACCCCGGACCTGTCGAACTTTCTCCAGATGGTCAGTAATGGTGAGTTTTTAATGTGTAATCTTTTGACTGCAAACTAGAAGCATCTGAGTAGGAGGAAAAGTCCTTAAAAATGGTACTATTGGTCACTGTTACGCTTTAAAAAGTTGTTATTCAACATAAGCATTTTGAATAATTTTTTGTACAGTCCAAAAAAACTATTTTCTGATGAAAAACGATGACCCCGGACCTGTCAAACTTTCTCCAGATGGTCAGCAATGGTGATTTTTGAATGTTTTTCTTTTTACTGTAAGTTACTATTGCATTGGAATCAGTTTAGGAACTAAAATTGGTGTATTTAGAGTCATTTTCCTACCCGAAATCGGTCAAAATAGAACTTTCTGAGAAGGAGGAAAAGTCCGTAAAAATGTCAATTTTGGTCACTGTGACGCTTTTGAGCAGCTCTGATGCAAGTATGTTAGTGAGCTTTTAACTTGTTTTGGGGAGGGTTAATTTAGGTGCTGGGTAGTTTATGAATGGTGACTACATGTATAGTGAGGTTATAGTTTTGTAAGGAAAAGGCCCATGTTATGGTGTAATGTGCACAAGTTTCAATAAAGTGGCGTTATTCACAAAATCATGGTGTCAGTGGTCTGTGCTGCCCCTCTTCCCCAGTGGGGATTCGGGAGGCAGCCAACCACAGGGAAGTCTGCCCCCAGGGTTTTTTGGGGAAGTTGATGGGGTATGGACTATCTGTGGGCTGCGCTGGTCCCCAACATATATACGGGGTGCGATTTCAGGAGCCAGCCACCATTTTATTGTGGTAGCACGGTGGCTGGTCCCTGTCAGAGTGTCTTGCCCTCCCACCTGTCCCTGAATTTTTTTGGGGGTAGGGGGTGTTTTCCCCTTGGAGGGTTGTGTTCGGTGTTTGGAATATTTCATAGCAGTTTGGGTTTGTCTTGCTGTTACAGGTGTGCAGGGGAAGGTATGTGTTTAGCTTGTCGCTTGATTCAGGTGTGTTAGCGGTTGGCTAAGAAGTTGCCATGATTTACAGAAGTTCATTGTTTGTCAGCTGCAGTTCAGGCAGAAGGGTAACGGGTAGGAAGTTCACGCCTGGATGACACAGGAAGTTCAAGGTTAGGTAGGAAGTTCAATGAGGTTCAAAGAGTAGTTGAGGTAGAAAAAGGAATGGATTTTAGAGGTCCCACTTACAGTTGAGCAGCTCTCATGCAAGTACGTTATTGGGGTCTGAACTTGTTATGGGGAGGTTTAATTTAGGGGTTGGCGTAGTTTATCATAGGTGACTAAAGATGTATAGTGAGGTAATAGTTTTTTAAGGCAAAGGCCCAAGTTATGTTGTAATGTGCACCTTTTTCAATAAAGCAGCCTTTTTCACACAATCATGGTGTCAGTGGTGTATGCTGTCCCTCTTCCCCAATTAGGTTGCATTTTAAAAATATCTTGTGGGTCAAGGCACCTGCTGCAGGGATCTTTAGGTGCCTAGCAAATTACAGTGGATAATAATATTGGTAAGACAACTGTGGTTGGTGGGTAATGCACTTGCTAGAGAGATCTGTGTTTTGCCTGGCCACAGTTTAGATTCATAAAGTCACATATATGGCTAATTGTCTTGCTTCAGAGGCCATTGTGTAACATGCAGATCCTAGGTTTGTATTTTATGTAGATAGATAAGTGGGTGCCTGCTTTTGACGCAGAGATCATTTTGTTACTTCCTGTTCACAAGTTGCCATCCTTCTAATATCACTCAGTGTGCTATTAACCAGCATCAAAGAGCTACATGCAAACTGCTAGTCACAGGTTTATATATTTTCCTCAATCTGTTATTACTCTAAGTTTGAAAAGAACAGTTCCTGCGGGTAGTGATTCAGTCTTGTTAGTACAGACAACCCCAACCTCTGTGTTACGTTGAAAATCCTGACTTTGTGTTTCTGCTGGCTATGCACAGAATATACTATGTCTACAAGTAGGGACGATATGTGACTCTACACCTTATAACCCTCATTATCTTATGTAAGATTTCCTCTACATTGATTTTCGCAATTGTATGATTTATAGTCTTCCTGTGTGTGATGTAAAGCGCTCTGCCTCCCAAAACAGGAATGAGTAGTGCTATAAAATAATAAAAAAACAAATTAGTGCCATTTTAATTGTTAGTTTTGTACTCATACACACAAATACAGCCGGCATGCTCACTGTGCAAGCACATCTCTTACATAGGAGGCTGAGCAAAGTTAAAAACCTGCTTCCAAATCATAGTTTCTCTTAAGTACTTGTGAAGTCATAACAAGCTGCGTGCCTTTGTTTCCTTCCATTCAATTGGCTTATTGGTGTTAGGTTCCAGATGGATCCCAGCCAGGATGATACTCTAAACAAATGTAAGGACGATGACCCTTTAAATTAAACCTTTATTCACTTCTATAAGCAAAAGGAAAACATGTTTCAGGCTTCTCACATGCAAGGACACAACAGAAACGACAATCAGATTTTATGGCAATACCGGAAGCTAATTATTGGAATCTCCTTTATTGCCACTACTCACAGCAGCCCCTTTAAAGAATACAGAACCTTAACAACATTTCAATCCGAACAAAAGGCCAAAATCCCCAGTCATATTCCTTCTTTTTTGCTGCTGCTCGCAGAGATTAGTACACTTTTGTTTACTTATACTAGCGTATCAGTGGGGAAGTGTTTAAAACGACAAGGATACCATTTATAGGTGTTCTATCTGCTTATCTACTTAGTATGGGTTTTTGGAGAACATGTGGTATGTGTGTAACTTTGTTGAAGCTTAAAGGCTTCTTTGATGAATGCGTTCTTTGAGATACGTAGGAAAAGGTTTTTTTTTTTTTAAGGTATTTATTATACATTTTTTAAATAGGCCTGTTAGTTTTGTTCAAATTTTATTCTTTGTAAGACGCAGTATGTTTTCAGAAGAGAAATATGTGAATTTTAAATACTGCGTTTTTGTTTGGTCTTTGGAGGTTACATAGCACCTTTGTCTTGTGAATTAAAAATTTGCGAACATTCGTGACAAGAATTTTCAATTCTATTAAGGACAACGGAGGCGAGGATTATGCTTCTCAATCTTTACTAGGAAGCTCACAGCAGCCAATAAAAACAAAGATAAAAACCACGTGACAACCATAGAGTCTCATCCATAAAAGGTCCCTGTCAGCACATAGAGTCCTCTTTCTTTGTAACAGTACATAAGTCCATGCACGACCTGTTCCTGAGGATCACCGACAGCTAGGGTCTTCTCCCACCAACGAACTGTGCGCCCAACGGGGCCGAACGTCTCACTGGATCCCGGTCCAGACAACTTGCTTGAGAGCGAAACAACAAACTGCGAAGCGTTCCATCGCCGATAAACCATAATCAGGTTTACTTGTTGTCAGTTCCTGAAAGAAAGGAAACATCCCGTAAAAACCGTTACTTGTTGTCAGTTCCTGAAAGAAAGGAAACATCCCGTAAAAACCGTTTGAGGTTGTAAAATCAACAGCAGTACATCACGAGAGATTTGGGTGGGAAAAATACACAGCAATGCAATATATAGCATGATCCAATACATACAGTATCATAATCTTGAAAGCGAATATGCAGTCTATAGCAGTACGTTAGACAATGTGTATCTCTGGGCGGGATAATCCTCGCCTCCGTTGTCCTTAATAGAATTGAAAATTCTTGTCACGAATGTTCGCAAATTTTTAATTCTATGTCAGGACCGGAGGCTCCGATTATGCTTGTTCAAAGCTGAGCCACCACCATTGAAGCAACATTGACAATCGGCTTATAGTAAAACGTTTTAAAAGTACTTTCATTAGACCAGTCAGCTGCACTCATGATATCCACTAGGCTGACACCCGTTACAAATGCTTTGGAAGCCATGGCTCCGCGCGCAGAGAGAGCCCCAAACTTGGAGATATCAATCCCTGCCTCGCTCATGAGCCAGCGCATCCACCGCGATAAGGTAGCTGGCGTCACTGGGCGAAAAGGCTTCTGCAAAGCAATAAGTAGTTGCCCCTGCATATCAGCACGAAACTCCTCAGTACTCACCTCGTAATCTTTAATACATTGCACCACGCACAGTTTAGGATTGTTAGGAAAAACCGGGTACGTGATTGAAGTAGTGTTACACTTCGTTCTCCTGGACAAGGTGAAGGACACCCCTTCAGGGGTAAATCTACGCCCCGCTAAATCAAGTGCTCGGACGTCAGAAACCCGTTTGCAAGAAACGAGACACAAAAGCATAGTCAGCTTGGCTGAGAGTTGTTTACGAGACAAGAACCTATTGGATGGCCAGGATTCCAGGAATCGGAGGACAAGAGAAACATCCCACAGTTGAGAGTACTTTGGGCAAGGGGGTTTCACCATCCTGACTCCCCTCAGTAATTTACAAACTAAAGGATGTTCCCCAATGGGCTTACCATCTACAGGTAAATGTCCCGCCGATATGGCGGACCGAAAGTTGTTGACCGTCCTGTATGCCAACCCGGAGGACGCCATAGAAGCCAAAAAGTTGACCACTAAAGACACATGTGCCTTAGCGGGATCCACGTCCCGTTGAGTGCACCAATCACACCACCTTTTCCAAGATGAGGAGTATCGCTTGTGGGTATTGGCCGACCAAGCTTCTTTGATGAAGTTACTAGCTTCTCGTGAAAGGCCCGGGACACTCCACCTGTCCCTGAAACCCGCCAAGCAACGAGAGGAAGTTGGCCCGAGGCCACCAAAGGATGGGGATTCTGAAGAGGGTCCAGCAATAGGTTCTGCAACTGAGGAAGGAGGATCGGGATCTCGCAACTCATGTCCAGTAACACCGGAAACCAAGCTTGAGCCCTCCATAGAGGAGCGATCAAAATGAGCTCCGCCTGAAAGGTTCTTGCTCGCGCTAGAACCCGTGGGATCATGAGAAACGGGGGAAACGCGTAACAGAGGGACTTCGGCCATTCCTGCAGGAATGCATCTGTGGCTAACGCCTCCGGGTCCGGCCTCCAACTGAAAAACTGGGGAACCTGACTGTTCAGTCGAGACGCAAAAAGGTCTATCTGGCAAGGGCCCCAAAGATGGGTCAGGTGTCGAAACACCGTGGGCAACAGCCTCCAATCGCTGGAGTCCTGTAGATGGCGGGAATTCCAATCGGCCACTTGGTTGTTGGAACCGGGCAGATATTCCGCAACCACCGAAATTCTGTGTTGCAGACAGAAGTGCCAGAAGTCCTTGGCGATCTCCGCCAACATCCGCGACCTGGTACCGCCCAGCTTGTTGACGTAACGTACCGCCGAGATATTGTCCATCCGAAGGAGTATACAACAATCTGCTTTCTGCGGCGACAGACATCTGATCGCAAAGGAACCAGCCAACAGTTCCAAGCAATTGATATGTAAATGAAGTTCTTCTGGCGACCAGCGACCACCCGTGGACAACGTGCCGCACCGGGCTCCCCAACCCCACCGGCTGGCATCTGATTCGATCACCACATCCGGGGTCGATCCGAATAGCGCTCGGCCGTTCCAGGCCTCCATGTGGTTTAACCACCAATCCATCTCCAGTCTCGCCTCCTCTGAGAGAGGTATCTGTTCTGAATAACTGAGACCTTTCCGAAGATGGCGGATCTTGAGCCTCTGAAGGGCCCGATAATGAAGGGGGCCCGGGAAGATCGCTTGGATGGAAGAAGCCAGGAGCCCCACTATGCGGGCTAAAGATCTCAAGGACGTCGTCTGCCTGAGTAGGGTGGACCGCAACTCTTTCTTGATTGCCCTGACCTTTGTCATCGGCAGTAAGAGTTGACACGTCACTGAATTGATCGTAAACCCCAGAAATTCGATGGACTGAGAGGGGGTTAACATTGATTTCTGCGGGTTGACAATGAACCCCAAGCTCTGCAATAGTTTGATCGCCCAATTGAGGTGCGTTTGTACCGTTTGAGGGGAGGACGCCAAAATAATTATGTCGTCCAGGTATATAATGAGGCGGACTCCCCGGGCCCTGAGAGTTTCCACCACTGGTCTCAGAAGCTTCGTGAAGCACCACGGTGCTGACGACAGACCGAACGGGAGGACCTTGTACTCGTAGCATACCTTTCCCCAGACAAACTGCAGGAACCTCCTGTGAGGGGGAAAAATGGGAATGGAGAGATACGCGTCTTTCAGGTCCAAACGGACCATCCAGTCTCCTTCCTGGAGAAGGTCGCGCAGTAGATGGATCCCTTCCATCTTGAAGTGCCTGTAAACAATCCACGAGTTGAATTCTTTGAGGTTTAACACCAAACGGGAACCGCCCCCTTTCTTGTCTACGAGAAAGACAGTACTCACGAAACCGTGAGGGTGAACCTCGGAGGGCGCAATTGCGCCCTTCTGCAGCAAGGAATTGATTTCTGCCGTGATAAAGCTCTGATCTTGTCGGGAAAAATACAGAGGGGGGGGCGGGAGTGTTGCACAGGGGAGGCGTACATCTCCAGCCTGTACCCCTGCACCGTCTGCAACACCCATGCATCTTGCGAAATTTCGCGCCATTTGTCTAGAAAACATGCCACTCTGCCCCCCAATGTCACCTCCGAGAAGGGAATGAGGCTCACCTGAGTTTCCGGCATCATGTTGGTTGTTGGAGTTTCCTCCAAATCTGCCACCTTTGCGGAACCTGTTCCTGGAACGTCGCGAGGGGTAAAAGTTGGAGGTGTTGGCTGAGTTGTCCTGATAACCTCCTCTCTGCTGTCCACGTTGGGTGCCTTGGTTATATCCCCGGCCGAACGAGCGCCCCCGGAAGCGTCCGGCCCTGCCAAAAACCGGGCGGAAAGCCCGCTTTAACGAACCCTGGGCCTTGTCAAGCCCACTAAATGTGGCAACAAACTTGGTGAGCTCTTTGAGAAAGGGTTGACCAAACAGGAGGCCTTGGGCTAGCGGGCCCGATTCAGACGTAGATAATTCGGCCAGCGTGGGATCTAACTTTAGGAGAATGGACCTGCGTCGTTCCGTTGACAATGCACAATTAGCATTGCCCAACTGGCACACTGCCCGCTGTGCCCAGCCGATCAACTCATCAGGGCTAATTGCAATGGAGGATTCTTTGGCCCTAAAGCCGATCTCGAGAATCTTGGTCAGGGGGCCTATGACGTCTAGTAGTTTATCCTGGCAGGATCGCCAGGACCTGTCCAAACCTTTCTTAGGATCTTTTGAATACTTTTTCAAGTACGTCAACATGGACGGGTCCACCTTCGGGGTAGCCGCCACCTTATCTGCCAGTTCCGGTCGCGGGCATTCCGACCGCAGTCGTGCCCGTACGTCCGTGTCAAATGCTTGACGCAGATGGGTCTGAACATAATCCGCCACCTCTTGCGGTGGTAGCCAGGAAGATGAGTTAGGGTGGATAATGTCCGCTGGTTCGAACGTGAGCACTTTAGGTGATGCGGACGGACCAGAGTGCTTCTCCTTCCGTGCTTTCTTGGAAGGGCGAGGAGATTCATCCTCGTCCGTTGTAGGGTCAGGTGTGGTATCTTGGCCATCATCCTCCTGGGAGATCTCAGTAATTGTCGCCTCTCTAGGAGAAGAACGTTCTTGCTCCGCCATCGAGCGTGCGAGCTTAGCGAAATCTGCAGCATGAGGATTCGTTCTTACCTTACCCCCAGGTGTAGGACGGGAAGCTGAGGATGGAACCCAGCCTTGTTTCTTTGCGTAAGAGCAAAGATGGCGCTTCAATGGCGCAATCGCCCTCACCAATGCGGAATTGACAGACTGCTGCACACCTGCGTCCAATGCCTCAACGAGGTCATATTCCATAGACCCTGAAGGGTCTTCGTCATCATAATAATAATAATCCTCCTCATAATATTCAGACATAGTTGCCACACAGTGAGCAATTAACGACCCTGAGGATTACTTGTGAAGTCCGTCAAATTCACAATCAATATTCCCACACAGGAGATCAGGGGGAGTGGTAACCCCAGGCAAGCCCCCAATACAGGCACCAATGAAGACACCGAATGATAAAGTTTAGATGTGGAGGGAGGGAGGGCTTGCACAACACAAATCACAAATCCCACTCTAGGCAAAGCCTATGCTGAATTATACAGCCCCACTGACTGTAGAAACAGAAGGGCGTCTGGGGAGCCAAAACGAGCCTTTTCCGCCGAAAAACGGCACAAATACGGGTCTTAAGCAGTCAAAACACACTGCTCTGTGTTCAATTCAAGCCCGACTAATTTTCGCGGGCAAAATGGCCGCCGCGCATGCGCGCTGGCTCAGGCTCTTATAGAAATTCAAAGAGGACTGCGCGTCAGACAGACGCGCGTCCTCGCTCCCCTAATCCTCCCGCTCCACAAACCCGAATGACGTGAGGAGACAAACTCACCGACGGGATATACGGAAACGCCCGCAGCGCTTCACACTACTTTAATGAAAAGGCAACCGGCATACAAACTCGATGAGGTGAAGACCTCCGTCCACACAACTCGCTCTAACCGCGATCGCGCATCAAAGGCAGCGCCTCAAACTAAGCAACAACAGCCACGGCATATGAACTGTCAATAAACCAACAATCAATAACAATGAAAATCGCGCATCAAGGCAGCGCTTCGTATAATGAACAACAATTACAGCGTATAAACTTTCAATAAACCAACACTGAAGTAATATCACACTGTAAGAGAGTAATATGCATAAGGTACTTAACTGGCTGCGGAGCAGCAAAGAAAGAGGACTCTATGTGCTGACAGGGACCTTTTATGGATGAGACTCTATGGTTGTCACGTGGTTTTTATCTTTGTTTTTATTGGCTGCTGTGAGTTTCCTAGTAAAGATTGAGAAGCATAATCGGAGCCTCCGGTCCTGACATAGAATCCATCGTGCGATCGAGGAGCTGCCATTTTTTCTCCAATCGGGAAGGGAGAGCTTCCTAAGAGCATTCTTCTCTGCGTGCTGTATCAAGGTGTGCGTGCACAGGGTAGACGATTTTAGGCCTATACGATAGTTAAGGCTCAAGAAGGCGCGTATAGAATTGTTTCCATTACTTTCCCAGGAATCGGGCTGTCAGGGAAACGCAACCAAGAATGCTTGCAATTTCGTGTTTTTATGAGGAAAGATTCTAGGAATTGGCATTGAAAGAGATGAAGGACTGTGGCACACTCGGCTGCCATTTCAGTACTTTGGGATAGACTCTGTTAGTTTATGGTTAAGTATTCGCATTTTTGGATTCGTACATCTTTTTTTACAGTTGGCAGCTGTTGTTTGAGTGGGTTTACCTCAGGACAGGTGACAGTTTACTTGGGAGGGTTCTTGCCTTAAGTAGTGGTTTGCAGTTCTAGAATTGAAAGATAAAATGTCAGAGGGACATGTTGTGAAGGATATGGGTGTACACATAGAGGATACGATTGGGAATACGCTGAATACATTTTCAGCAGATTTGGATACGAAAATGGAAAGGAAGATTGATGACTAGGGGGTTTTCTACTTCGGAAGAAAGGGTTTGGTCAGCTGGCGAGGGTACAGCTGTTATGAAAGGTGGTAAAGTGAGCAGGAAACATAAGCACCTGGAAGTTGATCAGGCTAAAGCAAAGAAAAGTAAACATGCAGTGGGAGACCTTGGGTTTTGTAGCAGCACAAAACAAGGAAGTGAGTATAGAGGACATACATGGGGCCAGAAAAAGGGTCCAGTAAGGCAAAATATGAAACTAGTGGGTGTTTGTAACATACTACTGTCCTTTGTGATGATTCATCTGGCAGTGCAGAGTTTGAGTTAAGTTGCTCCTCTGGTTTTGATTAGGTTGAAGATGACGATAGCACTGTTCAGCAATCAAGACAGGTAGAGGGGAATGAAGGTGATGGGTTTGGAGCTCTTACAGATCCTCTAGAAGAGTTTATGTTACCCCCAATGCATTTAAAGCATCCACTTTCCTCTTAAGTGGTTACCGGCACCTCATGCAGCAGGATATGTGGAGACATGGCTGCGTAAGCAGGTTCCAAAAGATGTGAGGATGAGATTGCTATCAGACTGTCCTAGGACAAATTTGGTCAATAAAATTACAATGACACCTGACCTTGAAGCTAGGATTTTATCTTTCATAGGAAAAGGAGGTCAGGACCTGAGGAAAGGCTTGGAGGAGGGTCTAAAAATGTGCCAAGATAGATTATTGGACCTCACGTTCCCACATCCAAAGATATTTGATATGGCAGAGGAAGCATATGTGGCTAAGAAGGCTTTGGATGTGGAAGAGTTGAGGGAGTGGGTCCAGAGTGCTGTATGTCTCCTTAGTAATGCTAATACAGCCATGTCTGTGGAGAGAAAGAAGAATATCCTTCTGAAAATAGATCACATGTTGGTTGAGTTTGCCAATAATGAGGCGGGCCACGAGGAAAATGGGATGCTTTTTGGTGACACTTTAATTAAGGAGATGTCCGAGTACGTTGGGGCATTCAGGTCCTTCCAAAAGTCACAACGGGAAATTAAAGGTGTTTGACCGCCGAGTTTTTGGTGTGGCCTGGCGAACAAGAGGTCGATTCCCCAGCCGGCTGGGCATCAGTTGATTTTCGTTTAGACAAGGATTCAGGACCTACCAGTACCAGACCGCCTACAATTCAGGGAATTTCTACCCTTTTTTTAGTTATCCTACGCCTTTTGGGGCATATGTGTCCGCATGTTTGTGTCCTGCTTCCTGGGATCAGGAATTGTTTAAAGTTGAAATGGGATGCATTGATTTGTTATGACCCCTCCTAAATTCTTGACCCAGAATGCAAAGAGTTTGAATTCCCACTTAAAAAGGTGCATGGTGCTGAAATGGCTTTACACTAAAGAAGTTGCAGTGGCCTCCCTCCAGGAAACCCATTTCTTGAAGAGGGATGTGACCTGCCTTTATTTCCCAATATACTCTCTACAATATCACTTCCCAAACACAACAGAGACTAAAGGGGCCTTCACCCTATTCTGTAACGGGATACATATTCAGCAACACTCCAAACATCAAGATGGGAGGGGAGGTTTCTTAGTCTCAAGGGCAGTCTGAAGGGAGTTGAGTTTACTCTTGTTAATTTCTATAGCCCTCCAGATCAGAGAGCAAACATTTTCATGCCCCTACTTGGGCTCTTAGTTCCATGAATGTACAGGCAATTACTGATGGGGGTGACTTTAACATAGTTCTGGAACTACTGCTAGATTTTTTCCACCCTTGGGGAGAAACTTATAGGGCTCCACGCATTGCCCATGAAGCAGACTTCAAGAGTTCTCACCAAGTTGATATTTGTGGTCACATCACTAGATTTACCAAGAATACGCTTATTTTTCTAACATTCATAAAATGTTCTCTAGATGTGACATGTTCATTACACAGTAATCCTCCCTGCAGGTCTTCCTTGACAGTCAGATAGACACCCAGGCTTGCTCGGACCAAGCACCTTCTCAGTTGTTTGGAGCTCAGTTTCCCCATCCCTCTCCCCCCACAACAACAATGGCTTATGAACAAAATCACCTTCAGACATCCCACAGTCAGTCAGACATGCAATTGGAAAGGCCTTGAACCATAATTTCAAGGAAAACTACGAGCTTTACACCTTGCTTGCTTTTTGATGGGATGCAGCCAAAGTGGTAATGTGTGGTTAGCTCCTTTCAGCCTTCTCAGTTTTAATTTTTTTAATGTAACGCATGCCACAAATCAGACTTGGAATCTTAAATCCTTGCTATGACAAAAGAACATGCACGCTCAGGTTCCCGAAAATTGTTTCGGGCTTGATTCAAAGTTGGGGGGGAACTAGTACAATTATTGATGGAGAAAACAGCCCAGCATATGCTGTACACTAACCAGACTTATTATTAGAAAGGAAACAAGGCGGGCAGGTTACTTGCTTACCAAATAAAAGTCTTCCAGCATCGGAATGGAATGCAATTTATTACTCCACCTATCTGGTAATAAACTCACAGAAACATAAAACATTCTCCAGGCCTTTCATAATTATCTGACTCTCTACACAGCAGAGCCATCTAAAGAAAAGAGCCAGGATAACTATCTGCAGGATGTGGTTTTCCCATCTTTACCGGTAAGTGTAATAGAACCAAGAACTGATCTCCCCACATGAGGTAGTGATGGCCCAGGTGGGATCACCAATTCTTTTTATAAAATCTGTCGGGATAAACTAGCTGCACTATTGTCACAGGTCTTTAACTCCTTCCTTGAGTCAGGTGAGATTACGGACTATGATGGAATACTATACTATTTTGATCCTTAAACCGAAAAATGGTCCGGAGTGCTCTAACTCCTATCGGCCAATAGCCCTCCTGAATAAGGATTCTAAAATCATCACTAAAATTCTGTGTAATCAAATAGAGAAATTATGGCCTAAATTGATTCGCCCAAAACAATCCGGGTTCATTTATGGTAGATAAACGGGAGACAATGTCTAGCTGACGCTTAACCTCTATCAAATAGCAAAATATTTCAATACCCACATGATCCTCATCTCGCTAGATGTCAAGAAGTCTTTAGACTAGCTAGATTGGCTACGTGTTAACAGTAATAGATAAAACAACCCTTGCCCTAAGAGTAAGGTGTTTATTAAAACCAGTTTTGTTTCCTCATAGACTAAACTTCAGGTTAACAACTGTCTGGGTCTTAAGATGCTCCTTGGGAGAGGCACCTAGCAGGGATGCCAACTCTCCCTCTAATATTTTCGCCCTGAGCTTGGAGCCTTTGGTTTGGAAAATTAACCATAATCCACTGATTATGGGCTTACAGGTAGAAGGTTTCATATATCTATTGATACTTTTTGCAAATTATATTATTTTGCTTTTCAAGGGTAATAGTAACAAAGCGTATGGTTTGCTGAGCACTGTCCCCACCCGCCGTTCTCCCCACACATTTAACAAGTTTAACCTTGCAATATGATGGTGTTGTTTGGGTATGTGATCAGTCCTTTCCTGCATCCAGTATCGATTGGTCTCTTACTCTCAAGTAGTCCATAAGCTGCGCCCAAATGTCCCTTAGCCGCGATGAGGCTGGTAGCTCTTCAGCATATGTTTCCAGGTTCTCCTTACAGTACACCAGGTCCTTTATCCACTGCTCAAGCAGAGGGGCAGTCCTTCCCTCCCAGTTCATTGCCACCTTCCTCCTGGCAAGCAGCAACGAAATTACTACAAATTTGCCCACTGAGCCTTTCTAGTGGGGAGTTAGACCCAGTAAACAAACGTGAGGGGTACACTGTGGGGTGACGGCTCACATGGTCTGTAGGTGTTTTATTACTTCCTTCAAGAACTTGTTTATACGTTGACAATCCCATGCTAAGTGCATAAAATCCGCCCCCTGTGTCTTGCACCTCATGCATGAGTCATCATCCCTGATTGCATATTTGTACAACCTTGTGGGTGTGTGATAAATTTGATGTAAGTATTGAATGATGCACAGGTTATTGTTGCGTTAGTCAGTCGGCAGCAGTGTTCCCATTCTACCTGAGTGAGTTGGGGATTAATCTTCTCATTCCAGCTGGCTAGACTTTGATTAGTGTCAGTGGCGATTTCGTCTCTGGCCACACTATATAGCTTATTGATTAGTTTGAGACGTGTGGGGCTAGGTAAGAACACCTGTAGGGTTTGGAGTGTCCGCAGTTCTTCTGGATAGGTGCGGTATAAAGTCTGTACAGCCACCCTGAGTCTATGGTATATAAACATGAACAGTGGGGTATTGTTTTGTATGTATTGTACATATGCTGTGGCGATAAATTTGCCGTTAGGGTATAAATCCTGCAATTTTTCAGTGCCTGTGCTCTTTAGCGTGGACATGGCTCCTGCCTCTTGTGTGACAGTTAAAGCTGAGTGGTGCGCTAGTGGGAGCATTGGGGCCTATAGGGGAAGTATATCTGCATTGCGCCCTGTGGTCTGCCACGCGGCAGTCTATGGTGTTAATTTCAGTTCTTGGTGTCCCCCGTTTGGATTGCGTCAGGATGCTGTGTAATGGGATTAGATGAGCATCACCATTTTCCACCGCTATATGCAGAATCAATGTGTGAGGGCTGTACCAATAGTGCACGCACTGTGCTTGGGCGCAGAGATAGTATAAATACAGATTTGGTACACTGAACCCCCCTCTTCTTTCAATCCAGAGTGAGTGTGTCCCACGCTGCTCGGGTTGCCTTCCACCCCACATCAGATTCACCAGTTGAGAGCAAACATTTAAAAAAAATTGGCTGGGCGGATTTATGGGTATATTACTAAATAAATACAGAAACCACAGTAGTATTGTCATTTTAATCAGTGCAATCCGATCATCAAGTGAGCGCAGAGGTTTTATCAAGGTGGACACTAATTGTTCCAGCTTCGTGTATGCCTTACCATAATTTTCCCTCACTACCAGCTCGGGCTCCCTGTGGATCCATATCCCTAGATATTTAACTGGGTCCGTAGCCCACACAAGGGGGTATTCCAGATCATATGGCATTGTACTTTCAGTTAAAGATACAATAAGAGATTTATTACAGTAGATAATAAGTACAGAAAAGCACCCGAATCTGGTATATTCGTAAAGCAGTGGTGCAAGATGTCACTGTGGTTCCCTAACAAACAGTACCATATCATCGTCGTATAAGGAAATGCTTATAGACCACAGCTTGAAACGCCATGCTGACTCTTTGTGGCATTGTCTGATGATGCAAGCTAGTGGCTCCAGCATCTGAGAAAACAATAATGTGGAGAGGGGACATCCTTGTCTCGTACCCCTGCAGATCTGTATGTCCTCCGATGTCAGGCCATCCACCCTTATTCTCGTCGTTGGATCTGTGTACAACAGCCACACCCATCTACAGTAAAAATCAGTCAGCCCCATTCTTTGCAATATCCTGAACATATAGCTCCACTCGATGGAGTCAAATACTTTGGCAGCATCTAACATGATCACCACGGCTTGGAGGTCGGGATTCAAGAGATGAAACATGGCAAATATTGTGCGCAGATTATGTGATGTGGACTTGTCCGGCATGAAACCAGATTGATCCAGTAAGACCATGTTTGTCAATAGGGGCTGGAGTCTGGTAGCCAATATCTTTGCCAGTATTTTGGCGTCAATATTTATGAGCGATAGTGGCGGATATGATTTGCAGCGCGACGGCAGCTTGTTCTTTTTGAGAAGTGTAATTATGAGGGCTTCCCTCAGCGTGGGTGGCAGTCTGCCTGTCTTATAGACCTCCTCGTACATGTCTACCAAGTGCGGTATTAGTTCATCCGCATATTGTTTATAGAACTCACTCGTGAGCCCATCTGGCCCCGGGGCTTTTCTATTCGGAAGGGCGCAGATTGCTCCTCAGATATCGGCTGCCTCAATCGGTTGGCACAAGTACTCCTGTTGTCTGTTTGATAACCAGGTAATCGCGATGTCATCCAAGTATTCATCAAGCTCTCTAGTGTCAGTCTCCCCCCTTGACTTGTACAGGTTGGCATAGAACTTCTGAAACTGTGTGACTATTTCTCGTGGTGCGAAGTGATCCACCCCGGTATCATCTGTAATTTTTTTAATGTAGTGTTTTGTTCGGTTCTACCCTTGATTTTTACAGCTAGGGTGTGGCTTGGCCTCCGCCCTCACCAAACGCCCGGGCAATGTGCCTCTTTGACAGGTAACGCACTTCTCCAACAGCTAATTCATTATATTTAAGGCTACCTGTTTTCCGTTTTGTATGGATTGTTACAGATAAATATAGACAGAAAACAATATGTCTGCATTTATTTTTAAAAGTGGATCAATACAGAAAATCGGGCTGCTTTTAAGTGACTCTCCGTGCTGTCTTTGATGAATTATAGCCCAACAACTAGCTGAGCAGCTGGACAGCATGGAAAATTTAAAAACAGTAAGAAATTCCTTTAAATAACAGCACATGTCAACATACATTTATAGTATAATGCTAGTATTTACCAGTGGATGTATTGTTATGTAATATTTGGCAGCTTAAATAGCTAAAACACAACAGACATCAAAGTATGAGTGCGCGTCTACTGTTAAATAAATATGGAAATATACAGTTTTACAACTTAATTTATACGCAAAACACAAAATAAATATGACTAAATACAGATAAAATGAGCAAAAAATAAACATGGATAAATACAGACAGAATTTTTTTAAAAAAATACCATAAAACCGGGAGCGCTACTTATATTCTAGCACTAATTCTTTAATTTTTGCTAAAGAACCTGCTTGCCGATTGGTTTCTTGTTCTTGCTCCAATTATTTTAGTGCAGCCTCCACCCATGCAAGCTGCCCCCGAATGTCTTTTAATATACCCGCTGCTGTGCTAATGCGTGTTTCTCTAATGGTGGCCTTGAAGGCCTCCCACCACGTGGCCGCTTCAGTAACCAAGCCCTTATTTAGGCTTCTCTAATTTTGCAAATGATATTCTTTGTTTACCACCAACCCTGATAACTCACTGCCCACTCTAATATTCAAATTGGACTCTTTTTCTAAAGTCTCCGGATTTAAAATTAACTATTCAAAGTCTGTTGCAATGGAACTTCCAACGTCATCGACGGAGTACACGACAATCCTGACAACTATAGGTATTAATGGGGCCTCTACATCAATTGAATACCTGGGTGTTACCCTTTAGGCCTGTAGAGAAGATCTGCTTGCAGCCAACATCCCCTCTTGTTGGACACCCAATTTAAAAACCTTTACCAGCAGGGGAACTGGACATTTCGTTGGCCTGTAATAAAATTAACTTCCTTCCCCAGTTGATCTAAGTAAGACCAGACGCTTCCGATCTCACGAGATACGATCCGGGCCATTCAAAGAAAACTTCTTTCTTTTGCGTAGTATGGGAATTCATCCAAAACGCTTTGCAGCAGCAAATCAGAGGTTGGCCTTGGCTTCCCCCAAATGAATTATTACATCCGAACGGCACAAATTCGCCCTCAACTGGGAAATTATGGGTGTGGGTTGAGGCACATTTCTCCACTAAACCGATATATGTATTGCCTTGGCTTCCAGGTGATATTGCAAGCAGTCCATTTCTGAACCACTCCATGCACATTACATTGACACATTGGTCTGCCAGTATCAGCAGTTCTAAACTTACAACATACACATCTCCCCAATGCACCCTGTCCTAACCTGGCATGATTTTCACTGGGCTGGGTGGGCAGGAGATTTTGTAAATGATTTGATTTGATTTGAATGGTTCCACGTTGAAACGGCCACTCTAGCCAATCAGTACTCCAAGGGTAAACATCTATCCCTCACTGAACTTGCACTGCACCTATCTCTTGATACTGACCACCCATTTTACATGATGTAAATAATCCACTGGGCTTCCTCGAAATGGTGCCTGGAGGCCAGTTATTTCACCCTCGTCCTCAGGTCGTGCCACCTCTTCCTGATGTCCTCCTTTGTGCGCAGGGTGGTACCTACAGCATTGAGTTTGTTGACTATCCTGTCCCACATTTCGCTCTTCCTAGCGATAGAGGTTTGTTTAACTTGTGATCCAAACATTTGTGGTTCTACTCTAATGATTTCATCCACCATGACTGACAACTCGGCAGAAAAACGTGGATTTATGGGATGTGACATGTTATTAAATAAAGTCAGTGAGAGTGTAAAAAACTGAAAAAAACATGTGGAGTGTGTGTTATGTGATTGTGTGAAAAGGCTGCCCTCTCTGACCAATCTTGCTGCTCTGACTTGCTGTGCTGCAGTGTACTGGCAAAGGATCATGGTTTGGAATGGTGTGAGTTTTATAGGCTGATTTGTAGGTGTGTCCACTGTGGAAATGACCATCAGCTGTGTATATTTGTTCTCCATCCAATATGCACTGTTGGGTAGAGTATCCAATCTCAGCGCACCTATATGCCTATTGAAACACTTATGAAAGAGCATGTAACCAGAAGGAAAATAACTAATCTCTATAAACTACTAGAACCCGAGCCACTAGATGTCAAACCATGGTAGGTGCTTAAATGGGAAGCACAGCTAGGAGTGTCTTTGGATGACTGCACTTGGTCACGTATCTGTACATGCGCTATGCCCCCCTCTATATATTCAGTATACAAAGAAAATAGTGATAAAATTATTATGATGGTATTCAACACCAGTTTGCCTATTGGCTATATACGGATCACCCCATAATATATTGCCATTGTCAGATCGAGAGGGGTACAATGGCACATATATAGTGGTCGTGTAGGCTGCTCCAGTCATTTTGTAAAGCAAAAATTCTGCTAATAAAGGAAATACCGGGCCTAAGCCTACGATTGGATCCCATAATTTTCGTGCTAGGAGACACAGGACAACACTCGGATTAACCTTTAAACACACCTGGGGGGACCCCTTTACCCAGCTTCTTCTTGCAGTGGTATTGACTGTTGCTCAACAGTGGCAAGCCCAAACTGCCCCATAAAGGTCCTCAGCGAACTAGGACAAGGACATTATTGAAACCTTGGATTGGAACTCTGCCGGACACACGCTGCAAGTGGCGAATACCGAGGCCAAAGAAAGTCAACATGTCTGGCCTGTTCTGGGGCTTTCAACCCTAATCAGAGGGGCAGTACCCTGTGCAGGTCACACCTTGGCGCTTTGGACATACTATTGTATTGCATGACAGTTATCATCCCTAGACTGGAAATACTACCGAGAGATCGGGATGCCTCTTTTCCTTTTATTATGAATATTGCATATCAGGGCTTCCGGACGCAAAGTCCACGGATGGACTGCCTCACGCCTAAACTTATTGCATACATGCTTCGATTAGGGTCCATTGGCCATTATTCTCTTATGTATACTGTTGGCTCGTAGCCGCCCTACCCCCGGCCCAGCCCACCTGTTTGTCTGCTGGAAAATACGGTTTGGCAAATTAGCATCCAACTGTGGATGGCTGGGGTGATGGCTGGCGACTGCGATCTTTATAGGTTTCTGACTTTGGTTTCAATTTGATATTGAAGGCCATTGTATCAATCGATGTATGCAATGTATTAATTGTCTTACCTTATTGGAAACTTATAAAAACAGACTATAAAAACAAGCATTGGTGAATGCATTAGGTTTCGCCTACATGATTACTTTACGCACTTACAAGACATCCCAAACTCTCTGTGCCTCACACACGCCCACATAACGAGATACGTAAAACTCCACTGGGCCCCTGATAACACTGAACCCCCCATGCACGAATTAATACATGCAGTGCACTTAATGGGCAATGCTAAACACTTAACGCGGTGGCTTTACTGCGGAATTAGAACACACCTCACAATACCCCTGACGCATCTGCGCGAAGCATGGGAGTGGGACATAGGGAAGCCCCTGCAAGAGAAAGACTGGGGAACACTTACTGCCTACCCCAATAAGGTCTCACGCAATTCACAATTCAAACTGATACAATTTATGATCCTGCATAGAGCCTACCTCACACCACAAAGATTGCACACTATGGTCCCAACGACGTCCTCGGTATGCCCCAGATGTCATGAACACGACACAAAGCTGATGCACATGCTGTGGACCTGTCCTGCCCTGACATCTTACTGGGCACAAATCATGGCAATCCTATGTGAGACTACGGAGGGCTCTACTCAATACCCTTACAGCTAGAGCGATCTACCTCAAAGCTGGGGAACCGGGTTCGAGTCTCGGCAACAAGCACAACATCCTATTATTCTGGGCAAATCACTTTTTCTCCCCGTGCCTAACAAAAAATGAATGTGTCCATCTGTAACGAAACTGGTGCTCATGTAAAGTGCTCTGATACTCGATATCTTCAGGTCTAGTTTGTGCTATATAAAACTCCCCCCCCCCCCCCCAAAAAAAAAAAGATGCCTGCGGAGGACTATACTACCGCCCCTAACACCACACGGCACAGACTAGACTGATAGATCGGACCCTGATACTGGCGAAAGTTCAAATAACGAGGCGATGGAAGTCCACACACACCCCTAGTTTCACAATGGGGTAGGGTAGAAAGTGCAGCACTCCATAGAGAGGAATACAAAGGGCTCCTCCGCATGAAGCCACTAGCTCTGGAATGGGATACGCTAATGGAAGCGTTTAAAAGTGTGAACCTACCAGTCCCTTGAGAGAGACCGCTCTCACCCTCACTAACCCACATAGCAACACAAATGGCCCTGCACCTGATGGCGTTGTTAGACACGTAAACATCCAAATGTGCATTGTAACAATAATATATGCCCATTTTTCTTCCCACAAGTATCTCCTTTTAGCCACTGGGGAACCCAGCCCCTACCACTCACAGAGGTTACAATAAAACAAGGGAAAAAAAGGTGAACCCACACCATACCCATAAGATTAAAAAAAACAATCAGTGTCACTCCATATATACTGTAGGAACGTGCGGGCCACCAGTGGATCGGGGAGTTGGGGGGAGGGAATCAAGGGAAGTTTTGATGTTGGTTGCATTTCCTTAGAACACAACTGTATGCTGCAGATGCTAGACAAAACAACATAATGTGACATGTATAGTTTCTCCTATACTTTCAAATATAGACAATGTTTACAGAACAATAGCAGTTGTACTCCCCCTAGGTCAAATGTCTGTTCAAAATGCAAAGCAAGCCCACTGGGCAGAACTGCTTATACATTATAAGTCTAATGTAACAATGTCATAAATTAAATGTGATTAAGAAATGCCAATAAAGTTTTTTTTTTTTTTAAAAAAGGTTTCGCCTACATGATTAATACTAAGCTGTTTTTTGTTGTAATTTGTAGCTTGCTGAGTTGTTGTCAGCCTAAGTTACGGAAAGTCTGTTAAAGTGTTATGACTTGTTTATGTACAAAAGGCAATATATTGTGCTGTTCATAATGGTATAGTATAAAAGAATTAATTGTTGTAATAGCAATATTATGTGTTTTAGAGGAGTTCTGATAACTTTTGGGCTTGGTGCCACTGCACCTGCTGCACAGTCAACTTATGACCCTAGTGCCTGCAAGATAACTGCATTTGTGACTGCCTTTTTAGTAGTAAAATATAGCAATATTTGGTGTTTAGAGGAGTTATCACAACTTTTGGCTCAGATGCCACTGCACCTGCTGCACCATTCAAAAAATAACCCTATTGTCTGTAAGGTAACTGCACTTGTGGCTGCCTGTTTGGTAGTTAATTATTGCAATATTTGGTGTTTAGAGGGGTTACTAGAGCTTTGGGCCCCGGTGTCATTGGACCTGTTGCACCAATTAAATCATGACCCTAGTGCCTGCAAGTGAACTGCACTTAGGACTTCCTGTTTAGTAGTTATATATAGCAATATTTGATGGTTAGAGGAGTTCTGACAACTTATGGCCTGGTGCCAATGCTCTTGCAGCACTAATGAAATCATGACCCTAGTACCTGCTAGGTAATTGCACTTCTTGTGACTGCCTGTTCAGTAGTGAAATTTAGCAATATTCTGCGTTTACTGGGGTCCCTAATGCTTTTGGCCCACCGTGCCACTGAACTAGCTGCGCCATTTAAACCAAGCCCCTTTTAACTGCAAGGTAACTGTAATTGTGACTGCCTATTTAGTAGTAAAATATAGAAATATTAGGTGTTTAGCGGCCTTTTGACAACTTTTGGGCCGGTGCAACTGCACCTACTGCACCATTCAAATCGTTAACCTGCTGTTTACAAGGTAAGTGCGCTTGTTTCTTAATGAAACATAGCAATATTAGGTGTTTAGTGGGGTTGCTAGAGCTTTTGGTATTGGTGTCACTGCACCTGCTGCATCATTGAAATTATGACTCTGTTGCCTGCTAGATAGCTGCACTTGTCACGGTTTTGTTTAGTTGTAAAATTTAGCAATAATCTGTGTTTAGTGGGGACCCTAGAGCTTTTAGCACCAGTGCCACTGCACCTGCTGCCCCATTCAAATTATGTATCTTTTAATGGCAAGGTAACTGCAATTGTGATTGTCTGTTTATTAGTCAAATATAGCAATATTAGGTGTTTAGAGAAGTTCTGACAACCGTTCGTCCCGGTGCCACTGCACCTGCTGCACCATTCAAATCATGACCCTAGTGACTGACAGATAACGGCACTTGTGACTGCATATTTAGTAGTAAAATATAGCAATATTGGTGTTTAGGGGAGTAATGACAACGTTTGGGGCTGGTGCCAGTGCTGCAACCTTCAAAACATGAACCTAGTGCTTGCTAGATAACTGCACATATGACTGTCTGTTTAGTTGTAAATTTTAGAAATATTAGGTTTTTTCGAGGAGTTCTGACAACTTTTGGGCCTGGTGCCACTGCACCTGCTGCACCATTCAAATAATGATCATGTTGCCTGCAAGATAATTGCACTTGTGACTGGCTGTTTAGTTGTAAAATATAGCAATAATGGTGCTTAGTGGGGTGCCTAGAGCTTTTGTTCCCAGTGCTGCTGCACTATTGAAATCATGACCCAAGGGCCTGCTGGATAACTGCACTTACGAATGCCTGTTTAGTAGTAAAATTTAGCAATATTTGGTGTTTAATGGCGTTATGCACCTTTTGACCCCGCTGCCACTGCACCTGCTGCACCACTCAGATCATGACCCTGTTGTCTGCAAGGTAACTGCACTCATGACTGCCTGTTTGGTAATACAGTGTAGCAATATTAGGTATTTAGTGGGGTGCCTTGAGCTTTTGTTCCTGTTGTCACTGCACCATTGAAATTATAACCCTATTGCCTGCTTGATAACTGCAGTTGGGACTGTCTTTAGTAGTAAAATCTAGCCATAATCTGGTTTACTGGGGTCCCTAGAGCTTTTGGCCCCAGTGCCACTTCACCGGCGGCTCCATTCAAATTATGCCCCTTTTAACTGAAAGGTAACTGCACTTGTTGTGACTGCCTGTTTAGTAGTAAAATATAGCAACATTAGGTGTTTAGGGGAGGTCTGACAACTTGTGGGCCCGGTGCCACTGCACCTGCTGCATCATTTAATTCATGACCCTGGTGCTTGAAAGATAACTGCATTTGTGAATGTGTGTTTGGTTGTGAAATATAGCAATAATTGGTGTTTAATGGAGTTATGACTCATTTTGGCCCCTGTGCCACTGCACCTGCTGTACCATTTAAATCAAGCTCCTTTTAATTGCAATTGTGTCTGCCTGTATAGTAGTAAAATCGATCCAATAATGCCTACAAAGTGCAAAGAAAGGTACTGATGAATGAATAGGAAGTGTCACAAACGTTTTAAGGCTAAAGCATCTGCTTTACACAACAAAGTACTAAAAATGCAAGCATTCCCATATACTGTTAGAAGCTGTCTGCCTTTTCTCTCGGAAGATATCTTATCTTATAGTTTAACAGTCCCAGACGTCTAGACAGTGAATGGGGCTTAAACAGTGTGAATAGCTTTAGTAGAAGATAAGCATTGTAAATGTGTGCAGCCAGGGGAAGATAAGTATCTGCCAACAGTACATGCTGTGCAGCCTTAATAATCAGAAAAAAAGTTCCACCCACTAAAGTGGATTTGGATGAGTACTTTGGCCTTAGGAACTGATAAGAGAAGCCCCTTTTAAGATATATTAAATAGAATAGATTTCACAAGCACAGCGGAAGTGCTGTACAGGCAAAACTGAAAATCAGGCCTTTGTTTGGGCCCAGCTGAAAATAGAAAATAAGAAAGCACTGTAAGAAACTGGGTTACTAGTTGAGAGGGATGAAGCCTGCTCAAATAATAAACACAATCCTTATCAGGGTGAACCACAAAAGTCACAAAATAAGCCTGTGCTTACCCTTCTAGTAGCTTGGAACAAAAGTTGGCAGGCTTAACTTAGAGGCAATGTTTAAAGTGTTTATGCAGCACTAAAACAGTAATAAAATGAAAACACAACACAACAAAAATTCCAAAGTAATTTGGAAAAATGTAATGAATATAATTACATCGAAACAACAACAATGCAATCAGTAGAACCGGAAATATGAGTTTTCAACGTTTTCTGGTCGCGCTAGACCTGGGAAAAATCACACGTTCAAGCCAACCGCAATAGAGCACGGGTCAGACAAAGGAACCAGGTTCGTCCACCTGAGGAGCTACCTTCCCAAGTACGCACAGGGAGCTGCCGTTTGCGTTGGCGGAAGCCATGAGGTGGTAGTCAGTGTGGAGAGCAGGTCACTTTTCGCGGATAGTGTATGCTGTAGTGCGAAGAGCCGGTTGTTATTGGAGTTTTTCACAGGTGGTCATTGCAGGGTACCGATGTCACAGCAAAGAGCAGGTCTCACTGGAGCCTCACATTGGTGGTCTTGGCAGACGGTTGCTGTCAGCCTGAACAGCAGGTCCGTTGGAGCGCTGCGTTGGCAGTGGCCACTTGCAGTCATTTCTAGGAATGAATCGGTCAGTTTGAGGTCAAGAGGATCCCAAAACACATGTTATCTTCACCTTTTCTTCAGGAGGTTTACACTCCAATGCCACCAATGGTCCAGGACCTAGAGACAGGGCCGACTAAAGTGCTAGTGGAGCCCCTGTGCAACTATCGTTTCTCCCCCTCCCCATTACCTTCTTCTCCATGGATTCCCCCACTACCATCCTTTAAAAGTGCCCCTCATTTCTCCATAGCCTCTCTCTCACGTTCATTTAATTTGTTTTATAGCACTAATAATACCAGTATATGGTATCAGAGCACTCTATATCACATACACATTATACAGAAACAATGAATTATATGCGTGTGTAAATCAGGAAATGTTACATAAGACAATGAGGATTTTGAGGTGTAGAAATCATGCCAGCCATGCTAGTAGTCAGTATATTTTAAGTTAATATTTTCAGTGTCAGGATACCCTCGTCAGTGATAGTGCGCTTTATAAATACACATAAGGGTTTGGTCTGGAGAAGCACAAACTCAGGATTTAAAACATAACACAGTGGTTGGAGTTGGCTTTACTAACAAGAATGTATTTCTACCTAAACAACCTTTTTAGCAATATTAGGATAATGAAAGACTGAGGAAAAAACATAACTGAGGCATCCACATCAAATACAGTCCTGCGATCTGCATGATACATGTCTTTTGCAGCAGGCATATTTACCCTCTGCGCTACTTTATGATGAGACAAAACTAACTAAAAGTTCAATCTATCTCCAGCAAGAATATTAATCACCAGAGTTATCCTGAAATATTTATTGTTGCCTGAAAACTGCTAGACTCACCAGGAACTCAGCATCAGGTGCTTGAAAACCCCTAAGATTTTTTTTAACGCGGCGCCTCCAGAGATCAGTACCAGGTCCCGTTGAACCTGTTGCATGGCCCTAAAGCCGGCACTGCCTGAAGGGCACCTCTTGGGGATCAGGACTCACTCCAGCAGAGGCCGGCCGGAGGGATCAGGAAGATTCAGGCTGGTCCAGTTGGTGCTGGTCAGCTGAGCAGTTGCAGGGAGGCCTCCGGAAGCTTGCTGTGTCCCTATAGCTCAGACAAGAGGTCAGGCAACTGACCCTTGGAGTCACTTCTGGGGAGCCTATGTTCATAGCAAGCGGGTTCAATCTTCCTTCTTCAGATAGCAGAGCAGTAGTTGTTCTGAATCTTCCACAGGTTTAGGAGTGTTCTGATAAGAGGTTCTGAAGGTACTACCTTTATACCTGAAGCCTGCTTTTGTGTGGGGGAATTCCCTCACATTCACCCAAAACTGGTTCTTCCCCTGGTCTTTTAGTCAAAACTGCCACAGCAGCAAATGCAGGTAGGCCGAGGTGTGAGTTGCATTTATCAGCGGCAAGGCAGACAGCCCTTAGAAGTCAGGAAGGGGGTGGGCAAGCCCTGAGGCTACCCTGATGAAGCTCAGGAAGGCTGAGTACAACCCCCCCAGAACATCCTGCTCAAGAGAGAAACACCCAGCTGCCCCACATCCAAGGCTCTTTTGTTCCCATGTCTGGAAAGAATACGCAAAATACCACAGGAATTTCTACACGGGATTCTTACGAAAACTATAAGGTGTGCAATAAGTGTTCACCCAAGTCCCTGATATGATTCAGACCCTCCCAACTGTGTTCCTCCAGACAAGCACAGCCTAACTTCATTCCATATTCACACTGTAACATCCCAATAGGGAATTACTTTTGGAGGAGAGTCAAAAGAACATTTCTAAATTTCAAAGCATTATGGAACTCAAATGTTATTACAAAATGTGATATCATCCTTTACAAAAAATTTAATCAAGAATAGTTAAATTATAAAAAAAAACGTAACACATGACTAAAGGCAATTTTTGAGAGGGGATAACCCACATGTTTCACAGAGTGTATCTCTTCTGCTTCCTCAGGGCTATATTTTAACTTCTCACCCAAATTGAATTTGTAATTATGACATACATGTAGCTAAAACACTCTTTTTTAAGGTTTCCTTCATAGGGCTCATCATTTGTATTATTACAACCATCATCTTCTTATTTAGTACACACTCAGGGCCTGTTTATGATGCCGGTTGGACCAACCGGCTGACCACCATAACCGCGGTTCAATTCCGACGGCCAGTAGCCCAAAGTCACCCCCACCATATTACGATGCATTCAGGCTAAAAGGCGGCAGTCGGAGTAGCCCTATAAGGGCTGCGGCAGACGGAAATGTTGCAGATAGGGACTAAACCATTGTACTGGCGGTTCCTTGTTGGCTATATCACGACGGCGCTAGACCGCCGCAGCACTGCTCCCGCGAAGCAGCACAACAGTGCATATTGAATGGAGAACAAATCTACACAGCTGATGGTCATTTCCAAAGTCGACACACCTACAAATCAGCCTATAAAACTCACTCTATCCCAGTCCATGATCCTTTGCCAGTACACTGCAGCACAGAAAGTCAGAGCAGCAAAATTGGTCAGAGAAGGGAGTCCTTTTTTACACAATCACATCACCCACACTCCACACATCTTTGTTTTCAGTTTTCTACACTCTCACTGACTTTATTTAATAACATGTAACATCCCAAAAATCCATGTTTTTCTGACACTGAGTTGTCAGTCATGATGGATGAAATCATTAGAGTAGAACCACAATTGTTTGGAGCCCAAGTCCAACAAACCTCTATCTCTAGGAAGAATGAAATATGGGACAGGATACTCAACAAAGTCAATGCTGTGGGTACCACCCTGCGCACAAGGGAAGATATCAGGAAGAGGTTGCACGACCTGAGGACGAGGGTGAAAAAACTGGCACCTTGGGGCCCAGAAGAAAGGTGGTGGTCCTCCAGGACCACCATTAGAACTCACACCCTGGGAGGAGAAGTTGCACACCATCCTGCATTCTGAGGGCTTGACAGGAATACCTGGGAGATTAGAGACTGGTAAGTAACACAACACCAACTATCCCATATCGTGTTCTGTGTGCACACATCTCAGCTCTTGCTATCGCGTTTCTCATCTCTTTTTCCTATATGCAGTAGCTAAAGTATCAGAGATGTGTCATTGGCAGTTATAATCAGTCGCCCTGCACATAAGTCCACATGTATCACCCTCCATTATATACCACATGTAGTAATGCTGTCTCTAAGAGAACTGATATCTATTAACTACAACCTCAGTGCGCAGTCTGAAATTGTAAGTTGAGTCCCATTGTTATTTCATAGGTTAAGAAAACTTAAGGCGATGAAAGTGCAGCTTCATATTAACAAGAGCATTTATGCTGTTGCTCAGTGGCACTGCCCAGTTGCTTTCCATATACAAGAGGCCATTAAGAACTAGAAACACTGTTAACAAATGACATAATCAAGCTCTCCACCAGTCCTAAACCATGGGTCTCGCTCATAATGGTGGTGCGAAAAAAGGACAGTGGAGGTGTAGTGCACATTTGTGTTGATATGCCAACAAAGCAATTGAGAGAGAAAGACATCCAGGTCAGCACATAGCGGACATGATCACGCAGCTAAAGGGTTCCAAAGTGTCTCCCATCTTGATCTGAATAAAGGATACCATCAACCCAAGCTAGAAGAGCACTGTTGGTATATTAATATGTTTTCAACTCTTGTTGATTTGTTCAGATACAAAAGACTTTGGAGTGTCGTCAGCTGGAGAAATATTTCAGGATGTCATTCGATGAGTAATTCAACCTGTCACACATGATTTCAACTATAGTGATGATATACTGGTGTTTGGGGCTACGCAAAAGGACCATGACAAGGCTCTTATACAAGTATGCAGACTGCTTGCTGATGCAGGTCTGTTGTGCTTTTAATTTGACACAATAGGACACACCTAAACCCTGCACTCTCGAGAGGAAGAAAATGCACTGCTGTACCTTTAAATAACACACGAAAAACAGCACTCCCAAAAGACGAGGTGATAAAACAAGACCCAGCACTCTCTTAAGGCGAGGTAAGACAACAAATTCAGGTGCATTTAAAGTGACACACACAAGTTCATTAATTCAATATTTTGGAAAGGAAGGCAAAATATATCGGTTGATGCAGACTCCCAAATATCAAGTAACTTAAGCACAAAACCAGAATAACATGTATCATATATACATGTAGTAAAGAAACTTAGAAATTATATACACAAAGTAAGTAACACCACACTGATCGTTCACTCGACATCCTTGCCAACTCAGACTGGGGAGCCCATTGATAGCCAGGCAAGACTCGCGATCGGGACTCAAATCCAGATTCTTCTTGTGATGGCACGTCTACCCCACGTGAGCTCCAATCCGCCAGGCAAGATTCTCCACCTTTAATACTTCAACGTGAGGCAAAGGTTCTAGAAACCTCGCCCCCTTTTTTCTGTTATGAAAAACCGAGCTGCCGTACTGGTCTATGTCAAGGTCAAGACAGAAGCTGGCCAGGCCCCTGTATTTTGACCCTGAGACAGAGCTGTACATCCCACACATTCCCTGAAAGGTACTAGGCACGCATCCCACACAACATGTTCCAGTTCACTCTGATTGTTGAGGAGCAAAAACAAGTGAAAAGCAAAAACATCCCCTTCCCACTTTGCAGCTATGTGCGAGCACAGAAAATGGAATCTGTTACACAAGATGGAGTCAGCACAGAAAATGGAGTCAGTTATGTAAAATGGAGTCAATGGTCAATATATAATTCTTGATAGCGCTACAATGTCTCACTCTAAATGCAGTGTGAGTTATACAAAACCAAACTCAAGTTCTTTGGGCATATTTTCTCTGATGGGGGAATAACACTGATATGGACAAAGTGCAAGTGTTATCATCCACTTGCCCCCCATGAGACATAATCAGGCTGCCATCTTTCTTAGCAATGACTAACTATTGCTCGAGATACATTTGTAACTTTGCTACTGTGAGTGCCCCACTGAGTGATCTTACGACGAGGAATGTTTCATTTCCATGGTTCTCTGAATGTGACCAAAGTTTCAAAAAGATTGAACATGCAATCGAAAATGCAACTGTAATGGTCTATTTTGACCCAAAGTTACAGACTGAGATTACAATGGATGCAAACCCGGTGGGGCTAGGTGCAATACTTGCTTAAAACAATGGCCATCCAAACGCTGAAAGGCACATTGCAGCCTATGGAAGCAGGAGCCTGTCTCAAACAGAACTTGCCTATTCTCATTTTGAGAAAGAGAGTTTGGCTGTAGTGTGGGCCTGTGAACATTTTCATGTGTTTCTGTATGGAAAGCACGCCACCCTTGTCACCGACCACCAGGCATTCCTCACTGTTAGACCTGGCACATTGGAGCGGGTTTCCCTTCCATTTTTTCTGTTGCCTCATGTGTTTTTACTGGTGTTAGTTGCTCAGGGCACTGTGCCACTGCTGTCCAGTGCCACAGTGCAGGTGCTCCCTATTGTAAATTAATCTATGAATTTGTGACTCCATAATTGGTTGGTTTGGTTTACCTGTCAGACCCTAGTACAGTGCACCAGGAGTGCCCAGGGCTTGTAAATCCAAATGCTGCTGGTGGGCTTGCAGCACTGGTTGTGCCACTCACAGAAGCAGCCTGTAAAAGTGTGTCCAAGGTCTGCCATTGCAGAGCCTGTGTGCAGTCTGGTACTGTCATGCTGACTGGGCAAGTGCACCCACTTGCCAGTCCCTAAACCTTCCCTTTTCTTCATATCAGACATCCCTATGGTAGGCCCAAGGGCAGGGTGCATTGTAAGGATAAGGTAGGACATGCCCTGGTGTGTGTGGCATGTTCTAATAGTGAATTACAGCCATTTTCGTTTTTCACTATTGCAAGGCTACCTGTTCTCCATAGGCCAGAATGGGCAGTTTGGTTATTACATTTTATAATCCTAACTGACTCAGGGAACATGATGGAAATTCAAATTTAGTATGCCTGAACTCAGAATGATAAAATACATCTTTTAGTGAAGTTGGTTTTAACATTCTGTGTTTGAAAATACCACTTTTAGAAAGTAGATATTTTCTTGTCTAACCATTCAAACCTGCCTCTGTTAGGCTGTGTATTCCTTGTCTGGAGTTTGAGTGACAGGGCTGGGGAATTCCAGAAGACAGGGTGAGGTAGCCCAGTGGTGAATAGAGAGATCTGCATCTAGATGGGAGGGAGGAGTTGCACCTGAGACCTGAATAGGGCTGTGCCTTCCCTCCACAATGCTGGCTCCACCTCCTGTGGTGCGTCTGATGTCTCTGCCCTGCACTGTGAAAGGAAAGGAGTCAGGTAAACAAAGTGCTCCAGAACTGACCAGAACCGGTTTGAACAAGGCAAAGGCCCCTCTGCCCTCAGAGGACAAAGGATTTTGGGGTATAAGTATTGGGACCCTGATCCCAAGAATTTAGATCCCTTTAGGAAACAAGAAGAAACTCTGCTGAGGAGAGGAACCAAGAAGTAACTGAGGAGAGACTATCCCTGAAACTGGGGGATTGGCCTGCAGGGGTTGCCTACTGCCAAAGAGAGGAGAAAGAAACTTTGTGTGTACTTTTGCTCAACTTGTGAAGGATCTCCAACTGCTTGGAAAAGAGCTTGCCTCCTGCTGAAGTCTCAGGAACAACAGACTTCACCCCCCAGCTCCCCAGAGTCCTTTGGAAGTGCCTGCTGCTGCTGTTTGGGCCTTCTGAGGGACTGCGTGACGCAAGGAGCTGGAAGCGCGACTCAAGAAGGAGAAGCGTGCCGCCATCGGAGCTGTTGTCGTCGCATCGCGTAAAGTGTGTTGCCGCTGCAGCATCGCCTCGAGCGGAAGCATCTCGCATCATCAAGGAAGTGTCTCGCAACGCGGAAAAAGCGGGTCGCCATCGCAGCTGACACATTGCACCGCATCAAGAGAAGTGTCTCGCATCGAGGAAGAAGCGCGTCGCCATCGCAGCCATCGTAGTTGTCGCATTGCACCGCATCAAGAAAAGCGCCTCGCATCCACGGAGAAGCGTGCCGCTGTCGGAGCCGCTGTCGACGCATCGCCTAAAGGGGTGTCGCCGCTGCAACATCGCATCGAGCGGAAGCGTCTCGCAACGTCGGAGAAGAGTGTCGCCACCAAGGCCGCTGTCGTCACATTGCGTAAAGGGATGTCGCCGCTGTTGCTGACGCATCGAGTCTTCTCGCAACATCGGAGAAGTGTGCCGCATCTGGAAGATCTTAATGTCTTTATTTCTTTGCACCAAAAACTTCATCGCATCGCGTGTCGCATCTAAAAGGTACATTGACTTAAAGTGTCGCATTTAAGAACTAAAGAGAACTAAGCTAACTTCTACCATCTTAAAGTAACAGTATTGTGGATTTTTGTCGTGTAATGGTCTTGTGGTAAATCTATAAAAGAATACTTATTTTTGGTATAAAACTTGTGTAGTGCCCATCTGTAGTGTTTTCACTTGATTACTGTATGTGTTCACAAATGCTTTACACACCGCCTCTGAGATGAGCCTGTCTGCTCGTGCCAAGCTACCAAGGGGGTGAGCAGGGGTTATTTTAGGAGTGTACCCCTTTACCCTGACTAGAGGAGGAGGTCCCTATTTGTCACAAGTGCATACCTGTGCTAACTAGAGACCCCCAAGTCTAACACTCACATCTTTGGAAAACAAAAAGCCAAGATGCCCCCTTGCGTTCAGAGGTGGAGGTTGTGTCTGCAAGAATATGATGACACTATTGTGCATAAGCGTAGGAAGGATCAAAAGGGAAACAGCCTTTACTCTGAAGTTTTTACTTCATTTACCACGCGTTTTGTGCATCGTAAAGACTGTTGGCATGCAAGTCTTTACAACGCAAGACATTACCACACATTTAAACTGTAGGTGGCAGTGTTTCGCTATGTGACACGCTTTATATATTTTTTAAGGATAACTAAAAAAGGGGGCTTAGAGGGGTCTGCCCCCAGAAATACAATAGTAGTAAACCTATAAACTAGAAATGTAATTTGTTATAAAATATATATTGTTAATAACATATCAAAAATTAATGTATAAGTGTTTAACAGTAGGTGACAGTGTTAGACTGTGACAGGATTTTTCAGTACAAGTAAGCATATTAAAAGTATGCGTGGGAGTGGATTGTGTAGTGATGGTGTTTCAGATGTGAGTGAATGTAAATGCGTGGTAGTGGTATGCGTTGTAAAATCTGCGATGTAAAAACGTGTGTGGTGAAGGAAAGCATGGTAATGTCATAAAACCGGATCAAAACCCTGCAGATTACTTTTCGCCAGTGCCGTAACATTGTCACAGTGCAACATCAAAGCGGCCGAAGAGTATATCAATTTCATTGTAAAGTCCAGCACGCCTGGAACTCCATCCATTGAACAGATCATTGCTGATACGAATTCAGACAAAGATATGCTCACACAGGGGCGGCTCCTCCACAAGGGTGGAGGTGCGTCGCCCACTGCTTTCTCACAGTGCGAGAAGCAGAAACATAAATTGGTAAAATGACCATTTTATGTTTCTGCTTCTCGCACTGCAAGAAAGCAGGAGGGTTTGGTTTTGGGCAGTCAGGTGGGCGGGTCTTCTCTAGGGCAGGGAAGATGGGGCTTGCCCACTGCTGAGGGCGCTGACTGTTTGGTCAGCCCTCTGGGGCTGACCTAACCAGTCATGCACACTCTGCATTTTCTCCATGTAGGCTGCATGCAGCCTACTTGGAGAAAGTGGACACCCCATAGGCGCTTGGCTGGGTGCCGTCCCGACCAATCGCAGCACTGCCATTGCAGTGTTGTCATTGGTTTTGGAGAGTGGAGGGAGAATGACTGCTTCCTGTTCCTGCAGAGGCAGGAAAGCAGGAGCAGACCAAGCAGTGAACCCTGGAAAGGTAAGTTTTATTTTTTTTACATTTATTTAAACCCCCCCTCCCCCGCAACCCCATCCTTTCTCCGTGACACCATCGTCCCCCCCCCCCCCCACCCCCGCCTCCTTGAGCAATGCCGGCTGCGACTGTGCTCACACTCAAAGGTAAAATTGCAACGCAATTATGAAAGAAAATTCTTCGACCTCTTGCAGATGATGTTGAGTGCCAAATGTTCAGAAATGTAGAGGAGGAACTCTCCATTACCCAAGTAGGCATCATACTAAGAGGTTTGAGAATCATCATCCCTGAAAGCCTGCAGCAACAAGTCATTGAACTGGCACGTAGAGGACATCGAGACATTGTAGCCAAGATAGCCCTCAGAGACTGAGTGTGGTTTCCTCGTCTCAACAGTGGAGTCGTAAAAGCGCTGAAAGCATGCTACCTTTGTAACTGTCTGTCTCCCAAGTCAGTGCAGCATCCGTTAAATATGTCTGACCTTCCTACACAAGAGTGGGAAAGAGTTGCGGTTGATTTCTTTGGGCCCTCTAGGAAATGGTCATCATCTCATGGTATTTCTTGATGAACATTTGAGTTTTCCCATGGTGGAAGACCTATCATCGACCATCCATGACAAAGTTATTGAGAAGCTAGATGACATTTTAGCAGCATGGGCCGTCCCCTCCATTCTTGATTCTGACAATAGTCCACCTTTCAATAGCAAAGAGTTTAAGGAGTTTCTTGGTCGACTGAATGTCAAGCATCAGAAAAGCACCCCTCTCTGGCCACAGACTAATGGTGCACCCTACAGAGGGTAGTTCAACGAGCTGCAATAAATGGAACTGATCTCAAGCCTGCCTTAAGTCTAGTCCTTTATTCTTATCAATCAACTCCACAACAAGTGAAAGTCCTGCCATCTTGCTGTTTGGGAGAGCCATTGGAAGCAAGTTACCACAATGGACCTCGAACCGATTGATGGATGCCGATAAGGTTTCTTGAAATTGCAAAATGCAGTCTTATGCTGATGAACGCAGATGTGCCCGGGACACAGTCTTTGATGAAGGAGACTGAGTCCTGGTCAAACAAAAACAGAAGCAAAAGACTGATGCTCCATTTGATGTAGACTCAAAAAGGGTTGTGACGGGTAAAGGACAAATGGTGACAGCTCAGCATCCTGGAAGGCCCATCACTAGGCACTCATCACATTTTAAGCACCGACTTGATGTTCGTCGGCTCCAGAAGTCACAAGTGAAGCAACTCCAACTGAGTGTCCAAGTTAAGTGTCTGATTCTACATCAGCGACACATGACGAAGGTGTGCCTCAACTACCTGGTACCACTCTGGAAGATTTGTGCGAGCACCTCAACGACACATTGAGGAACTATAATGTTCATGTTATCTGTAATTTTTATTTAACAAAGGGCAGATGTAGTATTGTTTGATTAAGTGCATGAGGACCCTTCTGGTCCTAGGCGGACTCCATGCAGGAAATTACATAAACAGTTGGGAGGTGTCTGGGTGTGATTCAATAAAGTTTATGACTCAATGTATGCAGATTACGGTTGTATGCTGAAGAATAAAGACATATGTTGTTGAGCTCCATGTGCAGCGTGTTCACTCGCATTCTCCTAGGCTGGGGAGGATGCTACACAGGTTAAAAAACACCAGCCAGCCACGCAATGGCCCAAACCACTGGAATTATGCAGCTATGTAGCACCAAATTATGCAGCAAGAGTAACTACAGCGACAAGAAAAGGCAAAATATGTGGCTAATGCAGCACATTTTGTGATAGTAATATGTTACCTCATTTTTACCAGTTTAAGAACCAAAATTAGTAATAAACAATTGAAGGATGGCCAGTCAGCTTTTATGACTGGCCTTCAACTGTACACGGCCCTACATGTTTAGTAACTTTTGATCCAATAGAGCTAGAAACTATTTTTTGTTACAATCTGTATATTATACAGCAGATGGTGGATTATGTGGCAAATGCCTCAAATCCATAGTTATGCAAAAATCACAGTGGCTCCAGTATCACATAATGCCAGTGGCCCTGTGTCAGAGCTCACCTTCAGCTTCTTGCTGGTTTCTGTTGTCTTGCACAAGAACAGAAGTCGCTAGCTTCCCAACTCCCACTTCCAACCACTCAGCCCCAAGTAATACCTTGGCGCTAACTGATTAGTGAGGGGGAAGGGGGAAAGTGGATAAAATAATAAACTTTAAGAAGAGACTGGTTCTGGACCTTCTGGTTTTCTATCTGGATATCTTCTTCAGCTTTCGCACTGCCTACCAAAGACTCCTAAGGAAAACTTAACACACAACAATTTTATTTTTTCCCTTCCTCTACACTATCCTATCTCTTTTCTACATTTCCCTTGAGATATGCTACCTACCCAAAATCCTGAACTCCGTGCTTCTCTTCCTGACCAACTCTGTTTTCTTCTTTCCTTGTTATGGATGTCTTTTAATTATCTGTAAAACAGTTACCTTTTGATTATAACCTATTTATTCCTTGAGCGTTTATCTAATAACCTTTTTAATATACAACCTACCAGCAGTTGGTTTACTGGGGGCTTTCTCTTTTATCACGTCGTCTTTTCTTTTTCTGTTCTTTAAATTCTATACTCTTGTCTTCTAGATTATTTCTTCCTGAGTTTTTTTTTTTTGTTTTTTTTTTTTTTTTTTTTAATTTTTGAAAACCTTTATTTAAACATTTCGGTACACAGCAGAGAGCCTACAACCCTGCGGGCCGGCCGCGAGAAACCCATTTGGATGTATGTCGGATCACACAGCCCTGTGCCGTCAACCCGGAGGTACGGCGGCGTTGAGGAGTGCAAACGTACCGAGAGGTAGAGAAGAATAGTACATGTCTCAGAATTAAGTAAACAATCACAAATTAGGGGCAGGCTGCCCTAGGAGGCATAAGGTGCCGAAACTTCCAACTCCCCCCCCCTCCCTCCCGAAACATCGGTCAACACTGCGCTTTCATGTGTGCCCTTGGCTAGCCAGCACCCTCCCCCCCCCTTTCCCAGCTCCCCGAGCCGCGATAGCAAGTGTCTAAACATCTCCGGGTTCTTCCTGCACAATGGAAGGGGGCTCGCAGATTCCCCCCCTAAAATCATTCCACTTGGACCACACCTCAACCCACTTGCGCGGGCACCCTCTCGCCACATATACTGTCTTTTCCTGCAGCATGCACCAGTCCATGTCGCTGGCCCAGTCTGAAGGTTTCGGCGGAACAGCGCTGCCCCAGAGCCTGGCGATGTTCCTTTTTGCTATCATTTGCCCGAGTGTCACCCAGAGCCTCCCCTTTGGCGGCAGGTCAGTTGGTTCCCATATGTTGAGGAGGCATCTCTTGGCTTCCGGGCGAATCTCCACCTCCCACACCTCCTCCATATCCCGCACCACCCTTCTCCAGTACCTCTGAATCTTCGGGCAGTCCCACAGCACGTGAAAAAAGGTTCCACTGCCTCCACACCCCCTTCTACATAGCGTTGTGTCCGCCCTACCCATCATATGTAGTCTTGTGCAAGAGATATAAACTCTGTGTAGGATCTTCAATTGGATGAGCCGCAATCGGGCTGATATCGCGACCTCACGTGGAGAAGCCAGAGCGTGCAGCCACTCCTCGTCATCTATTTCCAGCCCTTCAGCGACCCACTTTTCTTTAAGGGGAAGAAGCAAATCTGGGGGGTTATTAATAAGTTTTTTGTAGGTAAGGGATATGGCGTGTTCCGCGAGGAGTCCATCGAGCAATCTATCTTCGAGCGGGGAGGCTGGCGGCAGCTTGACCTCCGGTGGGATGTTCGCCTGCAAGGAGTGGCGCACCTGCAAGTATCTGAAATATTCGGCATCTGCCAGTTCGTATGCGTCCTGCATTTGGGCGAATGAGCGGATCTTCCTGAGTTTTTAACCCTTTTTTCTCTGTTCTCTTTCTCTCCTCAGGTTTATGCTGTGCTGGAATAACTCTGGTAAGTCTTTCTCCTCACATCTCTTTCCCCTCCTAGTTTACAGTTTTTTAATTGTTTGTGATTCTGCACCACTCTAACTCTCTTCACAAAAAATCGTTAATGTTCTCTTTTTTCTTTTACAGTACCCAGTATACTTATAAAAGCAGTCAACGTAAGTTTTAATTACTCTCAGCGATATTGCGTCTTTTGGCATTACTTGACATTATTTATATGCCTGAAACCCTTTCCTGTAATTCACTTAGCTTTCTACTTGTTCTCTGTCAGGTGTAGCTGAATCTTCTCTCGGAACTGAAGAGACGAGCCGACTCCTATCTCTACTCCGGTAAGTCTTTCACCGCGAACTCCAAGCGTCTTCTTTTTTCTTCAAGTAAGTATCGGTTCTATGACTAAGAGACAGGTCACGAAGGGGTGGCTCTCTGAAAACTTCGTACTCAAGGGTAATACACTTCAAACTGGGAACACTCGCAAAACAGTCTTCTCTGAGGAAAAGTCTTTAGTGAAGTGCGCAATACTTCAGGCGTGCGCGCGTCACATCAGCCTCTACGGATTTGCAAAGAACTAGACCGCAGACCCCAGCGGCCATCTTGGAATTGCGGACATGCCACCAACTCGACTATTGATGCCTGTTCAACCCTGTAGCACCACTTGAGTTTAACCCCTTGCGCATCGCTTTGAAACTCGCATTAGGGATCCTGACACCCTGGGTATAGCTAACTTTCTGAATTGACACTGTCTTACAACCTGAAGAGAAGGATCCATAACCACCTCTTAGAGAGAGTATGCCCCTGCCATTGGGTCTCTTCGTCTCACTCACCTCCTACTAAGGACCACTCCATAAAGTGATCACACTATGGAACCCTCAAAAAAGTAAGAAAATGAAGAATTCTCTGGCAATGATCCAGCGGATTACCAGCTTGGGTTACTCACACACCATATACTCACCTGGGCCCATAAACATTCATACAAATAAGCCAGTAGTACCGCCGGAGTCAATTTTGTTTTACCTGCAAGATTTTGTTATCTTTACCCAAATCTTACCAATCCAATCTCCTTGACAATAAATTTCCTCTGGTCAATGAATCTAGTAGCTAGTAGAAAAGGTAGAAATAACATTAAGGTTTTTCTCCAATAACCACAGACAAACAAAAGTTTTATCTAATCAAAATTTTGTGAGTCAAAAATCCAATACATGTTAACATTGGGTTCATTCAGGAAAGAAATCAAGTTTAGTTCAATATAAGTCTCATTAAAATATTGTGATGACAGTACCTGAAAAACAGAGAGCAGGTACAAGGACAGATTTCACAGATTTATATTTACCTAAAAGGTTAGATGAACCCAACTCCTTGAAGATGAGTCAGGTGGAGTCCACCGTGAATGGTGGAAGACAAAGGATCAGGACAGGTTCAGGGCCGGAAGGTGACCTCTTCTATGTGCAACGCCAGCGTCGCACCCCTCTCTGGCACTACTCTTCTCTAATTTTCTTCCGCGACTCCCCTTCTAGACGATTGGATTATCGATCAGTATTTCGGTCTTTCGAGCAGGGTCTCTGGCATCTGCAGGGTCTGAGACAGCGTCTCGGACAGAGTCAGTGGCAGCATCGGTATTGGGTCTGTGACTCTTGTCTAACTAACTAACCTACCTCAATTATACTAATCTGTGTTCGTATACCACCCTCAAATGTTTCAATATCGTGAAATCCCCTACTTCTGATTGGACAGGGCAAGGAGGTGAGTTCATCACACCATATTAAATGTAATATTTTACTTTAGGCTCTTTGTTCTATGTTTCCGCCCCTTAATTTACTATCCCAAAGCTTTATTCCCACCCGCATTTCACATTATGCTTAATACAAGTTATACAATTTGTAATACATGTTGCTCTTGTCCGGGTCGATGGGTTAAGTTCTCATGTGCTTCTTGCCAGCTTGACCTTGGCTGGGTTTCAATAGTGTCATCATATTTCCGGGCACGGTTTAGTGCGCGTGCGCATAAATCAGGTGGGGTAGGGATCTCAGTCACCCTCCGAGCCCCAAATACAAACTAATAATAAAATCAGAGAAAGACATGTTAGAATACAGAAATAAATGAATTCACTGTATAGCACTTATCACTACTCTAATCCCATTTATTTATAATAATATTTCCCATTAGCAAGTAGAACTTGCAAGGTTTAGTTTAAGCAAAAGCATGCACATTAACATGTGTGTTTCAAGTGGCCATTTTAAACGCTATTGCGCAGCTGCAAAAGTTTCCCTCCATGCATAGAAAACGTCATACTACGTAGCTGCAGTAGACGCATGCGCAGTGAAATTCCTGCGTTTTGTCGGCCCTTTTTAGGACACTCGGGTTACTGGTTAGTAATACACATAGGCAAGCATCCCCTATATACAATATATCATGTATAATGCAATATTAGTATTTACAAACAAATTGATTATAGTGTTATACGTTATTTGAGAGGATTGCATCCGAGCAAGTTTCTTCTTTACGAAACCTTGCTCCACCAATCCCCTCTCTGATGGCATTTTATGCCATCACCAATTTTCTATTACTAATTCAGATGCCAACTTTAGCACTTTTCCATTTCAATTTCTTCTTCAACTCTTTCATTTCTTCCTTTTTCCTTTTTGTTGCTGTAAACCACTTATTCTTTTATAAAAATCTCCCTTTATTTCTTCCAGTTATAATTCTTCGTATTTTCTCTTCTTTCCCTTTTCCCTAACTCCATACACCTTTCCTTTCTTGCAACATTTGTGCCAAAACATAATTGCTAAAACTAATAAAGTTATTCTCATTATTGGCATTATTATTTGACCTAGGATTCCTTTACCTACATTAGAAAACCAACTACCTTTAGTAGAAATGCTATTTGTCAATTTCTTCCATACACTGTCAACTTCCAGTGGTTTCAAATCTTCTTCTAATTTTGTAATATTCTTAATATAGCCTCCAATTTCAATGCTTTTATCAGGAATGTAAGTGCAACAATAGTGCGCTTTCAACATTTTACAGACTCCGCCCTCTTTTGCCAATAATATATCAAGAGCAAGTCAATTTTGCAAAACCATAGATCTGATCGCAACCAATTCTGTATTGATCATTAAGAAACCTCCAGTAGTGTCAGTAGATAGCTGACAAATTTTACGAGGATTCAGAATTACTCCCACTGGAGGTATCAATGCACCGAATATGTCAACTACTATTTCAGAAAAACTAGCTCTTTTTATACGTGTTAGTTCCTTTGCATCTTCATTGCTTCCAGTGATTCTTTTTACATGGTACACTTTCGGAAATATTCCAAAATAGCAACTCCCGTACCAATGATCAGGCAAACTGCAATAGGCTTTATTGCCACATACATAATAAATTCCAGAAAATACTGGATCTGTTCCACCTTTTAGTCCCCATCCCCCAATTACTAAGAAATTATGTTCGCATTCACTGGAACCAATAAACACATTGTTATATTCAGTCTTTAATCTATGGAGGCAGATCTTCCCTTTCTTTCCAAAATCCAAGGACATAGCAGCATGAGTCTTGCCAGTTTTATACATTTCATCTTTCTCAGCCCACTGAGGTATCTGTGGTTTCGGTTCAGAAGCCCTTCTCTGGAAGTCCTATCTCCTTTGTTCAACTAAGTTCAAAAATACCTTTTCTTCTTCGTGTAATTTACATGTTAAATTGTGTTTGTGTGGTTCAGCTATATCTATTGTCTTCATTGTCAGGAAATATTCTCCCATAAACTGTGAGTCTCTAGTACTGAGAACTGGTTTCATGCTGTTTCGCTTCGGAACCTTGGGAAAAATCACTTCTACATTAGAATAATAATATTGCAGTTTTCCTGTTTTATAAAATAAGCTAGCTAAAACACTACATGAAATACCATATGTTAATGGTAAATGATGATATGTTACCCCTTCTGCTACTGATGCCGGTAACTTCATACACACATAACAATCACTAACTTCCATAGTGTCCACGTATTGTACTAGTAATTTTGTAAATACATTTAAAGCAGTGTCATTATCTGTCACAGTGTGTGATATGTCTAACTCATCTGGTGCTTCTAAGGCTACCTTATTGCTTTTAGTGTTAGCTACTCTCTCGTGTGTGCGTGTTATTCTTTTCTACTGTATACATTATATAAACAATGGTACTAAAAATATGCTACATATACATATTCTACAACATTTCTTTACACAATTTTGTGTCGGTTTTCCAGCAGTTCTATTGTCAGTCATTTTCTTTTGAATAAGAAGTTTTCTCTTCTTTACTTAAAAATTTAATTTGTGATGGTATTTTTGGGTACACAATCTCTTTTCAGGTTGGTCTCACTTCTTCGTCAATTTGCTCTGCATTTAATTCTTCATCATCTTCTTCATTTATTTCCAAATTCTTTAAGTCTTCAATAATAACATACGTCCATTCAGGACCTTTGAATTTATTGTTTAATATTTTCAATCTTGTGCTTCTTCGTTTGGGATTTTCCTTTGATTGTTCAGTCTGACTGGATACCTCGTTTACTTGGTCTGGTTCCTCATTATTGTTTCGAGTCGGTATCTCACTCTCTTGATTACACTAGGCCGATTATCGCCTTTTCGGACTCTTTTGCACTGCACTTTCACTTTCTTCAAGTGTTCTTTTATTTTCATTAGTTTGTGGAACAACTTGGTTATTTTCATTTTCGGAATCTCTCTCTATCTGACCTTGTCCAGGGCTTATTTCTTTAGTGTCACCTGCCTGGATGCGTTCTTCTTCCTTAATCTGACCCTGTTCAGGTTTTTTTTCAATTTGCTTTTCTTCTTCTTCCACCTGCACTTGTTTCTCTTTTCCTGTCTGGTCCTGATCAGGTCTTACTGCACTTTGGCTTTCTGCTGCCTGAACCCGTTCTTCTAAGCCTATCTGTCCCTCCTCAGACTCAGGAGCTGTGGTTTTAGTTTCTTCTGTCTGAGTATATTGTTCTCTCCTTGACTGGTCCTGCTCAGGTTCCCTAGCTGTTGTATTTTCACTCTCCTGAGCGTGTTCTTCTGCTCCTATCTGGTCCTCACTCTTTTCCTGACTAGCTAATCTAGTTCTTACAATTACTTCAGGTATGTCTACTATTGGGATCCAATCATCCTGACTAGTGCTCGGTTGTTCTTGATCAGCTACTTCAGGATCTGTTACTCTGGATCCTTCAGCTGTACAACCTTCAACGTTCCCAACTGCTTGAGTCAGTTGAGGTCCGTCTTTGTCAGGTGCTGGTTCTCTTTTGGTATGGCTTGCATGAATCCAATTAGGCAAGCCCGCACATTTTCCTGCTGTTATTGTAACAAATATAACCTGATGTGGTTTTTCCCACCTTGGTGCTAGGCACGATTCTCGAGTGTAATTCTTCACAACTACCCAGTCTCCGGGGTTCAGATCATGTGCTTGGTTCGGCTGCCCGGCGACTGCGTCTTCTCCAACCTGGTGAGAGATAGAATGCACTTGGTCAGCCAACTCTTTGCAATACTCTAGCAAATTATCAGATATATTCAACAGCTTGTGTCCTGGTATGCATGCTTGTCTCATTTCTCTTCCCATGAGTATCCGGTATTTTTGTCTGGAATACTTATGAGTCCCATCAGTACAAGAGGTAAAACATCAGGCTAGTCCAGTGGTGTGGATGCACACACCTTTTCCAATCTTGTCTTAATTTTGCCGTTTATTTGTTCTACCACTCCAGAAGCCTCTGGGCAGTATGCGCAGTGCTGCTTTTGGTCAATTGTGAATGCTTCACAGATTAACAAAATTATTCCATTATTAAAATGAGACCCTCTGTCTGATTCAATAGTTACTGGAAAACCGAATCTAGGAATGAGTTCTCTCAATAGAAGTTTAGCCACTGTCAAGCTGTAATTTCTTTGGGTTGGTTATGCTTCGACACACTTTGAAATATGTACTTGTCATAGTTTGTTTATTTTCAATCCTCGACCAACAGACAAGTGAATGAAATCTATTTGAAATCTTACAAATGGACCCTCTGCTTTTCCAATTCTTCCCATACTGACTATGGTTTTCTTGCCTGGATTCATTTGTTGACAGGTTAAGCATCTCTGGCAAAGACTCTCTGCGACATTCCTGAACTTTGCATTAAACCAATCCTGTCTGAAAAGTCTAATCATTGCATCTCTGCCTATGTGGGTGTCTCCATGATACATCCTAGCCATTGGTGCAAGCATACAATCTGGCATCACTGGTCTGCCATCCAAATAGACCCATACACCATCTTCTGCCCTTCTCTGACAACCAACTTTCTCCCACTCCTCTCTTTCTCTTGTTTCCACCTCATCTTGTAGTTCTCTTACTTCTTTCCATGTCTCTAATCCTGAAAGAAACAGAAGTTGGCAGCTGAATCCACATGTTTCAATTTTCTTGTTCACTGCAAAATTTTGCGCAGTGTTGGGCAACCTGGTCAGCATATCGGTTACCTGCCGTCACATGGTCATTTCCTGACTGATGTGCAGCACACTTGACCACTGCCACTTCGTTTGGCAATTGTATTACCTCAAGTAATTCTTTCACAAATATTCCATTTTTAATGGGAGACTTTGAAGAAGTCAGGAAGTCTCGCTGCATTCAAAGCTGACCAAAATCGTGCACAACCCCGTAACCATATTGACTATCAGTGTAAATGGTTACTCTCCAATTTTTCCCATTTTTGCACGCTTTAATTAAAACTATCAATTCGGCTACTTGTGCAGACTTGACTCCTGGTAAATAGGATGCTTCGACTATTCCTGCCAATGTACACACAGCATAAGCAGCACTTAGTCCACCTTCCTCATGGTGCATACACGAGCCATCTACAAAGAGCTCATGTTCAGTATTCTCCAAGGGTTCGTTCCTGTATGTCAGGACGAGGTTTGGTACTGAGTTCTGTCCTGTCAAGACATTCATGTTCGACTTCATCCTTCACTTCTTTATTGTATGGATCTGGTAACAAGGTAGCTGGGTTAAGAACAGTACATCTGACTATGGTCACGTTTTCAGCCCTTAGGATAATTCTTTCATACTTTGTCATACTACTTGGGGTAAGATACTGAGTTTGGGTTCCTGTTAAAAGAATTACAACTGCATGTGGGACGTACACTTTTACAGGGTGTCCCATCACAATGGACTCGTTCTGCTCCAAACTCATGCACGTTGCAGCCACAGCCTTTAGGCAACCAGGCAATGCAGATGCCACAGGGTCCATAGTAGCAGATAAATATGCCACCGGACGTCGCATTAGACCATGTCTCTGTGTTAAGTCTGAGAGTGCACAATTATCTCTCTCACAACAGAACAGTGCAAATTCTTTCGAATAGTCAGGCATACCTAAAGCAGGTGCTTCACACAAACATTTTCGTAATTTTACAAAGGCTTCCATGCTTTGATCATCCCACTCTATTATGTCCTTTGCTCGCTTCTTTGTCCTTTGTATCTGGGGTTTTGCCAATAGGGAAAATATTACAATCCACTGTCTGCAATATCCTACGACACCAAGGAACATCCTTATTTCCTTTTGGGATTGTGGTAATTTCATTTGACTTATTATTTTTGTTCTCTCAGAGGTCACTTTTCTTAGTCCTTGCTGTATCTGATGTCCCAAATATTTAACTGTTGTTTGGCAAAACTGTAATTTCTCTGGGGACACTATATGTCCACCTTTGGCTAGATGGTTCAATAAAGCAATGGAATCAGTAACACAGTTATCCCTTGTTTTCGATGCGACCAGCAGGTCATCAATATACTGTACCAGGACTGACTCCCTAGGCAGTACTAATGTTTCAAGGCACTTTTTCAAAATTTGGTAAAAAATTGAAGGACTTTCAGTATATCCTTGAGGAACGCGATTCCAAACATAAATACGATCCTCCAATTTGAAAGAAAATAAAAACTGACTATCAGGGTGTAGTGGAATAGAGAAAAAGGCATGACATAAATCAATTACGGTAAACCATCCTGCCTTCTATGGTATCTGGTACAAAATCACTGCAGGGTTAGGTACTATAGGGCAATATGGCACAACAATCTTGTTTATCTTTCGTAAATCTTGTACTACCCTATATTTTCCGTTAGGTTTCTTGATGCCAATTATAGGTGAATTACAAGGATTACTCATTATTTCTATTAAAATGCCTTGTTCGACCATTCAATCCATTTCGGCTGCAACACCAGCTTTCATTTCAGGGCTCATTTTGTATTGTGGAGTATTTGGGTAAACTGCACCTTCTTTTACAGTCACTTTTACGGGATCTACATTTTTCATTAATCCCACCTCTTTTCATGTAAAATCCCACACTTCAGGATTCACTGTTGTTTTGACCTCACAAATCTTCTTTGATCATTACAGAATATAATTCCTCTACTTCTGTTCCTTGTTTTGCTAGCATGATTTTGTACACTCCATCTTCGTCTGGAGTCTGAATAACAACACCATCCGGGGTGCAAAATATGGTGCAATTCATCTTGCACAATAGATCTCTGCCTAATAAGTTCACAGGACTGGAGTCACACACTACAAACTTATGCATTTCTTTGAATTTGCCAATACGTACCTCCATTGGTTTTGTAATTGGGGTCCTAATTTGTTTATTAAAGATGCCTACTACTTGGATCACTTCTCCCAAGAGGGGTAGGTTTGGGATGTCTGCTGTTCTCACAGTAGAACGGGTAGCACCAGTATCCAACAAGAAGGTAATGTAATTTCCTTACACCTTACCATCCATATATGGACCTGACTGATCTACCAGCAAGGATGCACCAAGTACGCACTCCTCTTCCTCCCCCCTCAGGCACCGTCATAAGGTACTGTCATCAAAATAAGACTCCTGCAAAAGAAACTGCGATGTTACAAACATTTTCTTACCACTTCCTTCTTGAAATCCTGTGTCCGTACTGTACTTGTTTTAACTCACAAAATTTGGCATAGGGGCAGGTGGCAATTTACTCTGTTGGTTTACAACCTGCTGCGGTTGACTCATTATCACCTCATTCTGCGTCTGTGGATTTAAATTTTGATTTGGGTCATTATTATTCTGTATATTTTTACACTTGTTTTTTCAATGCCCCAATTTTCTGCACCCATGAGAGGGAAATTTTTTCTTTGCCTCTTCTCTGATCAATCGCCCTTTTGGTTTACCCCCATTATTCTCACCATGACCTTGTTCCCTTCCTCTATTTCCTGCCTGATTCTGTAGCTGAAGTTCTTACTGTTCTGCTAATTTCACTTGAGCCCACATCACTTTCTCCTCTAAATTCTTTCGTCTATTGTTAATTTCATCTCCACAAGACTTTGCATATTTTAGGATCTCATCTATGGGCTTCGCTTGCCAGCACAAATTGTGCTGCTTAATCATTTGGGATATTTCTTGTCTTAACCCTGACACAAACCGATACACAAAATGAGTCATGTCCTTCTTTCCGATATTTTCAAATCCACTATACTGCTTGAATACCTGTAAAAGGTGTTCATAGTAAGCATGTACAGACTCATCCTTTTCTTGAGTTGTTATCTATCTTTATCCAATCTGTTTCCTTTGGGTGAATTTTCCCTTTTAAGAAAGTGATTACTTGATTATATTTCTTCATAACCTCCTCTGACGGAGCTCCTGTTTTCTCATCTCTCGGGTACTCATCACTAGGCCAATCAACTGTAATTTTACATTCGGTCCACAAATCAGCAGGCATCACTGTGTCAAATAAACCATCCACATTTTTCAACAAAACCTTCGAGACCTTCACAAACCTCTCAACTTGCCTGTACCATTCCACTGGCTTTTCTCTCAATTTAGGGAAATCATTAGTAAATGATAAAATATCCTGTTGGGTCCATGGGACATGTACATATCCCTCTCCTGGAACCTCTCCCATTTGGTAAAATCTTTCAGCCTTCTCTGTTTCTTTCATCACATATTCAGACGTCGATCGATTTGTCTGTGCTTCTTCCTTTTTCTTTGTCCATCAGACTATCCATCTATCTAAATTTCCCCATTTTTGCAATATTGTCATCACATTCTTTATCTTCAATTTTCTTCCCGACATATTCATATTATCCAAATCCCTTTCGGAAAATTCTGCTCTATAGGGTTTCTGCAACACCTTGGATCTCCCTATTTCAATTCCCATTTCAGAGGCCAAATTTGTCATTTTCTCATGAAATATTTTTGTGTTTCGGGTTATGCTCCTGCAAATGAACAGCAATTCTTCCTCACTATAGGTGTTTAACCTATCCAGCCCTACATCTCCAGCTATCATTTCTTCTAATTCAACTTTTAATTTGAAAATGTCTAATATTTTCGGTGGTGGGTTTGGTTTTTCTATTTCTTGTGCCCATCTTTCTATTTCTTCGGTGGTTACTATTGTGGCACTCTTCGTCCCTGTGGATGTCTCTATTCGTACTTCTTTCAAGCAACCTGGTGTAACTCTTCTGGGTGGGTCATTCATTTGCCCTCTTATCGGTAAGTCCATTAATGAAATCCCTGACCATTCACTAGCTTGGTCATCAATTATTATTTTCTCTTTTCTCGGTTCAATGTTGGGTGTAGTCATGACGGGTGTTTTAGGACAATTTGATTTATCCCCATACAATGGGACAACAGGACCTATGGTCACTGGTATAGTCAAAGCTTCAGGATGAGTGTTTAACTGAGTAATTTTATGTATTAATTCACTTCTGTTCTTATTTACCGGTTCTCTTTCTCTTTCTTGTAATACCCTCTCCATTGTTTTTTCATGTACTACCTGTGGAACTAAAGGTATAATTAGAATTGGGGCACTCGGGGTAGTTCTATTAGATCTTTCTTGATAAGGTGGAGGATTTTTCATTAAAATATCTTCTAAATAATCATCTTCTGAGTCTCCACTACCTGCCAATGTTAAGTGCTTCGTTTTCTCTGTGCATTTTCCTCCTGTCTGTTCCTCAGCCATCAGTACAGGATATAATCCTTCTGTCACCATGGCTTGCCTCCACTGTTTCATCTGACTATCTCGGGTTTCACGTGGAAATTTGGGATAAAATCTGCTCAAGTTTCTATCACTTCTTGATCTATCGCACTCAAATGCTTCAGTCTCCCATTCTTCTAAAGCCTCATACTGTGTTAATCTGGGTCTGGGTTCTAATTCGTTCATTCTAGTCCGTAAATTATGTAGAATTCTTCCATTAAAGGTTCCAAACTTTGTAAAAGCTAGTATTCCATCATCCTTTGTATATTCTATCCAATTTTCTAACCATTTACAGGTATGATAGCCTCTCTCTATCATCAAGTAGGATGCAGGCGTTTTCGGGGGAGGGATAAGAAACCCTTCCCTAGTTTTAATGGGTTTATCCTTTTTAAAATAATTTTAAATTTTCTGCATAAATAACATTTTCCTTTTCTCTCTGTACATTTTTCGAGATCTTCCTTTTATGTACTGTTCGTGGGCAAATCTTCTATCTGGACGATTCCCTAGCAAAGTAGCATTGTGTCTCCACATGCAAGACCCACTATCAATTATTATTATGGCTTCTATTTTCAACTAATCAAATGTTCGCTTTTACTTTAACAATTGACCATTACCAGCGCTGCATCCATCACCAATCGGATTCTGTTCTGCTACGTTTTTAGCCAATACTAGCGCGTCTCTCAGTGATGTCAGTATCGCTCCTTACTACTGACCCCTCCTTTACAATTCTTTGCGTCAGTCACACGCCCGCTGTTCCAACCAATCCCAGCGCGGCCCTCTGTGACGTCAGTGCAGCACTCGCAACTGTCCCCTCCTTTACAAGGTAATACGTGCAATTTTCATTAATTAACAACATAGAAACATTCGCTACTTTGTCTGATCCTCTAATTTCAAAGAATAGTTTATTTCTTTTGCTGCGATTAAAACTTTTCGCTTACTCTTCACACACTGCGAGTAAAACCTTTCCGCTTACTCTTCACCCAAGCATCAGCGAACCTGCTACTCCTTCAGTATTACCCTTTCTAGGTGATATAAGACCAAAGTTTCACCAGTGAACTCTTTTGCTACCAATTACTCTCACTTTTATACGAAAGAAAATAATCCCTAAATCAGTGCTTCTAGTCCTGCATAACTTTCAGCACCTTCTTGATCCAGACAAGTAACCTCACTGCAGTGTGGCTTCCATTCGCCAACGGCTTCCCGGGAATTTCCAGACAACAAAGAACAGAATACAAACGAATAACGGGTGTTAATGCATAAATCAATAATTCAATCCACAATATTCTCTACCTAACTAGAACCCTAACCATAGCTCTGCTACCAAGAAAAACTGATCCAGCGGATTACCAGCTTGGGTTACTCACACACTATATACTCACCTGGGCCCATAAACATTCAAACAAATAAGCCAGTAGTACCGCCGGAGTCAATTTTGTTTTACCTGCAAGATTTTGTTATCTTTACCCAAATCTTACCAATCCAATGTCCTTGACAATAAATTTCTTCTGGTCAATGAATCTAGTAGCTAGTAGAATAGGTAGAAATAACATTAAGGTTTTTTCCAATAACCACAGACTCAATGAATTTTAAAATTTTTATCTAATCAAAATTTTGTGAGTCAAAAATCCAATACATGTTAACATCGGGTTCATTCAGGAAAAGAAATCAAGTTTAGTTCAATATAAGTCTCATTAAAATATTGTGATGACAGTATCTGAAGAGGGAGAAAAACAGAGAGCAGGTACAAGGACAGATTTTGCAGCTTTATATTTACCTAAAAGGTTAGATGAACCCAACTCCTTGAAGATGAGTCAGGTGGAGTCCACCAGGAAAGGTGGAAGACAAAGGATCAGGTTCAGGGCTGGAAGGTGACCTCTTTTATGTGCAACACCAGCGTCGCACCCCTCTCTGGCACTACTCTCCTCAAATTTTCTTCCGCAACTCCCCTTCTAGATGATTGGATTATCGATCAGTATTTCGGTCTCTCAAGCAGGGTCTCTGGCATCTGCAGGGTCTGAGACAGCATCTCTGAGTCTGTGGCAGCATCGGTGTTGTGTCTGTGACTCTTGTCTAACTAACTAACCCTCAATTATACTATTCTGTGTTCGTGTACCACCCTCAAAATGTTTCAATATCGTGAAATCCCCTACTTCTGATTGGACAGGGCAAGGAGGCGAGTTCATCACACCATATTAAATGTAATATTTTACTTTAGGCTCTTTGTTCTATGTTTCTGCCCCTTAATTTACTATCCCAAAGCCTTACTCCCACCCGCATTTCACATTATGCTTAATACAAGATATACAATTTGTAATATATGTTGCTCTTGTCTGGATCGATGGGTGCTTCTTGCCAACTTGACCTTGGCTGGATTTCAATGGTGTCATCATAATTCCGGGCAGGGTTAAGTGCACGTGCGCACAGATCAGGTGGGGTAGGTATTTCAGTCACCCTCGAGGCCCAAATACGAACTAATAATAAAATCAGAGAAAGACATGTTAGAATACAGAAATAAATGAATACACTGTATACCACTCATCACTACTCTAATCCCATTTATCTATAATAATCTTTCGCATTAGCAATTAGTAGAACTTGCAAGGTTTAGTTTAAGCAAAAGCATGCACATTAACATGTGTGTTTCAAGCGGCCATTTTAAACGCTATTGCGCAGCTGCAAATGTTTCCCTCCAAGCATAGAAAACGTCATATTACGTAGATGCAGTAGAGTCATACGCAGTGAAATTCCCACGTTTTATCGCCCATTTTTAGGACACTCGGGTTACTGGTTAGTAATACATATAGGCAAGCATCCCCTAGATACAATATATCGTGTATAATGCAATATTAGTATTTGCAAACAAATTGATTATAATGTTATACATTATTTGAGAGGATTGCATCCGAGCAATTTTTTTCTTTACGAAACCTTGCTTCATCAGCAACAAAATCATCTTTTTGGGGGAGACACTGCAATCACGACTTATTTACTAACTGTGTAAAAAATTCTGTAACGTGACAGGTCTACACTGCTTAAATGTGGTCTTTCGCTTTGCACCCTCAAAACACTTCACCTCACTAATACAGCAAAACAAGCTATCGCCTGACTGCCCTTAAAATGTCACCCACTAGAGCCTTTTGGCCCCAGAACCCCCAGTGTGCTCCCTTAACTAAATGCTGCCCACCTAATTGTATTCAAACTTCATTCTGCCAGAGACTACCCGTCTGTGCTCTGATTGACCAACCTCACAATATCTTCATTACCTATTCAGTAGCTTCTCGGACCCAGACAAGATATCACCCTTCCTCTGAGCTGTCCTGTCGGCTTAGCAATCCAAACCAACCATCTTGTAACACCTAAATCTGGAAAACGACTACTCCCCGCTGACTTAATTTGATCTATCATCTTGGCTACACACATAAGTGGCTCATCCCACCAACATCAATATATTAAAGATACAAACTAACCTTGCCCTGATGTGTACACCAAAGTGGCCCCTTCAAATAGCCTAGCCACTGTAAAACCCCTTCCTTCAATACTAAATGCCACTCATAGTAGCCCAAAACAAGGAAAGGGGAGTGAGCATGACTACCAATCTTCAAGAGCACAGAAAAAGGCAAAAAAGAGGACGCCTGGCCATGTGCACCACTGCAATTATACCCAAAACCCCCAACAGACTACATCAATGTGATGGTATGGGCACTATTGAATGACACTACTTACCTCAAAAGTCTGGTGGAGATTGTGGGTGCCCCAATTCTCATAAACCTTCATTGAAGCGTGAACCTCCAATCCTCTCAGTAAAGAGGAACTATTATTATTTTTCTTCAGAATCGGTTTATTAGATTTTCAACAAACAGTACATAAACTTAGCATGGAATCGCATCACATCGGTTTCTTGTGCATAGGTAAGCCTGAGTCATACATTCGCAGTACAAGATTTGCAGCCATTACCTAGAGCGAGATTAACAGGCTAAGTAGGTGTCGGTAAGAGATTCGATTTTCAACAAACAGTACAATACAGGACACTTGGCATCAAACTACATAACATCAGTGTCGGTGCACGTAAGCCTGAAACATACATTTGCAGTGCAAGAGTTTCAATCGTTACTCAGAGTGGGATTTTACTGGCTAAGCAGGTGTCGGCCGGAGAGGCCAAAGGGGAAGGGGACACTGCTGGGGGAGACGGCAGGGAACACCCTGGAGAGTACATGCAATGGTATGGGGGAATGTCCCTATGTCTGTCTCACCAACGTGGGAGCATGAGGGCAGCGAGCGCTAGGCAGTGAATCCTCGGCCAAGGGGTGATATGTGAGAGCCATGACAGGTCACCTGCAGGAGAACGATCTAGCACTACCCAGCCATATCTAGACAAACGGACCAGGGGGTCAACGGACCTAGCAATGAAGAAAGTGAAAACCTGAAACCACAGGGAAGAGGGAAGGGGAACCTCAAACAAAATAGGAGAAGGTTGAGTCTATAGAGGGGAAAGCAGTTGGGGTGTGATGGGGATCACCAAGAGGTAGATTCCCTCACCATGCCCATCCACGTCAGAGGCCTGATCTAGTCACCACCTGAGTCCAGTAGTCAAACAAGTTAAGGGTTCGGAGCCTGGGTGGCCAGTAGTGAAGGTGTTCCATTCAGGACATATAATCAATCAGAGGCTACCAAAGGCAAGCACATTTCTTCTCTGAGAACGTGATCTTGTGTGACATTTGCTCCATAGCCAGGTGTGCCAAAGGTGAGTGAACCAGGTCGCCATGGTGGAACCAGCCATGGTCTTCCAGTCCAGGGCTAACACTTGCTCCACGGGTGCAGTCGTGATGGACAAGATACCAGTCCGCAAGGGACGCTCCCTCAAGTGTAACTGGGCGGATCCCTAGAATAAATGTGGAGTAATCTGCTGATATAGAAAACCCCAATGCGCTCTTAATATGTCCCAGGATTTTCTTCCAAAATATGATGCTAGAAAGGCACGACCACCATATATACTGGAAGTCACCTACCTGCGTGCCACACCTCCAGGTAGCATCTGTGTAGGGAACATGGTGCGCAAGCGGGCAGAGATGTAATACCATTGTGACATTAATTTGTACGCCCACTCTTGCTGGGAAATACTCCAATGGGTCTTCGGAATCTCACGCCACAAGAGCTCTCACTGCTTCTGGAAGGTGCCCAGGGTACTATCCTGCTCCCATTTAGATTGATAAGGATAACGGGAAAAGGAGGCAGGACTGCTGTAGAACACTATACGTTTTGGAGATGAGACCCCTAGAGCCCTCAAAACCTTGCACTAAAGCTTTGAATAGAGGAGGGACCAAGTGGCACCTGCTGTGTTAGAGGGGAATAAGGTCCAGTGGTGAAGCTGAAAGTACTGGTGGCGAAGTTTATCAGGAATGTCGAATTCGAGTTTACCCTGCTCGCAGGGCTTGATGGTTAACCCATGAATGAGGCCCTGCAAGGTCCTACTTGTACCCTTTTCCCAATCCGAGAAAGAGCCTGGGGAGGATCCTGGCATGAAGTCGTAGTTGTGGGCTATCGGAGTGTTCAAAGAGGGAAAGGCGGTGAGGCATCTCCCAATCAACAGTCTGTCCCATATTTCAAGAACCGTGCGGTTGGGGTCGCCAGGTATGCACCCCAGCAATGATGGTGCAGCAGGAGCCAGGACAGATCTCACATTGGTCTACAAGCTACCACCCGATCCATGTGCAGGCAATGCTTATCACTTTCCCTGACCACTCACTCAGAGAACGAGCAGCCCATTAGCAGTCTAGATGGTTAGGGCAAGTGATGCCCCTATGGTTCCTGGGTAGCATCACTAAGGGGCATATTCTCAAGAACGTGTGATAACCATCGCACATTTAGCTTTACGCAACTTTGCATATCGCATTCCATCGCGAAAAAATAACACCTTCTTAACGTCCAATTCCCAACCCGGCGGCACCATGCGATAGCAGCAGTATAACGCGCCAAATGACCGCGTAAAAACCAACGCGACAAACAAAAGATACAAAACACGAATGTCCAAAAAGTTGCGATGACACAAAGCTCGATACCAAAATCAGAGAAACCCAGCGACAGGCCTGCAATTTCCACACGTCTTGCGGGAAAATGCACCATAAAAGCAATAAAAAAAAAATCACCAAAACCTATTCGAACATGCCGAACCCTACAAGCCCCACGGAGGACCAGCCAGGAATCCCGTGTTCGTGGAAGGGCAAGGAGAAAAGGAAGATAGGGTTCAGTGCCCAAGAAAACGGATCATCGTCACGGAGGTGATAGAACACCACCACCAACTGTTCATCACCTCCACTGCGGCACTGGCAACCCAAACGGAAATATGGCAGTCCATCGTCACCAAAGTCAATGCAGTCGGAGTGTCGAGGAGGTCAAGAGGAGCTGGCATGAAGTGCACAGCCAAACCAAGGAGAAACTCGCCGCCAACAGGAAGGCAGCAAGGGCAACTGGAGGTGGGCCTGCTGCTGGAGCAAATGTTGGCCACAGTCATCAGTGTGGAGATGGTGGCAGGAGTTGGGGGCCTGGACACAGCTCCAAATTACCTGACCCAACAGCAATAGGGTGAGTAACCACCAAGGACTGGGGGGACGGGGGGAGATGGGCACAATGGCACACATGCACAATTTTGTGTAGCACTCTGCACACCCACAACGAGTGTGGAACATGTCCCTGACACCCTTGGCACACTGCAGCACACATAGGAACACCAAGTAGGCCCACCCCCACTATGTGCACATATGGGCCCCCTCCAAATCACCAACAACAAAACCGAGCCATGCACATGTGATGAATCCAGAAAAGCAGCGGCTGTGTGAGCCACACTGACTAAGCAAGTGACACTGCATGACCGATAGCATGGCAGCAGCCAAACTACATGACATGGGGATGATTCAACATGGAGATGGCCCAGTGCGGATCACATTGTAAAGGAGCAGGTCACACTCTGACATATCCATGTGCACCCACAACTCATGCCGTCCAATACACCCAGCAGACGAACATGCACAAGGCCACAAAATCTGTCCAAGAGCACATATGACCCAAGTCGCAAACATTTCAGCCCCCGAAAAGCACACAATGCAAAGGCACATCCCCTCAAAGGGATAAGGGTACACGAAATCAGAGCTGCAGGGGCAACTCCCCCACAATGCAGCACACACACACACAGCAATCACAGAACATCAGCAATGACGGCAATATGGTGTAAAGTGCAACACCTACACCACAGGACAGAGGACACAACATGTTCCGCTTATGCGTAGTAATTGGCCACTCACATCTGGCATTGACTGACACTGTGTGATGATAATGTACGGGTACTACCACACATCCGTCATTTAGTCGAAAATCCCACTGTCTGTCATCAAATAGTCAGCTTTACCAAAACAGTCACAATGTGCATTGTCATGCAGTCTGTATGTAAACATCTGCAAAGCGTCAACATACAGGGGAAACTGTTAACCTGCATCTCCCCTTAACATTGCAGAGGGACAATCAACACTTACTGCAGAGCAGACCACAAACCCCATCAGTGATGATGAAGAGGACAACCTGCACATATGTCAAGACACCCTCCAACGGATAATGGACAGCCACCGCACACAACCCCCAGGAGCAGGGCAGGCCAGCTGCCTTGAGGTGACCACACCACCATGGCTGTCTCCCAGGACCCCCACGAACAATACATGGAATTTCATTGCCGTGTGTTGGGTTGCCAGGTGCAGTTGGCGGATCAGCTGCAGGTGAGTTTCAAGCTCGTGACAGCCAATCTCTAGGCCATACGTGGGTGTCTGAGTCCCATCAGGGACCACGTACAGTCCCTTACGGACACCCCCTGTCTGCACCATGCTCATCGACAATCCTTGGCTGACCACGCTGGGGCCGTTACTCAGATACAGGAACTGTCCAGTCAGACAGGCACCAGCGATGACAGCACAGAGTTGGCACAGATGCGGAGGACAATGGAGACCATGGAGCAGATGCAGGCTGGAAGTAGGGCTGCCACGGCTGAACACCAGCGAGATGTAGCTGGGATCTTCCATGCCCTGCAGTTCATCATCTTGCCATTGCTGCCACTGAGCCAGTCCCAGATAACTGCAGCGGGAACTTCAACACACACATCTCCGACCCCTGATGTGTCAGTGGCACACAGTGATGCAGCCCCATCACCTTTGCACCCTGATGTGTCAGCCATTACACCGCCACACACACCGGACAGAGAAGAAGTATCAGAGGAGTAAGATGTGGATGGTAATTACTGTGTGAGGAAGGAGGTAGTAGCATCCATCACCGCCAGATGGATTGTTCCTGCCTGGTTCAGCCCTATGCATCATGTCCTGGGACAACACCTCCCACTGTCCCCTGGAATACTCTGCAACATCCACCCGGACCCCGACATGGACTGCCACATCTTCACTGCTTGACAATTACACAGCAATTCTGCTTCGGACTGCACTCTCCCTCTTCCCAATAACTTTTCAATCCCCAAAGGACTCTGGTTGGCCCACCACTGGGCTTCCATGTTATGTGTGCTTGGATGGCCATGTACAGCTCCAGCTCCGTCATTCACCAGAATGTGAATAAAACATTTAAAATCACACAGATGTGTCATGAATATGTTCACTCATGTATGAAAGTATGGCTGGATGTAGGGACAATGATTGCACAAGAATGTACACCCTGGTGAATGACATCAATGCGCATGTTCATCCCTGAGCCACATGGCCAATTGGATGACTGTGAAGGTGAGTACTAGCTGTGTCCCCATTGCACATTAACAGCAATCTCACAACCCCCCAATGTAGGCACACGTCCATGTATTGAAAAGGGCTGTGTGTAGGAATGACCAAATCGGTAGCAGGCCAGGAGTGGTGTCCTACATCACATGTGCCAACAGAATTTCAAGTCGTATATCTACTCACACACATCTGTGTGGACACATTCTGTAATGATTTATGACATTGCTCCACATGGTCAGGGGATGGAAACCATACTCAGATTGCTGAAGACACGTTAGTGCACAGGTCTGCCAGCAACTATCCCAAAACAATGTCTGGCTCACAGAGGTGGAGCTGTCAAAAGGGACCCACCCCCAATGTACATGTGTCAGTCAAACCCTCCCTGTGTAGGAACGATGCTCATTGTGGCACACAAATGGTCAATCTAATCAACACTCATCACAGTTAGACACCAGTGAAGTTGCGTAGACTTTATTGGCATGTGTGTGTTAGTACGGACAAGACAAGGGCCACAATAGGCAGGGACATGCTTAAGACACTTGCACGCAGCATGGGAACCTTTCGAGGTGCAGGAAATGGGTAGGCAGCGATGAACACCAATCATTACGGATGGCAACGGTCTCAGCCCACCTTGCTGGACGAGTCATGTGCTATTTGGCGTCTGCCCATTGCCCCGTGTGAGGGGGCACGACTTACAGCCCATGGGGTCTGCATAGTGCTCTGCCACCGGACTGCGCCGACTGTCTGCTCTGCTGACAGTGATCAGGTGAAAGGGTCCGACAAGGTCACATGTCGTGCTACATTGCCATGTGTGTACTCTCCCCCCAGCAGTGTGTCCAAATTGGTAACGTTGCCAAATGACGCTGTGCTGCTCCGACCATGGAACTGCATCACCTTGCACAGGTGTGTGTACACACGCCTACATCCACACACATGCATTCAGAGTCCAGATGAAGGCAGACATGTCCTCTATTGTGGTGGGATATGTGAGCATTCCCCACAATGCAACAAGGTGTTGGGACCTGTGCTGTGGGTGACAATCCAATGTGGCTGCAGGAACGTAGTGACTCGTCCATGAATGCCAGTGAGCTTCATGTGCAATGTGTTCCAATAGTACGTCGTTGTTGGGTTCAAGGAACACCAGTGTGAGCCAATGCATTAACTGGTCCGGGCAGATGTGCTCAGTCCATGCCGTTTCCCCAATCCGCAACACTGCCCAATAGGGGAGCGCCTCGATGTGGTCACTGCACACGAGGAGTTGTGCAATCTCCCATGCGCAACTGCCAGCACATACGCCAAAGATCAGTGCATCCCATGCACGGCTATCCTGGTGACACTCCTGTTCATGGGCCAACAGGGGGAGCACTGTCAGGTCATAATCCAATTCAGCTACTGTTGCGTTGGATAGGCAGATCTCCATGGGCCACTCGAATGTGCATGATCGACAGTGGAACCAGGACTGGACGCAGGTGTCGTAGGCAAGACAGAAACTCAGACGGTAACTGATTTGCAACACTGCCATTGGCAGGGATTCCAACAGATGCAGCATTCGTGCACGGTACAGTTCCACGTGACAGGGGTTGTGCATGTGTCCAGGAATGCCTGCCATTGCGTTTGTTGGGCTTGTGGCACCGGCACTCCTCAGACCGGCGGAAGTTGGTGGACGATATGCCACAGCTCTGGGTAATGAGTCGTATGTGTTTGCAATGTTTGGACGTATGGGTAGTTTTTTACTTATGCGTCAAGGGCATCCCTTGCAGGTGTAGGTCGTGCAGGGACAAGTGTTTGTGGCGTGTGGGCACATTGGTGTTTCATTAGCGCAGTTCGTGGTGTGGGAGTTGTCGGAGGCTGGTATGGTATCTCACGCAGGGTGTGCCAGCCGCATTCAGGACCATGGTCAGGGGTTGGGTTGGGTTGGCCTTCAGCCTTGTGTGTTGGGACAAAGGGGCTTTCATTCCTGATATCAGTCCAACTACTGCTTGCATTTCTTGAATGTGATGTGGACTTCGCACTGACTTTGATGCCAGGTCTGTGATTTGGGGTTCACAGATTTCGAGACACACGCAGCTGTTGGCATGTTTGCATGAGCCAAGGGCCTGATTGGGCTTGCGCTCCTTGTTCAGTCTCTCTCTTTCTCTCTCTTTCTCTCTCTCCCTGTCCTTTGATGAGTGCCTGACGCACCTTCTTATCTTGGATATTGTCTTGCAGGCTGTGAGTCACAGATTGTCCAGGGATGCCCCGCCATGACTCTTCAAAATAGTTGTTTGGTGACAAATTAGGATGTGACATTTTGTTTGGTCTTTCAATGGTGAATGTATGAATCAGGATTTCAGTACTCACATGTATGTTGATTGTTGCAATTGTGCGACATCAGGCGGGTGCTTTTGTTCATGTTTTCATGCCATTGATGTGCAGTGTTTTGGTCCGGGGGTGGTGGGGGGTGCCCGGGGTGGGGTGGGTTGTGGTCCTGGGGGTGGTGGCGGTGGGTGTTGTGGCCCTCTTGGGTGTCCGGCACGCATGTTCAGTGGCTCCATGGCATCTGTTGTTCTTCAGGTGTGGCTATGGGCTGGGCTCCCTTTTGTGGTGCCGGTTGTAGTCCGACTTGGCACCAGGTCAGAGCAGGTGTTAGTTTCCTGGTGTTAACACGCCTTATGGCATGTTTTGTGATCTTATCACCGATGTGGCTGGTCGTTGAGAATGTTGTAGAGTGGTGTTGTCGTGGCTCTTTACTCTGGACCGCCTATTCTGCATCTCATTAGCGGTAGTTGCCAGGTGTAGGAGAGTAGGATCTGCTACACATGGGCACCCCCACTTTTTGCTGGTGTTTCAGGCAAAGCCCAACCACCCAGCATCTCATAAAGATACTCAAGCTGGATGATCTCCCAGGACCTAGTGGTTCTGGTGGGGTAGGCAGAGTGGGTGGGGCAGCAGCTGAGGGTGGCCCTAGGGGTGGAAACTCCCCTGACCCTACCTCTAATGCTGACCAGACTGATGACAATGATCAGGATCTGGTGAACCCAGCTCCCCTGGATGAGGATGAGGAGAATGACAACAATGCTCCCCTCTTTGTTCCTCCAGGAAGAGTTGAAAGTAGGGCTAGAAGGGATAGATCTCTCTCAAGGGGATCTGTCCAGTCTAACGCATCTGTAGGGACCTCTGTTTCTTCTCACAGAGGGAGGGAAACCTCCCAGGAGAGGAGAGAGAGACTGCTGAAGTATGAGCAAGATAAGTTCAACCTCAGAAAAAAAGCAGATGGTCCTAGATAGGTGGCAGCAATTCCTCTAGAGATGGGGAGAGGTCTTATGACCATAGAAACCTAAGTAAGATTGTCCCTCCCTACCAGAGTGGGGATGACATCCACAAATGGATAACTGCCTTGGAGAGGGCCTGTAAAGTACAGAAGGTCCCTCAAGGTTAGTGGGCAGCAATCTTATGGCTCTCCTTTGCAGATAAAGGTAGAGATAAGCTCCTCACTCTAAGAGAAGAGGATGCTAATGATTACCAGGTCTTGAAAAGTGCACTAATAGATGGGTTTGGCCTAACCACTGAACAATACAGGTTAAAGTTCAGAGATACCCAAAAAGCACAACATCAAGACTGGGTTGACTTTGTTGACTGTGCTGCTAAGGCTCTGGAAGGTTGGTTATTGGGCAGTAAAGTGTGTGACTTCATAGGATTGTACAATCTGATAATGAGGGAGCAGATTCTTTATAACTGTCAAAATCAGCTGTTGCACCAGTACCTGCTAGATTCTGATCTGACCTCTCCCCAAGAATTGGGAAAGAAGGCAGACAAATGGGTCAGAACCAGGGTGAGGCAGAAGGTACAGAACCAAGGTGGTGACCCAAAGAAGCAGGATTCTAAGAACTCTGACAAGGGTGGGCACAAGGGTAGAGACCAGAAGTCTTCTCAAGGGCCCCAAAAATCTTCTTCTAATGGGGAGTCACAGTCAAACAAGGGAAAAGGCCAAAAGAAACCTTGGTGCAAAATCTGTAAACAGAAAACTCACTGGACCAGTGACTGTACCAAGTCCAAAGAATCTACTCCAGCCACCATTGCCCCTAAGGCAACCGTTCCCCCTAGTACAGCTACAATATGTGGTGGCAATATCCAGAATAAGGGTGTAGTAGGGCTGACCCTGGGTTCTGAGATGGACTCTGGCCTAGTCAGAGTTCCAACTCAGGCTGTGCTTGTCTGTGATGGGGGCATGGATATGTCCCCCTGTGTGAGTCCCAGTAACCTGGGCGAATACAGACAGCAGCCTTTAATAAATGGAGTACAGGCTTGGGCATTCAGGGACACAGGAGCAAGTGTCACAATGGTGACAAAAGATCATGTGGATCCTGGGCAGATTATACTTGGTGAAATATACCAAGTGACCAATGCTAGCAATGTCAGAACAGACCATTCTCTGGCAGTTGTTAACTTCTCCTGGGGAGGGGTAACTGGCCTTAAGAAGGTTGTGGTAAGTGCAGACCTACCAGTACAGTGCTTGCTTGGCAATGGTCTAGAGACTTCAGCTTGGGCTGAAGTGGAGCTCAGGACACATGCAGAAATGTTAGGGATCCCTGCTCATGTCTTTGCTGTGACTAGGTCACAGGCCAAAATGTCTAAAGCTGGACAGGCCCTGGATTCTGGAATAATGGACCAGGTGCTTCACAAGAGGATGAGCAGTAGGGTTAAGGCAGAGCCTTCCCACCTGACTCAGAATGCTGATCAGTCTCCTCAGGGAGATGATCTTGAGCCTGAAGAAGGAACGGTCTCAGAGGAGCTTGAACCTGACCAGGTTGAGTTCTTGGGGACAGGGGGCCCTTCCAGGGTTGATCTGAGCCAGGAGCATAAAACCTGCCCCTCTCTTGAACCACTCAGAAAGCAAGCTGCTGATAAGGCTGCTGGGAATGCTAGTGGCACCCATAAAGTTTATTGGGATGATGGACTCCTTTACTCAGAGAGTAGAGACCCCAAGCCTAGTGCATCCAGGAGGTTGGTTATACCTCTGAAGTTTAGGGGCTTCCTATTGACACTAGCCCATGATATTCCCCTAGCAGGACACCTGGGCCAGAACAAGACTTGGGACAGAATTGTCCCTCACTTTCACTGGCCTCACATGTCTGAAGACACTAAGGAGTTTTGTCGCTCCTGTGTGACCTGCCATGCCAGTGGCAAGGCAGGTGGTCCCCCTGATACCACTACCTGTGGTGGGGGTTCCCTTTGAGAGGGTTGGGATTGACATTGTTGGTCCCATGGATCCTCAAACAGCATCTGGGCACAGATTTATACTGGTGGTGGTGGATCATGCCACCAGGTACCCAGAGGCAATTCCCCTAAGGACCACCACAGCACCTGTGGTGGCAAGAGCTCTCTTTAGTATATTCTCAAGAGTAGGCTTTCCTAAGGAGATAGTATCTGACTGGGGTGCAAACTTCATGTCTAGTTAATTGACTGCTATGTGGAAGGAGTGTGGAGTGAACTACAAGTTCACCACACCCTATCACCCACAATGCAATGGTTTAGTTGAAAGGTTCAACAAAACCTTAAAGGGCCTTATTAAAGGGCTCCCAGAGAAGCATAGGCGAAAATGGGACCTACTCTTGCCCTGCCTTTTATTTGCATACAGGGAGGTGCCTCAAAAGGGGGTTGGCTACAGCCCTTTTGAACTTTTGTTTGGTCACCCTGTCAGGGGTCCATTGTGTCTGGTAAAGGAAGGATGGGAGTTACCTCTCAAGCCTCCAAAGCAAGACATAGTGGACTATGTACTTGGTCTCCGCTCCAGAATGACTGAGTACATGAAAAAGGCAAACAAAAACCTTGAGGCTAGCCAGGACCTGCAAAAAGCCTGGCATGACCAAAAGGCTGTACTGACTGTTTACCAGCCAGGACAGAAAGTGTGGGTGTTGGAGCCTGTGGCCCCAGCAGCCCTCCAGGACAAATGGAGTGGCCCCCATACAATTGTTGAGCAGAGAGGGGATGTTACCTACTTGGTAGACCTTGGAACAGACTTAAACCATATGTTGACAAGACAGACATGGGCTTGCTCATGGCTACTGATGAAGGAGAGGAGGAGGAGAGTGACCCACTCCCTGACCTGCTTTCTCAGAACCCTGATGATGGGTCAGTTGATGGTGTAGCCTTGGCAGGCAGCCTCACTGCCCCGCAGCAAACTGACTGCAGAAAACTTCTCAGCCAGTTCAGACATATGTTTTCTCTGACTCCAAGTCAGACCACCTGGTGCACTCATGAAGTGGACACTGGGGACAGTCTACCTGTGAAGAATAAGATCTACAGGCAACCTGACTATGTCAGGGACTGTATAAGGACAGAAGTCCAAAAGATGTTGGATTTGGGTGTGATTGAACCCTCAGTTAGCCCTTGGGCTAGTCCAGTATTCCTGGTACTCAAACCTCATGCCACAGATGGCAATAGAGAAATTAGGTTTTGTGTAGACTACAGGGGTCTCAATGCAGTCACTAGGACTGATGCCCATCCCATCCCCAGGTCAGCTGAGCTAATAGATACTTTGGTCCAGCCAAGTTTCTAAGCACATTTGACCTGACAGTTGGCTACTGGCAGACTAGCTGATGATGCAAAGCCAAAGACAGCATTTTCTACCCCTAGTGGGCACTATCAGTTTTTGGTAATGCCCTTTGGTTTGAAGAATGCACCTGCCACTTTCCAAAGGTTGGTGAATCAAGTCCTTACAGGCCTGGAAGACTTTAGTGCAGCATATCTAGATGATATTGCTGTCTTTAGCTCCACCTGGGAGGATCATCTGGTCCACCTGAGGAATGTTTTGGAGGCCCTGCAAAAAGCAGGCCTAACTATCAAGGTTACTAGGTGCCAGATAGGGCAGAGTCAGGTTGTGTACCTGGGCCACCTTGTAGGTGGAGGCCAGGTTCAACCATTGCAGAGCAAAATCCAGGCCATAATGGAATGGGTTGCTCCAACTACCCAGACTCAGGTGAGAGCCTTCTTAGGCCTGACTAGGTACTATAGGATATTTGTCAAGGGGTATGGATCAATAGTGACACCCCTGAATGACTTAACTTTTAAAAAGATGCCAAAAAAGGTTCAGTGGACTGCTAGCTGTCAAAAGGCATTTGATGACCTGAAGCAGGCCATGTGCACTGCTCCCATTCTGCAGAGTCCTGACTACTCCAAGAAGTTCATTGTCCAAACAGATGCATCTGAATTGGGGGTAGGGGCTGTACTGTCACAGTTGAATGATAAAGGTCAGGATCAGCCAGTAGCTTTCATAAGCAGAAGGCTGACCCCTAGAGAGAAACGTTGGTCAGCCATTGAGAGGGAGGCCTTTGCTGTGGTTTGGGCTCTGAAGAAGTTGAGGCCATACTTGTTTGGTACTCACTTCCTTGTTCAGACAGACCATAAGCCCCTCTTATGGCTAAAACAAATGAAGGGTGAAAACCCCAAACTGCTTAGGTGGTCCATTTCCCTACAGGGGATGGACTTTACAGTGGAACATAGACCTGGGAGTAACCATACCAATGCAGATGGACTCTCTAGGTATTTCCACTTAGAACATGAAGACTCAACTGGTCAAGGTTAGTTTAATGTCCCTGCGTTTGGGGGGGTGGGATGTGTAGGAGAGTAGGATCTGCTTCACATGGGTATCCCCACTTTTTGCTGGTGTTTCACTGTTTTTCGACCTTAGTCTGGCTGTGGCCCTGCTAATCAGGACACCATCCTAGCTGCTTCCTCTCTAAAATGGTTTCCATGTACATTAGGTACATCTCTAATTGGATTCTGGAGTGCCTTATAAGTCCCTAGTATATGGTATACTATGTACCCAGGGCATAGGTACCTCAGAGGCCTACCAGGGGCTGCAGCATGTATTATGCCACCCCTGGGAAGCGCTCCAAAATGACACCACAGGTCTGCTACTGCAGCCTGGGTAAGGTGGTGCATGCACCCCATACTGTGGTATAGGCTACCTATATCACTACAATTGCACACACATATAAAACCTATAAGTCACTCCTATGGCAGGCCTTAACAATCCTGAAGGCAGAGTGCTTGGTTTTTATGTGCGAGGGTGCCCCTGCATGAGCAGAGCCCCTCCGCAGCGTTCGGAGTACCTCCTCTGATGCTGTTTGTGGTGCAGCCTGACCATATACTCTTAAATGCATTATAACCTCGCGGTAAATGGTAACTTTGGGATGGCTGCACGGAAACATGTATTGTTTGGTGTCAAACGCTTTGGAATACTACCCCTCCCTCCCCCTCCCCCCCCCCGCCAGCTCTGGTGGCAGGGGTAGCATTCCACCCTTCTAGAGCCCTGGCATCACAAAATGGATGCCTCTGCCACAAACACGGGTCTGGCCTCCTGCTGCTGACCGAAACTCCGGCAGGGGAGGCCTGGACAATAGGTTTCCTGTCCCAGGGAGGTGTGACCACCTCCCCAGACAGGCAGATGTGTATTGGGGCTGGGCGGGAGCACTCTCTGGTGCTTTAAAGTCCTGTACTGGGGGCACACTTGGCGTCCCTGTGCATAGTCCAGTTCAAACCGTTTGCAGGGGCTACCTGCCCCTGCTCTGGCGTGAAACTGGACAAAGGAAATGGGTGTAATCACCCCTCTTTCCAAACCCTCCCATAGGTGGGTCCCTAGAGTATGTCCAACCCCCAAACTTAGTATAAGTATGGGAACCCAGTCCTTGCGACTTTAGATTACCCTTGGCGAAACTCTGCAACATATATCCTGGACCTTCAACATTCTACTTTGCCTAGAAGACTGAAGAAATCTCCCTTGGGGTCAAGGAGTGACTCCCCTGCTTGGCATGCACCAAAGAATCAACTGACTGGTCTGCATCGCTGAAGCTCCTGCCGGACGCCGAAGTCTTTGCATCACCAGAGGTGGATTTCCAGACTTTCCCGAGGCTACCCCGAGTCCACAGCAAAGCTGAGGTCAGTGGCTATCGTGGGTGATGTGGAACCATGACCCCTGGACACCGTGAACTTTTGCAGCAACACTATCTTCCTGGTCTTCCTCGAAGTTGTGCTTTGGGCTCCAAGTAGCCCCAGCCTTGATCACCTCCTGCACTGAAGATTGCTGGCCTCCACTCCACTCGTGACCCGTGGGCCAGTTTCAAGTGCGACCGCTCGAGGCTCCTTCGCAATCGCTAGCCCGCTGGCTAGTAGGTCCCCACGAAGGCAACTCCTCTTCTGATTGGGCTTTCCTGGTTGCTCCAGACGTGCCCCGACTTACTTTTGCTGGGTAAGTCCCCCAGACCTTGCTGGTCTGCACCACAGTCCTTTCTCTGATTTCCAGTAACTTGCCGTTGCCAAAGCTTGTTGGGTCCAATCTGGTCGCCAGCACCACAGCACTCGACAGACTTCGTGGGACAGCTCGAATCCAGCTCCTGCTCATCATCGGCGCCTTCTGGACTTCATGGCTGAAGAGTCAAGACACCAGTCAACTCACCTGAAGCACCCAACATCTGTGGGCATTGGTCCATCCTGCCCATGGTCACTGGTAAGTGATCCAGACTCTGTCCCCTCTGCTTTCAGGTTCCTTCCATCCTAGATCCAGGCTTGGATCACTTCGGACACTTCTCCTCTTCATGGCAGCAGCACTTCTTCGCCAGCTTCCATTGAAATCGACGATGCGACCCGACACCAAAAGACACCTATGCACCCGGCTTCCCTGGGTGAGGTAAGATGAGTACTCCGATGCTCCTGTGGGTGCTAGCCCTAGAACTTCTTAAGTCCAAAAGAGTTTGGTCCTGACTCGATTCTAAGTGTCCCTAATCTTTAATTTTCCAACAGTGACATTGCCCATAGAAGCTAATGGGAACCCGCGGTTGTGTTTACACACTGCACACGGCCTCCGTGGGTCCCCTGTGTCACTACCTTGGGTGGTTCCTTGGGGTCCCAGCGATTCTACAGGCTCTAGGCCTTGTGTCTAGTTCAGTCATGGTTCTTATACCACTTTATTGGTATATAGTTTGCTACGCCCCTAGGGCCCAAACGTGTATTTGTGCTATTACTGTAGATTGCTAACTTGTAAATTAAGTACTTCGAACTCCAGTCTCATAAAGAGACTAGAGGGGTGTGTTTTATCTTAAATACATATATTTTAAATATATACCTGGTGTGGTTGTCCTTTCATTTGGTCATTCAAGAGATTATAGACTGGTAAAACAAGCTGCTTTACATTCCTTCAAGACTTAGCCTGAAGGCTGCTCTCCATAGCTACTATTAGGATAGCTTTCAATAAAGGTTGTCTTAAACCTATTCACCATAAGGGGTTGTTTGGACTGGTACAGGGTGCCCACTATAACTAGGGGACAGCATATACCAGGCCAACTTCTCACACCGGGGTCATCTGTGGCGATGTTTTTTGCGGATGGTTTCGCAGGAAAACTGGTGGTATTGGCTGTTAACACCAGCTTGTGAATGGAGAGATACATTTATCGCAAATTTGGCTGAGATAATGTGCCGTTAACTCGGCGATAGCTCCTTCAGAATATGGCCATAAGTGTTTTAAGATGCAGGCTTGCTTTCTCTTCCAGATAAAGGATCACAGGTCCCACTGAATACTTTTTATATCGTCGGCAGGGATAGGTGTAGATAGTGACTGGAAGAGATACAATAACCACAGATGGAAGATTCATCTTCATTACGTTTATGAGACCCAGCCAGGAAATATGATGAGGTTTCCATCTCCGAAGATCCTCCAGGATGGACTTGTGAAGCGGCTGCCAGTTAGAACTGGACCAAATCTACAGAGAAGAGTTAATGGTGAGGCTGAGGTATTGTATGTAGCGAGCAGCCCAGTGGAAGGAAACTAGGCTTGTTAGGCACAGGACCTGTTGTGGTGGGATGGTCAAGTTAAGTATTTTGGATTTAGCCATGTTAATCTTACAGCCAGAAACCGCTTCAAAATGGTGTAAACACTGGACCACTGCAGAGAGAGAGGATTCTGGCTCCATCACTGCCAGCAATAGATCATCAGCAAAAAGCAGGGCCTTGTGCTGGTGCCCCCCCCAAAGGGAATGCATGGTGGCCCAATCTTGCCTTTAGGTGATGGCCATGGGCCCCTTCACAATGGCGAAAAGCAGAGGGGACAAGGTGCCCCTGTGAAGAGTGAAAGATTGAGTGACCTGACAGTTTACTCTTATGGTAGCCGTGGGTGCAGCAGAAGGGGCCATGATCGTATTAATCATATTGGGGCTCAAACCAATCTTGTGAAGGACTGCACGCGGGAATGTCCAACTGACCCAGTCACATGCCTTCTATGCATCGAAGGAGAGAAAGCAAATTGTAATATCGTGGATTCGAACCTTCTCAATCAGATGCGCTAGACATCTGATGTTATCAGCAACCTAACTCTGTTTGGTGAAGCCAACTTGATCAGGGACTATCAGCCCCAGCAGCAGGGACTCCAGTCAGTTTGTCAGCATTTTGGTGTAGAACTTGGCATCCGTATTCAGCAATGCATTTAGTCGATTAGAAGCGCAAAGAGTGGGGTCCTTCTGTATCCAGGCCCAGGGACATATGGGAACCTTGCAAAAACAGTCTTCTACTGACTCACAGGACTAAAGGAGATGTTATTACTGAGCACAGGATCTCATAAGACGGCGTATATATATGTTGTTATTGATATGAACCTTATTAGACAGCTGATTGTGCAATGGATGATCACGGTATGGTTATAAGTTTTGTTATTGTTGCGCTGCCTTGTAAGGCAGACGAACTGTACTTATTTCTTAAACTACTAATAAAAAGATTAATAATTAAAAAAGAGTGGGGTCCTTGCCAGGTTTGGGAATAAGTGTTATCTCAGTTGCAGATATCATCAGAGTGAGGCTAGTGACGTTTATAGAGGAATGATATAGCCCAAACACGTTTTGCTTCAGGTGGGGGAGGAAAAGCTTGTAAAAAGAGACCGGTAGGCCATCTGAGACCGGAGTCTTCCAGAGATAAACTCAGCCACTGTAAAAGGTGCTTAAAGTTCTTGCGAATTTCAGGATCCAAGGGGGACCAGGGGACACAGATAGGGATTGATGGAAATGGAATCATTCCCATCATTGGAATGGAGACGCTGATAAAAGGTCCGAAATACCTCCTGCTTATCCGGCTTCCAGGTGGAGTTCCCGGCCTGCAGCTTGAAAATGTGGGAGTGGGCATATTACATTCGCAGCCTACGGGCCAGAAGGGTGCCCACTTTATCACAGCCCTCATAGTATTTTTGCTTAAGCGCCAGTAGAGACCTTTCTGCCTTATTGACCCAATGTGCCTGCAGCTGACCTTTAAGCACTGCCATCTGCCGTTGTGTGTGCGCTGAAGGGTGCTGTGGTCCCAGGTGGTGGTGTTCTTTCCGAAGATCAGTACCTCTGTTTTGTCGGAGTTCAGTTTCAGGCAACTGTTTCTCATCCAGTCAGTTATGTCAGTCATGGCATTGCAGAGGTTGGTTTTGGTGTTAGAGGGGTCCTTGGTGAGCAAGAGGACGAGCTAAGTATCGTCGGTGTAGGATACGATATTGATCCATGGGATCTGATGATATCCACGAGGGGGGTTATGTAGATGTTGAACAGAGTGAGGCTGAGGGATGATCCTTGGGGCACGCTGTATATGATGCCCTTGGGAGCGGAGGTGAAAGGAGGTCAACGGATGAACTGAGAGGAATGAGATGATCCACTTGAGGGCGTGTTGTTGAATGCCTATGTTGTGGAGTCTGTCGATGAGGATGTGGTGGGCGACAGTGTCAAATGCTGCAGACAAGTCCAAGAAAATCAAAGCCACTGTTTCTTCTTGATTGAGGAGGGTTCTAATGTCATCAGTTGTGGCGATGAGTGTGGTCTCGGTGTTATAGTTGGCCCGGAAACCTGATTGTTTTGTCAAGTTGGTGGTTTTGTTCTAGGTAGTTGGTGAGCTTTCGGTTGATGGCCTTCTCGAGTACTTTGGCTGGGTATTGAAGCTGGGAGATCGGCCGGTAGGATTTGAGGTTGCTTTGAGCTCGAAATATTTGGTTAGTGCACCTTAATAGATGCCACATCTATTGAATCTCCCAAGAGCTGGGGGTGAAGGTGCCATCGAGGGTGACTCTGTTTAAAAGCTTCGCATGGAGTCCAAGTGAGTTCAACGTTGGCATGGTCTGAGATAGAGGTATCTGAAATCTGGGCCAACTCAAGGACCCTGAAGAGGGTAGGTATCAGGAATATGTAATTGATACAGGAGTAGGAAAATTGGACGCACAAATAGAGAGAGTAGTCTCTTGCATCTGGATGGAGGTATCGCCATGTGTCAAACAGGCCCGCATCTGTAAGATCCCTTCGGAGCTGGCCAGACATGGCTCCCGTGCCCTGGAAGTGTGACGCATTCCTGTCTAATTCGTGGTCCCAGACTAAATTAAAGTCCCCTTTCACTATGAGGTCTCTTCTGGCTGAGCCTAATTGGTCTTTAAGCACCCTATGGAGGAAAGTGTCTTGTGCGTGATTCGAGGCATATAAGTTGAGGAGAGTCAAGACAAATTTCTCCCTTCTCAAACATCAAGGTCAAATACCGCCCTCCCCGGTCCCTAGAGATCTTTAACATCTTGGAGTAGAAACCCTTTTTAAAAAGGATAGCAACCCCACTGTTTTAGAATCGGTGTCTGCCCAGTACTGGCAAGGGTATTGTGAATGGGCCATGCAGTGTCAGTCTTCCCTAATCAGATGCATCTCCTGCAGGAGGATAGTATCAGGTTTCTGCTAGAGATGGTAGTGCCAAATGTGTTTCCACTTGCTGTAGGAATTGAGTCCTCTGATGTTTAAGGACAAAAGCCTAATGTTGGTCAAGGACTCCATGACCTACTAAATAGGAGCAGCACAGTATAGTAGCAGTGCGAGCACCAACAGCTCTCGGCCTCAGAGCAAGAGCGCACAACCCCGCCCTTCTCCCAGAACAGAGGTGGCCCACGGCTAGGAGGAGGAAGAATGAGAGGGCTAAACTGGGGTAGAACAGTCCGGCCAACAGGACACAATGTGGTGGATTTCTCCATCAATAGGCGGGTACCAGATCCCGTCTGTCCCTATAGAGGCATCACCCTCAACAGAGCACAGTACGGTAAAGGTTGAGGAGGTGGTGAGGGAGACAACTAAGCAGCCGATACCTATGTAGAAGGGAGTAGTTCTATAGGTCAATAGAATGCAACAATAGCACAGATAATGATGCAGCAAGATGGAGTGACCATCCGAGTCCGTGGAACCTACGAGTAAGAGAGCAAAACTAGTAAGCTGTAACATCCTTTGGATACAACATTGTCACAAGCAAGGGGAGCCCAGCAATCAGTTTATGACCTTGTTGAAGGCCTGTGGGTGCTCTTGTTTCATATTGTGCAGATGGGATGTGATGTTCTTTATAGCAGTAGGGAGGGGTTTTGCTTTGGAGTTGCTATCCTGACCACGGACCGTGTGCCAGAAAGGGCACCAACCATCCAGCCTCTCAGGCGGGGGGGGGAAGAGGACTAGCGGCTGGGCAATCCATCGGGCAGACCCGGCAGACTTTAAGCACACATCAGCGATCTTACTAGTCTCAGCCTGCCATTCCTTTGGAAATGGAGTCTGAAGGGGTGAGCCCACTGGTACCAGAGCCCCAGGTTGCATAGTTTCTTAGTTACCGGCTTGAAGTAGCTCCTCTTCTTGAGTGTCAGTGGAGAGAGGTTGTTGCACAAGCGAGATTTAGGACTCGCACAACTGTGTTTCTGGTTGACTATTGTTTTTATTGCTAGAAGCAGATGAGGTATAAGGGCTTCTTAACATCATGTTTCTTCTTCTTATCCAGGTGTTGGGAAGGCAAGACTACCATCATGGTGCTTTGCCCCTCAAAAGAAAAAAATGCCACAGGTAAGTGTGATGTGGGAGGGGGGGAGTGAGACATGGTCACCACGTCATGCGGTCTGTGCCATCACCAAGTGAGAAAAGAAAAAGAAACATACGCCTCTTGTCTCCACAACCCTTGCTTCTTGCTAGTTGGGGAAAATAGTTTCTCTTATAACCTAGTTGACATCACTAGGTAAATCCTTATTCACCAAAGAATATTACCAAGAATATAATCTCCACCACATGTTTGACTCCCCATCTCAAGCCCAAGGGTCCCGTTTCTCTTGGCGGTATTTAGTTAAGGGCCGGGGCAGTTCATGATAAGGTGGGTCATATGCGTAACTCCCAACTTCATCGTGGACCGTGGCTAGCACCTCCCGCCTCCCCAACCTCCCCAGGATACGAGCCTGTACCTGTGCTAGCCACGTGCATCCGGGAGTGTGGCTGAGTGCTGCATTTTTCCAGTGGCTTCCTAGCTTCCCTGCTGTTCCTTCTGTTTGGGCCGAGTTCTCCCCTTCACACAGTACTCTTCGCAGGTCAGTGATTCTGACCCTTTTCACAGCTTCGTCCTCGGTGGTACTTGCAGCCTCCTACTGCGGTCCAGCATCCTCTGGGTTTGTGGTCGATAGCACTCCAGGGAACTCTGCTCCTTCCTCGACGTAGACCCTGTGACTTTCCTCAGGATCCGATTTGAAGGGGCAGGGTCGCACCCATTCGGGCTAATCTCCTCCCATATCTGGTCTCCGACAGGAAGGACGTGACTCACAAATGTCCTGTGCTTGGTTGCTTGACTCTGGGTGAGTTGTTGAAGACAAAGAACAGGGGAGTAAATGCTGGAGGCTATGTTCCCCGTAACGTGCCAAGGGATTTCATCTGTCATGTCTACAGAGGCATTGCCGATCTCCTTACCCTCCTGACAGAGGTCCTGGAAGATCTGTATGGTGTGGGTTCAGAAGATAATACCGCCTTTCCCTGCGCAGCCCGCAAGATGGCCTCCTTGCCCTCATTTATTTTATTTAATTTATAACGTTTTATATAGCTTGAACATGACCCATGAGGGTATCAAAGCGCTTTACAAGAGGGGGAAGTAAGAGATACGAAAGAGACAAGAGCAACATTCACATATAAGAGTGAGGAGCAAACAGAGAAGATTAACAAGATGATAAACTAGACCTCCATAGGAAGTCAGCAACATATTAGCAATGATCAACAAATTAAAATAATTATGGATAAGATCAAGAGACAAAAGGAGTGATCTTAGGGCAAAAATGTGTTCATCAGAAGTGTTTTCATCTCTTTTTTGAAGGAGGCGGTAGGCTGAATCAGACTGATTTCCAGAGGTAGAGAGTTCCAAATTTTCAGGGAGATACTTGAGAAGGCTCTGTTGCATATTTTCTTTTTGTGGAAAATTTGAGGTTTCAGCAGCAGGGTAATTCCCAAAGATCTCACAGAGTCTATAATGTGAGGGGGGCAGTTGGGGGCCATTAGATGCCTCATCCAGAGGTCGATCTTGAGATTGTGGTTAGGCAGGGTAAAGAGGAGGAATTCAGGTTTTGCAGCATTGAGTTTGAGATGGTTGCAAGTAAGCCAGTTCTGGGTATTTTGTGGGTAGTGTGGAGGGACATGATATCTTCTGGGGAGGAGATTTCCAGATACAATTGGGTGTCCTCTGCATACATGTGATAATGAATGTTAGGATGTCAAGAAGTCTGCTAGAGGTTCCATGAATACGTTGAAGAGAGTGAGTGAGAGGGTGGATTCCTGTGGGACCCCAAGGGTGGCAGTGGTGGGCTTGGACAAGGATTGATTAACCTTGACTCTTTGGGTTCTGTTATGGAGGAATGAGGTAAACGAGTGTAGGACTGACCCTGATAAACCAATCCTCCATTCGAGTAGATTTAGTAGACTGTTGTGTTTGACAGTATTGAACGCAGACGATAAGTCAAAAAGGATAGGAAGACGTGATTCATTCTGGCCCAGCATTAATTTTCAATACATTATCCACTATGTGAGTGAGTGCTGATTCTGTGCTGTGAACTTGACGGAAGCCAGATTGACATTTGTCAAGGAGTTGAAAATGATCTACGTGGTTGCAGAGTTGGATCTGGACACATTTTTCAAGAAGCTTCGTTAGAGTGAGAATGTTGCAGATTGGGCGAAAATTGTCATGGTCTGAGCAATCTGCAGTAGGTTTTTGAAAATAGGGGTTACTTGCCCTACTTTTAGGCAGTCAGGGATAGTGCCTCGGCAGAGTGAGGCATTCATGATATTGGTCCATAAACGTAGAATAGACGATTTGATCTCCTTGAAGATATTCGGAGGTGAAGAGTTGATGATCTATAAGCATGTTGTGAATGTCAATTTCATTGAGGGGTGTGAATGTGTGCCATGGGGCATTGTTTTTGGAGGAGTGCCCAGGGTGATCAGCAGTCTGTGAGGGATGCGGCAAGACATGTGAGATAGCCAGCAGGAGTTCCCATGCTGACTGCAGATCCTTTCCAATGATTTCCATTTTACCCAAGAAGGAAGTAAAGTCCTCCCAGTTTGGGAGCGTGTTGGCCCAGGTGCCGAGAGGGCTTGGTAGGTTAAGCGATTGTTGCTTGCAATTTCAAAAAGTGTTTTGGGTTGATTTCTAGCCTGGTCAAGCTGGGCTCTAAAGAAGTTGGCTTTAGAGCTTCTGATTCTTTTGTTGTATGTGTTCCTCACTGATCTTAAGTGTTTTAGGTGCTCCATGGAAGGCGGGCATCTCCATGTTCTTTTCCCTAATCTCACATTGTGTCTTTCAGTATTTAGGATATCATTGAACCAAGGTATAGAGACCTCGGTGGTTATTTTGATTAGTTGAATGGGGGGGATTGAGTCAAGGATGTTCAAGATAGAGGTATTGTAGTTCTCTGTGAAGTCGTGAACATCTACCATGTCCATTTGGGGAGTCACAAATTTGTAACCGAGAATAGATAAGTCATTAGGGTTTATGTTCCGAAAACTTCTTTTCAATTGTTTTGGTTTCTTTAGTTGAGCTCTTTTCGTGATCACAACCTAATTTATAAGGAAATCCTTGCGGAAGTGAATCCTGGTGAGGATGTCATGTGCCCCCTCTGAACGGCTGACAAGAGCCACGGGGTGATGTCCCTGTCCAGAGCAAGTGGTTAGTTCACTGGCTCCACTCAGATGGCCCGAAGCAAGTCTCTAGTGAATGTCATGATGTCCTCCCCTTCCGCCCCTCGGGGGACTCCCTGTATGCGGATAGTGTTACAACAGCTGTGGTCCTCAAGATCCTCCTGTTTGGCCTGCAGTTCAATCTGTTGCTCTTCTAGAGTGACAATGTATGTGACTCCAAAGCATCTTCTGGACCTCTGCATACAAGTCCTTTGTTCGCACAAAATCATCCACAGTCGCACCCATGGAGGTGATGTCTTTGCAAAGGTCCTGAATGCATCTTTTAAAATCTGTTTTGAGGGAGGTAGTTTCCAGCCAGATGTCGGTGAGGAATTTTTCCATGTAATCTTGTGTGATGGGGAGAGAGGTGGCTGCCCAGGGAGCTGCAGGGAGGGCTCACCCCTGCCACTGTTGGCTGCAGCTGACTTAGCCCAGCACGGAGGCAACAGAATTGTCCTTGACAGCTTTGCCTCTGGGCATAGCAAGTGCTCTGAAGCCAGCAGGGCAGTCAGCTCTGAAAGTGGGCAGGCAGTTGTTGGTTACCCCCCAGAGAAGTCCAGTTCTATAGATCAGAACAAGATGTTCTAGGGTCTCAGGTGTAGGCCAAGCGTGTGACTAGAGGGAGGGGTAGAAAGGATCAAGTTGAAACAAGTCATGTGGGGTGCTGACTCCTTACCCCGGGTTTTCAACCTCAAGCCAACGGGCATGGCATGGATAGATGGGCATCCCCATGACAGGTGAAGGCAATCTTACTGCGGGGTCGGCCTGGTGCGGTTAGCCAGATATGGGGTGGAGCCCATCCAGATCTCTAGGCACACACTGTATGGCGTAAGACAGAGCACCCTGACGGTGCAGAACAGACCCCCATGCTGCTGATGTTTTATAGTCTCTCGCACCTCACCTTCTCACTTCTCATCCTCCTCTTGGCAGACCTGTTCATCACTATATTGGTCGAGGGTCATCAGAAGTCTGGGCAGCCCAGTAGCACTGCTGCGCTAGGGCCCTCCTCCGGGCCTGTTGCTGAAGATAGGGCCACCCAGCAAGAAGAGCAAGAGAGCTCCCAGTGACCCCAGACTACCATCCGGGGCCCCACGATGGTTGCCTCATCTGTCCGGGGGGCCCTCCCCAGAACCCCTGCATTGCTCCCTCAATCCCGCCTGATGACTTTAGGGGGCTGCGCCTGACTTACCGCTGCATCGCCTGAGTCATGGGCCCAGGGGCGACTTTGGTAGTGCCTCCTTCACCTACTTTCACTTTTACGGCTCCTCTGAACTGGTGGAGGAGAGAGACCGCTTGCCACCAATCCAGCCCCGCCGACCACCCACCCCAGACCCTTCGTAAGGCAGCAGCCGGATTGCCGGCAGAGGCAACCCGAGCACCTAGATCAGGGCCTCACAGAGGTGAAAGCATCATTTCCAAGGGGGGGGGGGACTTGTCCCCACAGGGTCGCAGCTGGCATGTGAATAGGGTCCCCGGAGGACACCCACGGGCTGCAGGAGCGTCGCAATTGGCCCGTTTCCATTCCACGACCGCAGCGTGCAAATGGCAACTGAGGCCCCCAACTGGGGTTGGGTTCACTAATTTGGTCTTCAGCACAGCGTGCCAGCTTAGATCAGGGGGCCCGCACAGCTGTCTTAACGCCACCAATGCCCCCCAGGTGTGTCACTGTGCACTGTATGGGGCTACTTAATATTCACCTTGGCCATGGCTGGTTAGATGGCGGTGGCTGCAGAGACTCTTGGAGACTCAGGCGTTGTCTCTGCAGGGGGCCCTTCCCTGCGAGGCTGCAGCATGCATTCATATAAGGGGTCCCCCGAATGTGTCAGTTGATGGGATGAGGGCAGCGCCGGGCCCGCTTTGATCCTGCCGTGGCAATACTTACGGGCCCGGGATCTCTGACGCCCTCCCTAGTACTGACGTACCTCCTCAGGCCGGGTCCGCACCGCAGCCAGGAAACTTTTGTGCACCCACCGGGTTTACCTCAGTGCACCATACGCCGCCATTCCAAGTCCGCCACAGCCTTCCTTCACAAGATGGTGGCGGCTCCCAGGCTCGTGAACAGAGAAAGTTGATTCTTGCTGCTCTAGCCAATCCAAGACCCCAATCTCCAGCAATCCAGTGTTCCGGCCCCTTTCCGCAATAGGGACATTTGTTGGGGCACGGGTGGGGCCGCTTAAATCAATCTATAAGCTCAGACAGACAGCGTCTTTCTCCATCCCTGGTCAGGCAGCACCCCCCAGGAAATATTATTTAAACAACCAAAACCAGAGATCAGATGGGAGGAAGATGTGGGAGCAGATATTCCGGAAAGAGTGTATTATTATTATTATTATTTGGAGTTTTATATTGCGCACGGTTACCATTGAGCATCCCAGTGTGGGCTGGAATTGTGGAAAGGGCATGGAAGAGCACCAGAAATGCCAGTTTCCAGCGAGTGCATTTTTATATATTTCACAGAGCCTATCTCACCCCGGTGAAGATCAAAAAATACTTTGACACTAGTTCAGATGCCAGCCCACGTTGTCGGAGGGAGGGAGCAGACTTCCGCCATATGCTGTGGGGCTGTCTGCAGTTGGACACTTATTGGGCCGAGGTGGTAGCTACCCTAAATAGCATCACGCATTAGGAGAGGTGGACCAGGCTGATTGCCCTTAAGAATGACCTGCACAGATATCCCTACCCGCGGTTCTCAACAAAAATGGGCAATCACTAGATATTCCCTAGGGCAATTTGGGTCATGGACTATCAACGAAATACAGGAGTGATGGGCTTTCACTGCAGAGTATAAGAAGAATTGGGAGAGACATGCCGGGGGGAGGGTTTCGGAAAGGAAGGGGGGGGGAAGTTTCATTTAAGAGCTAGAAGTGGGAATTGTACTGAAACCATGCTATGCCTGTGCGATCCTTTTGAGGGTAGTGCGGTATTGCTTTCCTTCCAGCCATGAGATGAGACAGAAGGCTGGACCTAGATATAGCATATTTCATTTGATTGTGTTGGGTATGATTGTAGTGTCACCTATTATGCTCTATATCATCTTACTGTATTGCATACACTAAAGTACGTGAGTGAATAGATTGGAAACTTTCAATAAAGTTTGTTTTAAAAAAAAACCACAGAGATCAGAGAAATACATGCAAAAAGAAGATACACTGCTAATATCAGAAACCCTAGAAATACATGCAAGGATAAGATGCACTGCTGATATAAGAGACCAGGGAAATATATGCAAAGAAGAAGATACACTGCTGATATCAGAGATCAGGGAAATACATGCAGGGAGAAGATACACTGCTGACATCAGAAACCAGAGAAATACATGCAAGGAGAAGATACACTGTTGATATTAGAGAAATATATTCAGGGAGACCAGGAAAATATATGCAAAGGGGAAGATACAGTGCTCCAATGCTGGTACTTTGAATGATGCTGCCTCTTGCATTTTAAAATGGTCTTGCACTACCAACCGTAGGAAGCAAAACTAGACTACACAGCCAAAGTTAACATTACAGTAGTTTCAGTGTCATGATGAAAGCTTCAAAAGAATCCAGGAGCAACTCACAGTCCCATAAATAAAGAAAGATGTCATATGCGAGCCAGGTTAATGCTGGACTAAGCACCTTTTGGTGCTTTATCATGACAATGTCCGCATGTCCTGTTGTTCATGAGCCATTTCTCTCTGGTAACTTCTGGCAGGCTTGATCTCCCAAAATTTCCTCGGCTAAATTGCGAGGGATGCGGTACTTATTGCACAACTTGTAAATGCAATATCTGTGGTAAGGATCATCTATGATAGTACTGAGCATGCAGTTATGAGAGTCTTTGTACCTTTACCCAAAAGGCATCCTCTAGTAACAAATGAAAGTGTCTGGAATTTTTTCCAATGAGACATATAAAGATCAGTGTTCATCTGCGCTGCTTGAGCTTGAATTATGTTAAAGTTTTATTCGTTTCTGTTTTTGCTTTCAAGAAACTCTAAAAAGGGGCTTTTAGCCTGCCCATTATTTACCAATGGTTGGCTTCATTGTCACTTTTATTTTCTTCATCCGATTCCTGATAAACGGGAGGAATGATCAGAGCCGGGCGGTAGATGAAACGCTCATCCATCGGCGTCGGAAGCGGCGCCGAGCGGACCGGGGCCAAACCGGGGAACGGCATCATCTGGAGACTGCGCCGGAGGCGGTACCGGTGTCGGCGGAGGAGGCGTCGTGAGGTCGACCGGCGCCGGCAGAGGTCCAGGCCTGGATCCCTCGGGGACCTGCGGCGTCGGGACCGAAGTTGTCGACGGCGCCAGGCCCCTCATTGCCGAGAGGAAAGCATTGACCTCCGCCGGAGTAGCGTCAGTCCCAGGGACCGGCGGGTATGGGGACGGACGCGGCTCCGACGGAGCCGCGGGGGTGGGACCACCCTGACCCTCGGCCGAGTCGCGCGACCGGCGAGGGAAGTCCGAAGAGCGGTGTCGCCTCTTGGACTTCTTTGATCGCTTCGACTAACCCGAAGACTTCGAGCCCGACGAGCGATGATGGTGGCTGCGGCTCCACGACCGGTCCTTGGACCTCCTCCTGGACCGGGACCGTGAGCTGCGCGGAGCCGAGTGCTGAAGCTCGAGAAGTTTACGGGACCGCTCCCGCCTAGCCTTCGAAGTCAAGGCCTGACAATCGGGGCACGACTCCGCGTCGTGGTCGGCCCCCAGGCAGTAAAGGCACCGGCGATGATGGACCGTCACCGACATCAGTCGATGACAGGAGTCATAGGCTTTAAACCCAGGCATCCTACCGGCACCAGAGTCGAGTCGACAGAAGACCAAAAAGATTCAAAAAAGTTTAGTCAAAAATTGACTACGGGGTAAGCTCTTCCCGGATCGGCGCTGTCTGGCGCGGAAAAAAGAAGAACTGACGTCAGCGCGCGAGGGCGGCGTCTAAGTACTCCGACGACGTCATTCCGGCGCACGACGCCAACGACGGACGCGGAGCCGCATACGACGCCTAGCGACGCGCAATGGGTATTGCTACAAAAATCTTTCCGGATCCAGCCTGACGCCTGGGGATATTCTAAGGTGAGGAATCTAACTAACGTGTTTCTTTCAGATCTGTTGTTTACCACTACTGGGTGCTGATTTTGGGTTCGGGGGGGCCAGGTAGCCCGAGATGGCTCCTTGGACTGTGCTGAGCTTCTATAATATGTCCCACTGGTTTAGCTGTTTGCACCCCTATAGCAGGTGCACCTGGTTCTTAATGTTTGTCTTGTTAATTTTTTCCCACAGGTTTGGTCGAACAACCCACAATTGCTGGACCGAGTGTTTGTTTTTCTAATTTGTTTGCTTTTGTCACTGATATCACTGGGGGGGTGTAGGGGGGGTGGAGATTGTTTATTGTCATATTCACGCAGATGTCATCAGTGTTAAAACATTATAATCTAGTACCCTTGAACGTCCAGGTTTATGGGATCCATATAAAAAAGGCCTACAATATTAGCCCAATTACACCGGTGCCAAGCCCATATTGCCTTTCTCCAGGAAACACACTTGATTACCACGGAGGCCTCCACATTTCGCAAACACTGGTGAGGCCAACTATTCCAAACTTCCTACTCTGCCTACTCCCGGGGGTGCTGCGATCCGCGTTCATGCGGGCAAACCGTTTGGGCTCCACGACTCGAGGTTTGATATGCAGTGTCGCTATGTATTGGTTAGGGGCACCCTAGATGGGGACATGATAGTATTAGGTTGCATATATGCCCCCAATGCAGACTTTGTGTCTTTTATACACATTTATCTGCAGTAGTGGCGGATTAGGCCCCATACGCCTGGGTATTGGGTAGGGATATTAATGCAGTATTAGATATTACACTTGAAAGATCTCCCCGCGCTGCCCGGTGCTGCATCGGCCCGTAAAGTCTGAATGTTAAAACCATAGATAGATGGCTGGGAATTGTCTGTGTGGCGAGACAGTAATGAAGGTTTGAAAGAATGTTCTTTTTATTCCTACCCACATGCCCGGTATACACTATTGGACTGCTTCCTACATTCTATGCATTTTCAACATTGCATAATCCATGGCACTTATTTAGGCAAAACAATATCGGATCACAATCTCCTGGAGATTTCGCTGGCATCGGGCCGGGTACCAGCGTTGATTCCTACATGGCGGCTGCAGGTGGTTTTACTCAAACACCCTAGCGACGACTATAGATACATATCTTACAACTAACACGGGCACTGCTTCTTCACTTCTTATAGAATGGGAAGATTTTAAAGCAGTAATTCATGGCACGGCTATTAATTCCATGGTGGGAGCCAGGAAGACGATTCTCTGTGAGCTCCGAGAGGTGGAAGACTCACTGGGGCCCCTCGAAAAAGCTGTATCAGACAACACACACAACAGGTCGTCTGCAAGAAGCCAGGGTAAAATATGCAAAACTTTTAGAATGCCTCTAAGTAGTAGATTACCGCCAATATATACAGAAGATGCACACGGAGGCTAACTGTTCGGATTGGCACGTATGATACTTCCAGACGTCTCCCCCACACCCATCCTTGTGGTGAATACTCCGACAGGAACGGTAAATACACAGCTTGGAATGAACACATATTTCATGATTACTATACAGAATTCTATACCACTTACTCTGCACAGCTGGCCCCCCAGTTAGAGAAACTGTATTATACATCCCTAGATATAGGCCTACTTTCTTCCTCCACTAGAGAAGCCTTGGTCACATCACTACTAAAACCTGGAAAACACCAAACAAATTGACCTCCTATTGTTCACTATTTATACTAAATACAGAGTGTAAGATACTTAGCAAGATCTTACACCCGTAGACTGTTTCCGTTGCTCCCTCACTTAATACTTACTATCAGTGCAGATTCTTACCTCGCTGTAATACTTTATTAAATATGAGACTTTTGTTCCAGATCGTGGATGCCAGTCAAGACCTTTATACCTCTGATGCATGTTTGTCATTAGACATCCGCTAGGCGTTTGATTCTTTGAATTGGGACTATATGTTTGCTACATTGTCACGGTTCGGGATACCCCCGCCTATATTAGATGGGTCACATTATTATACACTTCCCCCACAGCAAGGGCCAAATCAGGCCCTTATAACTCCCGATCCTACCCAGTAGGGCGTGGCAATAGGCAGGGGTGTCCCCTTTCCCCTATCCTCTATATCCTTGGGGTTTAACCCCGAGCACAAATACTCAGAAAGGTAGCAATACATAAGGCGATTCCAGTAGGCAACATGATTCACACTGTTTCGCTCTTAGCTGATGACATTGTCTTGTATTTCAAAGATATCTATGAAACGCAGAGAGTATGGCCCAATTATTATCTGCCTTTGGGATCCGCTACAGCTTACACGTCAATGCAGACAAATCTAATGCATACTTCTTTATGGGTACATATGCCGAGCCTAGCCTGACTTTCAGGAAATATGTGATTCCAGTAGTCCCTACCACTTTCCAATATCTCAGGGGACAAATATACAGAAATAGCACAGATTTATTAGAAGGTAACCTCTCACATACAGTATCAGCACTTAAATCACAGGTGTCTTTTGGACAAAATTGCCCTTATCTGTGGCTGGTCGACTAGTCAAAATAATAATGTTGTAGTGACTGCTATACCATTTTGTGAACTTACCAATCATGATTCCTACAGGGATATTCCACAAACCTTACACACTGTTGACTGATTTGACACAATCAGCCACAACCTGTTAGAAATAGCTCTTACCGAGGTGCAACTGGAGAGTGGACAGCTCTACCGTTTGCTATGCCCGGGTGCCCCGGCATTACCTACACATGCGCTGCTATTCCGTATTGCGCTGTCTTATTGGAAGCTCACCCGGAGATATTCCTCAGTTCAAACGCCTTACACTTCCAACATACCTCTACGTGGCCTTCCCACAGCCTCTGGCACACTAGCCAGAAGGAGACTTACACCATCAAAGCAAGGAGGGGTCACCACAGTTGGAGACCTGTTTGCAGATAATATGCTCATGTCATACGACAAAGATTTCATACACACATATAAGCTCCCTGACACTCTTTTTCTTTTACACGCCAGTCTCCGACGGTATGTGCGTCGACATTGGGCAATTGATGATCATGAACCATTGATGTATGGATTACTGAGAGCATTGAACACAATGGGACATGGGCAACATTTAATGCACTGGCTGTATAAAGGACTAGAGTGTCAGCAAAACTACTGGAATACCCCAAGAAGGTAACTCGTAATTTGAGATTTTAAATTTATTCAATTTGCCATTTTACATAGGGCATATTTAACATCATATAAAATTAATCGGATATACTCAATGGCACCCTCATCATGTCCTCGTTGCACAGCTGTGGGCCTGCTCGCAACTATCAGATTACTGGACAGGAGTAAAAAAAAGCACCGACTGAGGTCATAGGCCGGTCCTGCTGGGGCACTATGGAAAGTTGTATACTGGGATTGCCCAAGGGTCCTAGAGGCTCCAAGGTGGAGGCGCGTTTTACAAATTTGGGACTGCTACTGGCAAATCGCCTTCTTACTAAATGCTGGAAATCCCTGAAAGTCCCTAGATTGTTAGAGTGACGGAAAGACCTCTGCCAGTGGCCCTCACCGAAAGTGTAGCCCTTAGACAGGAAGAAGATAGAGGACTCCACAAAACCCCAATCTCCATGGAATGGAATTTGTTATTAGAGGGTTTTAAAACACAAGCTTTGGACCCCAGAGGGACAGTAGATTCCCAGTGAGCAGATGTTCAATGGTTTAGTAATACTCCTCACATGTTAAACCCTAGGATGTTGCTCCCATAATCACCAGTGTTTGCTAGGTTCAAAAATATAATACACTACATCCAAATGGGCATGATCCGGAATTTCCCCAACTTTGGTGTAAGGTACTCAATATATTAATGTGTTATGACTAGCACTCAATTATATGATGGCCATCATTCTCCTGTAATATTGCCTATTTTGCTAAAATAAAAATGCAATACATTTTGTGTTGAAAAAACAAATCAGTGAAATAATTTTGAGTGTGAACAAAATTTGTGTTACCAATATCCCCCCGATTGCTGAAAAAACATCACCATTTATTCACAAATTAATCTTTCGACGGCACTCTCATTCTTTGCTCTGTCATCCTTTCTATTTTTCAGGGTTTCAATTTCCTTCAACTTTGTATACACTTTATTGTTACTCTTCAATTTTTAATGTTTCTCTGATTTGTCTCCTTCATTCTTTATTATTCTTTCTTAATAAACAATCTCTTAATCCTTTAGATAAAGCATGTACGCTTATCAAGCAAATACCAATGATTAGTAGAGGTCTCAATATGACCCTAAAAAGTCCTCCACCCACAGTTGCAAACCAGTTGACAATGGTAGAAGTTTCTTTGCCTAAATTCCCTAATCCACTAGTGGTTTCTAAAGGTTCTAATTCAGGTTAGAAATATTCTTTGCAAATTCTTCTATCTTTCTATTCTTGCTGGGGATGTAGGAGCAGCAATGTTGAGCTTTCAGCATCTTGCAGACTTGTCTTTCTCTGCCAACAAAATATCTAGAGCTAAACACTCATGCACAACCATTAACTTATTAGCCGCCACTGATTCTGTGTTAACTGCAAGTAAGACACCATATGTACTAGTCGCCAGTATATCTACCACTGTTGATAGCTTTCTAATTTTCTCATCCTTTAAGACTACTCCTACAGGTGGTATGATTGCTCCAAAAATATCTATGGGGTAGAATCATTGGTAAAACATCTATGTTATTTACATGATACATCTTAATAAACTGCAAAGCTAAAGAGCAAACACCTTCCCAATCAGCAGGTAACCGAAAATAGGCATTGTGTCCACATACACAAATAAACTACTAGAATTACTGCTTCTTCCCCTGTTAAAACTTGTACAGGTCCTCCCAAAACTTCGAATGTGTGTTCACAATTACTTATCACAGTATGTCTCTTTCTAAACTGGCTTCTCTGTTTGTAAACACATAATTTCCCTTTTTGCCATATATCTAGCTTTCATTTTGGATAAACCATTTTCTTTTTGTGTTCATCTTCTTCTTTCTTCCAAACATTTCTCAAGACATCTTCTCCTTTATTGGAATTATGATTTTTTTTAGCTCTTCTCTTCTCTAATGTTAAAATTAACTTATGTTCTAATGGCCTCACTAAACAGGTTAGATTCTTTCTGTATGCCTTAACAGTGTCTATAACAGTAGGTGATCTAAAGAAATACCATGCAATTTTGTTTTTAAACCTTTATTTATCCATTTTGTAGAACAGTACAAAGACACCAAGCAGCAGGCAGTGGTAGATACGGTAGGAGACATACAAACATAAAACAAGTAAAGCTTTACATTTGACACTGCTGAAAGCACTGGACACATTATTTATTTATTTATTTAGTTGCGTAGCTTGTAGAGCGCACAACTACCCAGAAAGGGTCTCCTGGTGCTAAGGCAGACAATAAACAGAGATGCCAAAACAAACAGGAGACTTAGCAACATGCCAGGTGACAAGAACTCAGTCAGGGCAATTGAAGAGCATGGTCTTCAGGCTCTTGAGGAAAGTAAGTAAAAAGTTACAGTTCCTAAGAGATACAGGAAGAGAGTTGCAAAGTTTCGGGCCTAGATAGGAGAAGGAATGCCCCTTAATGCGAGCCCGACGAAACCTAGCCATGGTAAACAGTGCGAGGATGGCTGATCTCAGCGAACGGGTGGGAACATCTGGAGACACCAGACCTTTGATGGAAGAAGGGGCGAGTCCGTGTCTGGCGCAAAGCGAATGGGTGGGGACATCTGGAGACACCAGACCTTTGATGGAAGAAGGGGCGAGTCCGTGTCTGGCGCAAAACATGTAGCATAAGGCCTAAAATTCAATACGTTTGTCAACCTTAAGCCAATGTAGTTTGTGAAGCGAGGGAGAGACGGAGGTATATCTAGGCAGCCAGAAAAGAAGGCAGGCAGCTGCGTTCTGAATGATCTGCAAGGGATGAATCAAGGATTTGTCAGCGCCCAGATACAGTACATTCACATAGTCCAATCTGGATGTTATCAGGGCCTGTATTACTGTTTTCTGGGCATTTAGAGGACTCAGCAAGAGGATCTTCTTGAGCCATTTAAGAATGGAAAAGCAAGGGGCTGTGAGCTTGGAGACCTGCAGCTTAAGGGGAAGATTATTTTAAATGATGAAGCTGAGAAACTGTTTTGTTTTTAAAATTCTTTTTATTTAGCAGTTGATTCATGACACATATCAATTACAACAGATCACATTACCATGAGCAATACACTTGCAGGGGGCTGTAGCTCATTCCGAATATCGACTCGGTCTTGTTGGGAAACTTTGTAGAACTCTCGCTGTCGCCGAGCTAATCCCAGGCCCTATTTCCCCCGCTAAGCATCCAAAAATTACCTGCCCCCCAGTTTGGTTGTTTATACCCAGGTATTGCATCCATGGTCCCCATGTAAAGCCGAGATTCGTAACCTTAATAACTGGCCTGGGTAAGGGCCCCAGTGTGACGGGCCAGTGGTTAACTTCCCAAAGTTCGGGATTATTTCCCAGAATCAGGACTTGGATTTTATTGTTAGGGCGTTTCTGTTCATCCAAAGGGCGATATTAGACTGGCCATGCCTGAGTGGGGAAGGCTCTTGATTGTGACCGTCAGAAAGTGAGAAAGTGAGAAAATATTCTGGGAATCATCCGCGTAAGAGAATACGGTGAGACCAGCCTCTTCAATCACCCATCTTCCATCAAGGGGGGGAAGGTAAATGTTGAAAAGCAAGGGACTCAAAATAGATTCCTGCGGAACCCCCGAGGTCAGTGTTAGGGTCATGGATGTATTGGGACCTGAAAGGTTCGATCTCACAGAAAGGAAGATAGCCACCACAAGGCAATGTCAACAATGCCTAATGCCTCCAATCTGTCCAGGAGGGTGGAGTGTGAGACCGTATCAAAAGCCTCACTTAGAACCAGAAGGACAAGGGCGGCGGTCCCACCCGAATCAAGCTCTTGCCTAAGGAGTTCTGTGACTCCTTGTAAGGCGGATTCGGTACCGTGACCTGCCCTAAACCAAGACTGGGATGGATGTAGCGGATTACGAATAGTTGCGAAGGAAGAGAGCTGATTGTTAACATGCGTTTCAAAAATTTTGGAAAAAACTGAGAGGAGGGAAGTTGACCTAAAGTTTGACCAACAAGGATGGTCAAGGTCATCATTCTTGAGCAGAGGGAGTACCAAGGCATGCTTCCAGTTCTGGGGTATATCACCCATGCTCAAGGAAGAGTTAAGGAGATCAAGAATTACGGTGAGGGCGGCCTCATCCATCAATCTAAGTTTTGATGGTGGGAGGGGATCAAGCAGAGAGCCAGACTTGACGGTGACCAGTAAAGTTTACATTAATGCTAAGTCCAAAGGGGGACAGGCCCTGATTTCAAAGGGCTTGTCAGACTTAACTTTGGGCTGACAGTCAAAGTGATGCAATTCCAATTGCCCGAAGCGATTGGGTGTTAGCGATTGTTGGACTCCCTAGCATAGGAGCATCTGGTTCTAATTGCCGATGAATTAGCTCTACTTTGCTTAGAAGAAAGAAGGCAAGCTCGTCACACTGTAGCTGAGAGAGGGATGGGGGCTGTGTAAATATGCTAACTGCAGAAAGATCATTCACTACTTTAAACAGAGTCTTTTGGCAGTGCTGGGCATTAGTAATCAACTCCGTATAGTAGCCTGCCCGAGCAGATTTGCAAAAGGCATGATATTTTTTCAAGGCAGCTACATATTCTGCCTTGCCTCAGGTGCATAGTGCTTCCTCCAACCCCTTTCAAGGGATTTAAAACTTTTTTCCGAGCAGAGGGTTTCATGACAACAGGGGGCAGGAGGATGTATTCTGCCTTGTGTTTTAGATGTTTGAGGCAGAATTGAATCTGTAGCCACTTCAAACCAGTGATGTACAGCGATTTGATCAGTGTCAGGTGTGGAAACAAGGGTAGAGATGGTGTGTAAGAGTAGCTTGTTTAGTTCATTCATGTCCAGTTTCGCCCAATGCCTGTTAGTAAGAGAGTAAAGGGAGAGAAAGGGAATATGATATTAAAAGGTACTGCATAATGATCAGTCCAACAGAGTTGGAGCGGAGGATCCACAGAGAGGGAGGGGAGATTAGAAAAGATGGGGTCCAAGAGATGGCCCACAAGAAGGGAAAGATTAAGTGATCCCAAATCATCTATAAGGGTTAAGGCTAGCTTATTTTTTGGGTCCTCAAGATGCAAATTGATGACTCCAAGCAAGATAAAATTTGCTGCCTGTACGATATGTGGAGCCAGATAGTCTGGTAATACGGAACACCAATTACTAGGAGTTCCTGGGGGACAGTAAATAAGGGCCCCTGAAAGGGTCAATTTTGGCGAGACAAAAAGGGAAAAAAGTAGATTTTAAGGTTTTTAATATTGCGTTTGTAATCCTTTTTGAAAATGATGGCAATGCCTCCACCTACTCTATGTGGTCTGTTAATACCCTTAAGGGCGAAATTAAGCAGGAAGAGCAGAAATTATATTAGGTGAGGAACCGTCATGGAGCCACGTTTCAGTTAAGAAGACCATATTAGGGTCAACATCACAAAGGAAATTGAATAAATGAATCTGATTTTTTGGGAGGGAGCGACAATTTAAACTGAAACACCAGAGGTTATTGGGCGGGGTTAGGACAGCCAGGTCCTTAGCACTGGGCTGAAATGACAACTCCTGATCAGGAGAAACTGACACAGCCTTAGGTGGGGAATAGGCCGTCCATTCAAACTGGCAACAGGTGCAAAACAACTGGTGTACCTCCGGAGTGAAAGTCTGACATAGAGCATTGAGTGTGGGCCTTTTATTATGGAGGGCCAGTGAAGTATAGGCTCTAGGAGCTGGTTGAGAAGAACCAGGGTCTCTGGTCCCTGGCCCCGGTGTGTCGCGGAAGTGCGCAAACAGGCTTGCTTTAGGCACGGCTGCGGCACATCAGCCCCTGCATAGGTTTAAATAGGCAAGCAGGAAAAAAACTAGACTGCTACCCGCCCGGAAGGACTATGGCGGAAGTTGGGTTAGCGTAACCTCTGCCCTCTGCACAATCAACACTGCTGCCACGGCGGAACGGAGCAAGAGGCAAAGGAAAGGACGTCAAGTCAGCCCAAGTAAGGGGAGTTGTAGTTTAAAATAATAAAAACAATAGAAAGTTTAAAAGAATAAAAGTACTTAGCAAAAGTGTCCCACCGTGGAGGAACATAGGCTAGGTGGCGTCAGCAGACCCTACCACTGTCTCCTGCGCCTCCGCCCCTGCATTGGTTTAAATAGGCAAGGAGGAAAACAAATTAGGCTCCACAATAGAACATCCAACCTCACCCCACAGGACTGGATCCCCCTTCCCTCTCTGCATGTCTGGGCAGAGATCCCCCATTCATTTGTACCCCCGCTATCATCAGTCCCATCGCTTTCCGATGAGGGCTCATCCGATGTTGGATTTAGGAGAACATCACATAATTCCCTCCACTCTCTCAGATCCTCTGCTAGCTTGTCATCACATCTGCTGAGTTTCATATGGGTTTCCTCCGCTAGTGACCACTCTTAATATGTCCCAGTGTCCGTGTATTATCTCAGGTGCTTGTTGACCCATCCATGTAATGGCAACCCTACGTCTAGCCAACAATGATACTAATTGAAAAAATGTATATCAGAGTTTCCTACCCTTTGGCCGTTTGACATTGCATAAAAGACAGCACTGGGAAGAAGGGACTATATGCATTCAAGGGTTCCTGGCAATATCAGCGACGACCTGGCGCCAAAAGGTCTGCATCAGGAAGCAATGCCAGGCTAAGTGTAAAAAGTCAGCGCTATTCGCACCACATCAGGGACAGCTGTCGGAACGCATCGAGGTCAAACGGTGTAGGGCCCTAGGTGTGAGATAAGTCCTGTGAAGAAAGTTGTAGTGTATCAACTGAAATAGAGCATTACGGGAGACAGTGTGTATTAGTTTGTTGACTCGTGTCCAATCCTCGTCAGAGAGTGGAGTGTCAAGGTCCAAGTCCCATGCTAGGCACTCCTGGGGCAGGTTCCCAGCAGCCTTCGCATGCATGGCTCTGTACAGTAAGGATATTAGGTGGCGACTCGTGCCGCAGCACAGTAAGGCCCCAAGTGTTTGTGAGGGGATAGGGGCTCAAGGGTATGAAGGCCATGTGATCCTGGTTATGTCAGTCAAGCTTGTATGTTGCAAAAAGTGACAAGGGCCAACCGTAAATTCTTGGTGCGCCTCCTAAAAAGTTATAAATGTTTCTCCGGGGTGCAAATCCCCCAAAAGTGTGCATCAACTCTCCTGCCACGCCTGAAAGGACATACTGTCTAATAACTACCCAATCGTTTTCAAGTTCCCTGTGGAACGGGGCCCACTTTAAGGCGGTCTGTAGGAAGCGCTGCAACATATATACATTGCTTGTCTCACCATGAAGGGAGGTTGGCTGAAGTCCCTACCCCCGCCATCAGAAATTTCAGCAAGCAGTCCATTGCTGTGCTGCCCAACAGTAGCTTCTTCTCCAAATTCTCTCCCGGATCGAACCACCTGGCCGCATGTTGAAGGTGCGCAGCATAGTAATATAGATATAGTCAAGGAACCTCTAGTCCCCCATAGTCATATCATTTGGTTAAGGTCGTCAGGGCTACCCCGTTCCGCTGACCCACCCATAGGAGCACGTTTAAAATGGGGTTGAGCTGCTTAAAAATTGTGTTTGTGAGGGCTGCAGCATGTAAAGACACCGTGAAAGTAGTACAATTTTTGCAATTGCCATCCGACCCATTAGGGAAAGGTGCAAGGTGGTCTAGAAAGCACTGACCTCGTCAAGGTCTCCAAGACCCTCTTCACATTTAGGCGTAGCTGCAGGGATCTGGTGTATGCCACTTTGATTCCCAAATATCGAAACTGTTTAAATACCCACCGAAGGCCCAAAACCAACAAGTGATCCACCAGTGTGCCTACTAGAGAGGCGAGTGGGAATATTAAAGATTTATTACGTTTCAAACAAATGCCTGAGATGTTTCCAAAGTCATAAAGCAGCTGCAATAGCTGCGGGAAGGTGACCCTGGGGGAGGAGAGATAAAATAATGCATCTTCGGCATATAGGCAGATGACATGTGGTACCTCACTCACCAGTATGCCCCAGTTGTGTAGCTTCCAGCATGCCCATATAGCTCTGTCGCTAACACAAATAAGAGGGGGAAAGTGGGCATCCCAGGCAAGTTTCCCTACCTTGTGTTCATCCCTCCGAGCGGCAACACCCCACCTTCGCAGTCAGTTCTCTGTAGAGAAGCCAATCCCACACGCAGTATCTTGGGCCGAAACCCATGATCAGCAGCACCTGAATCAAATAGCCCAATCTATGGTGTTGAAGGCCTTTTCCAGGTCAATGGCCACAAGAGCAAGCTCTTCGATACGATGTTCTGTCTCGGGTAAAACATGCGTCAGACGCCTTAGGTTCATGCCTGTACTTCTTCCTGGGATAAAACCACACTGCTCTTCATGGACTTTATGGGGCCGATTCCGATCCGGGTCGGAAAGCTCTCCGACCGAGCCGGATCCGGAGTGTTTTCCGACCGAGCGAGTACGATGCGGCCGTATGCTGCCGGACTCGGTTCGGTCGGACTCCCATAGAAGTCAATGGGATCCGGTCGTACGACGTGTACATGGGCTTCCATTGACTGAATGGTTACCGGGTACCTCTCGCACAAGGGCGCCCCCTACAGTGGGTATGCCTCGGTGCCATCCGCACCGTACATGCCTGTGTTGAGGAGACCCTTGGGTCTCCCCCTGTGTCCGAGTCGTAGGGCTGCGGGAGACAGGGGGTCCGACGCGGACCCCCAAAAGCAACTTACCGGACGATTTGCGAGCCGGACACTCCGGCTCGCACCGGCTGTCCAATGCGTGCATCGTACTGGCTCGGTCGTAAATCGCATCCATTGCACGCCACGGTTAGCTTACGGCCGAGACGTACGGAGTGGTTTGGACCCGGGAACGACTCGGTTGGTGAATTTCACGTAGCTCGCATCGTACTTGCTCGCTCGTACAGCTGTATGAGTCGGGCTGAAAACACGCGTACGGCTCGTAGTTTTTCTGGCCTCTGGCCGGATCGCGTTTGGTGCCCTTCCGACCCGGATCGGCCCCATAGTGTCATATGTGGCTATAAGCAAACGGACAAAGTCTTGCTGAGTATTCTCACGTCGGTGTTTATCATGGTGAGAGGCCTTTACGCTGTTGGATCATTAGCGTCACCTCCCGGTTTAAGGAGCATACAGATCTCACCTTCCCGCATAGTGGGTGGTAAAACGCCCAATTCGGAAGCCTCTGTGAAAACACACAGGAGAACCTGTGTTAATGTGGCTTAAAATGCTTAGAATTTAGGCGGGAACCCATCGCTTCCCAGTGTCTTGGCTCGTGGGAACATGTTAAGCGCCGACTTGAGCTCTTCCAGACCTAAATGCTCATCCATCTCCTCTGAAGCCTTACGTTCCAGCTTAGGGATGGCCAACCATGCGCTGTAGGTGCGCGTGAAACACGTCCACAGCACCTGCCCTTGAAGTAACCCTGGCCCAAATCGTGGTGAGCAAACTCGTCAGTCTGGAGAGATTGCTCCTTATACAAAATCCAGGACAGCAAGTGCCCAGATTTGTCGCCTTTGCAATGTAATCACTGACAATATTGTTTCAGAGTATATTTATCTAGTCGGTCCCAAATTATCCGTGATACGTCCCCATAGGTCGTAGTCTTCTCGAAGCAAGGCCAGGCTAGTTGGATGCGCTGCATGGTTTCGAGCAAGTGTCTGCTCTGCCTTCACCAACTCGGCCTGGAGCTGTCTACAGACCCCAAAAGTTAGTGCCATACAGGCGCCTCTTAGCAGAGTTTGAGTACCCCCATTCCACGGATCTATTCCCAGTGGTCCCCCACTTCGAGTTGAAATAACTTGTCAGGGAGAGCAACAGCAATTCCCTTCCCTGTGGATTCTCTAATATATCCACAGGCATCCACCAAGATTGAGCTCCCAGTAGTGCACCCCAAAGGTAACTGTACAACAAATTGCGAAGCCGTCCGGTAGGAACCATTAGAAGTGTGTTACTTGATTGTCATCCAGCCTAGGCAACCCGGCTACCAATACCCTGTCCCATCTGCTGTACGCATTATATGTGGTAGAATGAGAAATGAATAAGCTGCGATCTGAATTTCTCTGGTGCCATACGTCCACTAACCCTACATTGGACATGACCTCCCAAAGTGCAGTCGTGTGGTGTGGTTTTATGCCTGGTCTTGCCGAGCCCTGTCCAACTGAGGGTCCAACACACAACTGAATTCGCCCAGCCATAGTAAGGGCAGGTCAACCACCTGTGTAAGGAGGTCTTGCATTGTGTTTAAAAAAGTGTCAGGGTCATCGGTGTTAGGAGCATACATTCTAAGCAGGAATACTTTCTGCCCTTCAAGAGAACCCTGTAAGCGGACGCATCTGCCTCCTAAATCCGCCTCCATGTATGTGAGGAAAAACGGGACTCCCTGGGCCACCCAAATCAATGTGCCTCTGGCATATGAAGATATGAAAGAATGGTAGGTTTGACCTCTCCACTTCTGGGCTAGTTTGGTGGCACCAGAATCATTCATGTGGGTTTCCTTCATACATGCAATGTCAATTGTGTGGCTCTTTAGGAGGGAGAGCACCCGGTATCTCTTTACATATGTACCTAGTCCCCAGACATTTCAGGTCAGGACTCTGTAAGTGCCCCCCATTCCTGGTGTGAGTGTATAACATGCATCATAATCCCACCCTGCCCAACACCCCACTGCCGCTATACTACTGTAAGATAAAACAAACGTGAACAAAGCCCCCCGCCCACAGGTGGACATGTATAGCACAACCATATGTCTATCTATGTTCACCCATCGCATGTGCCAGGACTTGCAACAAATTCCCTGCAAGTCCAACAGGGATTAGCTAATACCCAACTTTCTGACAGCGTCGCGACCTGGCAACAGTGGAACTAATCTCTCAGTCTTCACAATCAATATATGTCCTCGTTCACAAGCACCAGAGTGAGGCACACAATATCACAACAGAACTAGTGAATAGTGTATGTACCCTCCACCTGTTAGAACCCAGGCACACCCCACCCACCCAACGCATAGGCACAGGCACCCCAGACACTATGCCAATTATCTTCACCAGTACATACGGTCTCAACCATCGGGCATACAACCAACAATCTAACCCCATCTTCACAGACATTAACAATCATGCTGCTCATACACCCCCAGGCTCAGCCTCTGTGCCAATTAGGGTATAAGGCACAATGTCCTGCACATCACTGGAAAAATCTGTGGCCATCCCATCCGGCTGTGTCAGCAGGTCTGCATCCCGTGCACCAATTGGCCGGTCTGTGGGAGATAGTTGCATAGTCCCATCTTCGCTGATCGTGATTTTTTGGGGCCCGGGTGGGCGAGAGTTAAGGCTGATCACCCTCTCCCGGGGTTGTCCAGAAGGTCCGCGGGTATTAGTCCCCGATGTCCAAGAGTGGCGGGCACCCGATTGAGAGTCAGCACGTTCGCCTTTAATCTCAAGCCACACAACTGAAGTTGACCAGCCACAGTAAGGGCAGGTCAACCTCCTGTGTACGGAGGTCTTGCATTATGTAAAAAAAGTCAGGGTCATCGGTGTTGGGACCATACGTACTAAGGAGAACTACTTCCTGTCCATAAAGGGAACCCTGTAAGAGGAAGTATCTCCCCCCCACCACATCCGCCTCCATGTGAGGGAAAACGGGACTCCCTGGACCACCCAAATTAATGTCCTATGTAGAAATGGAAGAATGGTATGTTTGACCTCTCCATTTCTTGGATAGTTTGGTGGCACCAGCATCATTCATGTGGGTTTCCTGTAAACATGCAATGTCAATTTTGTGGTGCTTTAGGAGGGTGAGCATCTGGAATCTCTACATATGTAAACAGTCCCCGGACATTCCAGGTCAGAACTGTGTAAGTGTCCCCCATTTCTGGTGTGAGTGTGTAACATGTATCGTCATCCCCCCAATCCCATCACCCCACTGCCGCTTTACCACTGTAAGATTAAAACAACGTGAATGAAGTCCCACCTGCAGACAAGTATAACACATCCATATGTCCACCCATCGCGTGTGCCACGACTTGCACCGAATCCCGTGCCAGCCCAACAGGGACTAGCTAATACCCAAATTTCGGACAGCAGCCCGGCCTGGCAACAGTGGAACTATTCTCCCAGTCTTCACAATCAATATGTCCTCGTTCACAAGCACCAGAGTGAGGCATATGGTACAACAACAGAACTACTGAACAGTGTATGTACCCTCGACCCAGTAGACCCTAGTCACACCCCACCCACCCAATGCATCGGCATAGGCACCCCAGACACGATACCAATCATCTTCACCAATACATACAGTCTCAACCTTCAGGCATAGAACCCACAATCTAACCCATATCCACAGACATTATCAATCATGCTGCTCATACACCCCCGGTCTCACCCTCTGTGCCAATTAGGGTATAAGGCACAATGTCCTGCACTTGACTGGAGAAATCGTTGGCCATCCCATCCGGCTGCATCAGTAGGTGTGCATCCCCTGCACCAATTGGCCGGTCTATGGTAGATAGTTGCAAAGTCCCATCTTTGATGATCGTGACTTTCCGGGCCCTGTGGGGGCGAGAGTTATGGCTGGTTGCCCTCTCCTGGGGTTGTCCAAAAGGTCCACTGGTACAAGTTCCCCATTTCCGAGAGCAGGTGGCACTCGAAAGAGAGTCATCAGATTCACCTCTAATCTCAAGCCATTCCCAGACGTCCTCTGGTCACTCAACAGAAGTGGGCCTTCCCTTGGTGTAGAACTTTAAGGTTAGCTGGGTACAGGAGCATATACCTAAGGCTGAGAGCCCTCAACGTCTGCTTGATGCCAAGATACGATTTATGTTGCTCCTGCACTTGTTTTGTATAGTCTGGGTGGATGGCAATTTTAGCGCTGCCAAACTGGGGGACTGTCCCCTTCCTCACCACCTGAAGGATAGAGTGTCTATCATGGTAGTTCAGTATCTTGGCGATGAGAGCCCGTGGAGTTGTTCCTGGGCACAGGGGTAGTACCAGGACCCTGTGTGCCCTTTCTACGACATACAGGTTGGAGAGACCTTCTGGTTCAGTTCTATCCTCACCCAGTTTTCCAGAAATAGCTCCATGGAGAGTCCTTCCAATTTTTCCGGGAAGCCCAAGAGTCTTATGTTGGTTCGACGAGAGCAGCCAGGTCCACCGTAATGACGTTCATTTGGAAAACTTGACGCTTGAGGGACTTTACCTCCCCCTTTAATTCAGTGATTACAGTCTGCTGATATGACTTTACCAGTTACCTTTTGTAGGTCTGCACGGAGGAGGTTGATGTCGATAGAGACGGTTTCAATCTTATGTTCAAGGGCAGTGTGACATCCATGTATGGCTGCCAATAGCTCTGCTCTAGTTCGTTCAGAATAACCGTCTGGCTCATCAGCGGCATTTTGTGCATCCGACTGCAGCATAACTCTTTGTGTAGGTTGGCACGGGGTGGTGTATTGCGTTATAGTGTTGGTTGCCTGAGCTCTCGCCACCTTGTCCTTCTCCATGAAGGCAGGCGCCCTCCGCAACAGGGCACTAGGTTGCTAACTACAGATTGGGTGCCGGTCCACCACCTTGAGTTTCAGGCCCCGGTGTCAGCTCCAGGCCCCTCGCCCAGGCAAGCAGACGAGTGTTAATGCGGAAGAAACGCACAGCCCCCCCCCCCTTAAGAACCAGTATGGAATTGCAGCATTCAATTGATGGGTAGGGGTGAGTCCTGCGACATGTGTCCAAATGCCAAAGACCAAGGTCAGTCCTGGGCCTCCGTGACTGCTCCCAACCTCATTGATGTAGCAATGAGTAAGGTGGGACCAGCCCTGCACAGGGCAAGGAAATGCAGGTCCGGGGTAGTGTATAATAAGCTATTGTAGGGCCATCCACTCCCTATACCAGTGGAATTGATAGTACCGGTCTAATGTGTCTGGGGGAGCAAGCACACTCTATGTACCTCCTGCGGCCTCCAATCATGAGGCAGGGCCTAAGAGTACAGCCAAATACTTCCCAGGCCTCCTGCTGACCGCTGATGTGCCCACCGCAATGGCAGATGTGAAGTGTCTCTGTCGGCCAATTGCTAGGCTGGCACCCTCCTTAACGTAGGTATTAGGACCTTCTGAGGGAGCCTCCTCCGCAGCCAGACTCAGCCGTCCCTTGCAGTGTCCCAGCTCTTTGCATGAGGCTCCCCTCCTGGGAACCCCCGACTCCAAGCACTCTTCCAATGTGGCCCAGGGCCCAACCACCAAAAAGGAGCCGAGCGTGGGTGCTCCCGGCGTCGAGCCTCCTCACCTCCTCCCAAGGTTCCTGCCACAAGCAGGGACAGTCCTCAGTGTCTGCGAGGAAACAGGCGGCCTACAGGCTCCAGACCTCTGAGTGCAGGCATCCACAACCCATGGCCCCGCTGGGCTTACACGATCACTTGAGGACGCGGCTCAGTCTCTTCCGGCAGCCCTTACTACGCAGCCGCTCGTCTTGCCTCGGCCGCTTGGCCCCAGACCCCAGCTGAGGGCAGCTGCCTGACCCCCGATTAGTCTCGGTGTCGCTGGACATCCACTGCAGCGAAAGAGCCACAACCTGGTGCTGTGGGACAGGATTTAGCAGGAGATTGACAGGACGTTTATGCCAGACCAGCTGGTAGCTCAAGGGCTTACGTCCTACTGGCCATGTTGCTTAGAAACTCCCCAATACCAGGCAATTTACATATCCTTTGTTTGTGGGTGAGTATTCGTTCTTTTCTGAAAAAGAACTTTAGAAAGAATGATGTCATAATTAGAAAAATTATATTCAAAATGTTCCTGTATATAAAATAAACTAAGCAAAATACTACGTCATTGCATATGAAAGTGGCATATTATGATATGCCACTTCTCCTGCAGCTGAAGAAGGTAAGTTTGCACAGACATAGCAATCCATAGTATCTTCAACTTGAGTGTATTGCTGAACTAATCTAGAGTAAGCATTTGTCAATAATCTTCTTTTGAATAATGTAGAATTTAAGCTTTTAATCTTGTCATCAACCGTGTGTGCAGGCGCTGTAGATGCAGGTGTAGACCGAAGTGTTTCTATCTCTGATGTGAAACTCATCGCAACTAAAAGGACTATAATAGCTAATATAACAACTATTAGTGTAACAATAATCACTACTCTACACTTAGCGTTGGTAAAGCTACACGTTTGTCTACAGTCAGTCCTTAACAGATTATAACAGCAGGCAGATTCAATATTATGCGTAGACTTCTACTTGTACACATGTGCAAACCTTTGATGATTCACTTATAGTTATTTCATTCACCTTTTATACAAAAGCTTCATAAGATGTCCCTAACCCTACTCCATCTTCTTCCGAAAGTGCTATTCTTATTCTTCTATTGCAACTTTGGCCCTAGGTAATTCTTATTAATTCTTTTTATTCACTTTTGTTAATTGTTAATTTTGAATGTCATTTTTTTCAGAACTTTATATTCTGCTTTAAACATAGTTCATCATTTGTCTTCAAAGTTAATTCAGTTTTGCATTAATTAAATAGTGCTTGTTATATTTTTGATTGTAATTCTTGTGTCTAAAACTTATTTGATTAATGCAGTTTTTTAGTGTGGCATATCATGGAGGTTCAAATGTGTTTGATCTCAATTCAATTGGATTTTGACCTGAAATCTTTGTCACCTTCTCTGCATAATAAGTCCATTCAGGAGCAGAATACCTAAAAGATGTACTCTCGATCTCTTGAATCTCCCTGGTTTCTGTTGATCTTTTTCTGTTTAGCTTATACAACTTGATTCTGTTTCTTTGAGGATGATTTGTGGAACACTTTCAACTGACACACTTGATCTCAATTACCTCTTACCACTTGGCCATTCCGATCTCCATATGAGTCTTTCTCTTCTCACACATGTTCATTCGCCTGGATCATTAGGTTGCTCTGAAGTTGATTTAGTCTATTGGTAAAAACAGTCACTCTCAATTGAGCTGAAAGACAACAAGCTCTTGCAAGGGCAAATAATTCTGCCACTTATGCATAGGTAACATCTCGCCATGCACAAACATTACATAGTCTGGCTCATTGAAAGGTTCATCTTTAATGTCTGGTCTTGGCGCATTAATCCATAAATCTAGGCAGTCATGTTTACTTTCATCCCCATCAATTTAATTCACAGGCACTGGTAACAAATTAGCTGGATTGAGTGTCTGACATCTTTTTAAAACAACATTTTCTGTAGCAAGTATTTGTTGTTCATACTTGCTAAGTCTTCTGTTTGTCTGTTACTGTGTCTGTGTACAGGTGGGCAATATCTCCACTGAGTGAGATCAACCCTGTCAGAGGGTTTCCCATCACTATGCTCTCACATCTCTCTATACTGACACCAACTGCAGCAACTGCTTTAATGCAGCTGGGCAGTCCTGCAACAAGAGGGTCAAGTGTAGTTGAAAAATGTGCCACAGGTTTTCAAGAGTCTCTATGCATTTGAGTAAGCACTGTGAGAGTGCAGCCCTCCAGTTCACTGCAAAACAATGTGAACATTTTACTGTAATCAGGCATTCCTAGCACCAGGGAGGTGGCAGAGACTTTCTCTAGCTTCAGGAAAGTTATCAAGCAATTGTTGTCCCATGGAAGCGGATCAGGCACATCTTTGTGTGTGAGCCTCAGTAAAGGCTTGGTCACTTGGGAAAAATTGATATCCACTGTCTACAGTACCCAACCATTCCCAGGAACATTCTGTCTTCTCTCTGAGTTCTAGGTGGATTCATCTTGAGAATTGTCTCTATTCTCTCCTGTGGCACCTTTCTCATTCCCTTCTCAATGTGATTTCCAAAATATAGGACTTCTCTTTTACAGTATTGTTATTTGCTCAGGTACGCTATGTGTCCGTTCTCAGCTAAATTATTTAAAAGAGCGATGGTGTCTGGTTACATGTTTCTCATTTACTTGATACCATAAGCAGGTCATCAATTTACTGCATAAGAACTGAATTGCAAGGCATCTGCAGAGTCTCCAGATTCTTGAATCAGATCTTGAAAACAATTGGACTTTCTGTATACTCTTGTGGAACTGGCCAAAACATTATCTCAAAACACAAATAAGAACAGGAATTGACTCTCCTCATGCAAAGGAATAGAGAAAAAAATCCTCATCTCTCAATTCTTCTTCTTCAGTGGGTACTTCCACGCCACTTTGTGAGATTTCATTAACTTGGACCGATGAGAGATTTTGCTGTACTTTATTGCCCTCCGGTCCTTCTAAACATATGGGTACAGGAGATTTCAGACGTGGCTCGAAGAACACTACTTCTTCGTACAGGCACCTTACTCTCAGAGTGTGCAAAGCATGCACCCAATTAGGTATACCGACACTTTTGATAGCAGGGTTGGTAATCAAGATGACCTGGTAGGACCCTTACACTGTGGCCACAGGGAAAATATTAGCACATGTTTCTTCACCAAATCCCAGTCACCCAGGTTAAAATAGTGGCACTACCCCTGGTGTGGAGTGACAGAGAGGACTCCAGAACGTACCCCATCAGCTAATCCTTTGCAGTAATCGAGTATCATGTCATCTGTGATGTTTACAAGCACATTTCCAGGTACAGCAGGCAGTCTCATGGAATGACCCATGTGGAGATAATCGAGTTCTTCTGTCAGGGCTGCTTCGAAGACGCATCAAACCAGTGGTAAAACATCTGCCCATTTCAACGAAGTGGATGCACAGACGTTGTCGAAACAAGACTTCAGATTCCTGTTTACCTGTTTTAGAAGTCGTGTTTACCTGTTCTACTATCCCCAAAACCTTGGGAAGACAGCTACAGTGTAATCTCTGTTCCACTTGAAGAGCCACACACAGCATTCTAAGGACCTCATTATTGAAATGGGTCCCTCAGTCTGACTCCAGAGAAACTGGGAATCCAAACTGCGGAATAAGTTCACATAACAAAAGCTTAGCTTCAGTGAGACCGTCATTCCTCCGAGTTGGATTAGCTTCCACCCATCTGGAGAAAATGCACACAATAACCTGGACATACCTCAGCCCGTTGAAGACAGGCATTTCTGTAAAGTCCAATTGCATTCGTTTAAAGGTTCCTCCTGATCTTCCACAGCGGCTAAGTGCAACAGGGGTTCTTCTTCCTACATTCATCTGCTGACATGTAACGCTCTGATCCACCCTTGCTGTTCTGCCTGAAGTAACCTCTTCCTGTAGTCTCTTGATTTCTTCCAAAATATCAGCTCCTGACTACCACATTGAAATGGTAGTCCTCGTCAGATTCATAGCAGTTAAATGTGCATGCCACAAGTGCACAATACCGTGCAACTTCATTAGCACATCGATTTCAAATGGTGACAAAGTCATTGCTACTTCTGTGAGCTGCACATTTAACTATTGTAATCGCTTGGGGTAACTGCACAGCTTCCAAAAATGTAATGACATATTCTCCATTTCTGATAGGGAAACCTGATAATGTCATAACTCCCCTTTGTGACCATAACTGCCCAAAATCATGAACCACACCAAAGTCATATTGACTATTGGTAAATACAGTCACTCTCAATTGAGCTGAAAGACAACAAGCTCTTGCAAGGGCGAATAATTCAGCCACTTGTGCTGAGATAACATCTTGATCCAAGAGGCTTCTAATACTTCTTGAATTGTACAGACAGCATAAGTTGCTCTCAAAGTTCTTTCAATGTCTCTTAGGCATGAGCCATGCACAAACATTACATAGTCGTGCTCATAGAAAGGTTCATCTTTAATGTCTGGTCTTGGCGCATTGATCCATAAATCTAGGCAGTCAAGTTTACTTTCATCCCCATCAATTTCCTTCTCAGGCAATGGTAACAAATTAGCTGGATTGAGTGTCTGACATCTTTTTAAAACAACATTTTCTGTAGCAAGTATTTGTTGTTCATACTTGCTAAGTCTTCTGTTTGTCTGTTATTGTTTCTTTCTAAAGGTGAGCAATATCTCCACCGAGTGAGGGTTCAACCCTGTCACAGGGTGTCTCATCACTATGCTCTCACTTCTCTCTCTACTGACACCAACTGCCGCAACTGCTTTAATACAGCTGGGCAGTCCTGCAGCAAGAGGGTCAAGTGTAGTTGAAAAATGTGCCACGGGTTTTCAAGAGTCTCTATGTATTTGAGTAAGCACTGTGCGAGTGTAGCCCTCCAGTTCACTGCAAAACAATGTGAACATGTTACTGTAATCAGGCATTCCTAGCGGCAGAGACTTTCTCTAGCTCCAGGAAAGTTATCAAGCAATTGTTGTTCCATGGAAGTGGATCAGGCACATCTTTGTGCGTGAGCCTCAGTAAAGACTTAGCCACTTGGGAAACAATTGATATCCACTGTCCACAGTAGCCAACCATTCCCAGGAACATTCTGTTGTCTCTTTGAGTTCTAGGTGGATTCATCTTTAGAATTGTCTCTATTCTCTCCTGTGGCACCTTTCTCATTCCCTTCTCAATATGATTTCCAAAATATAGGACTTTTTTTTTACAGTATTATTTGCTCAGGTACGCTTTGTGTCCGTTCTCATCTAAATTATTTAAAAGAGCGATGGTGTCCCGTTTACATGTTTCTCGTGTACTTGATACCATAAGCAGGTCATCAATTTACTGCAAAAGAACTGAATTGCTAGGCATCTGCAGAGTCTCCAGATTCTTGAATCAGATCTTGAAAACAATTGAATGACTGTCTGTATACTCTTGTGGAACTGGCCAACATGCCAAAACATTATCTCAAAACACGAATAAGAACAGAAATTGACTCTCCTCATGCAAAGGAATAGAGAAAAAGGCCTGACATAGGTGGACAACAGTAAACCATTCTGCAGTGAAGGGGATTTGAAATAGTATTGTTGCTGAATTCGGCACCATGGGACAACTATGTTGTTAATTGTTTGAAGATCTTGTACAATCCTGTATTTTTCATTGGGATTCTGTAAACCCATAATAGGCGAATTATAAGGACTTCCAACAATTTCTTTCAATATCCCTTGTTTTTAACATGCTTTCAATGACTGCTGTTATTCCAGCCACTGTCTCTGTTGTTAGATTACAAGGCAGTGTTCTCGCAGAAATACCATTGTTGTATTGTGATTTCGACTGTCACCTTCACATCCCCTTACCTATACCCACCAGGCTTTCAAGTTACCCTCACCTCCCTTTAGCACAACCCACCCCTCAAACCTCGAGTCACTCTCATCTCCCTTTACCTCTACCCACCCCTGAACCCTCAAGTTACCATCACATCCCCTTACCTCTACCCATACCTAAACTTTTAAGTCACCCTCACCTCCCTTCTCTACCTAACTAAACTCTCAAGTCATCCTGACCTCCCATTACCTGTCTACCCACTAACCCTCGTCACCCACACCTCCCTTTACATCTACCCTCCCCTGTACCCTCAATTCACCCTCACCTCCCTTGCCTCTACCCACCCCTGCACCCTCAAGTCATACTCACCTCTATTTACCACAAGCTACACTCATCTCCCTTTACTGCTGCTCACCCCGATCCCTCAAGTCACCCTCAACTCCCTTTACTAACCCTAGTCATTCTCACCCCCTTAACCTCTATCCACCCACTAACCCTCAAGTCACCTCCCTGAACCTACAAGTTTACCTCTATGCACCCCTCAACACTCGAGTCACCCTCACCTCCCTCCTCTACCAACCCCTGAGCCCTAAGGTTGCCCTTATCAGCCTTTACCTCTACCCATCCCTAACCTTAAAATCACTTTTTTTTTAAAAATATAGTACAGTCACGGTCACCACTGGGTAGTTATAGTTAGGTCTGCGTTTCTATCGGAAATGCCTTTTTTGGGGGACCCAAAACACAAAATCCCTATGCATTTTCTAAAGACTTTTTTCACAGAAACTGCTGAAAGGAATTACACCAGATTTGATTGAGTTCAAATCCATGCAGTAATTATTGAGACTTTAGGTATCGAAAATATTTGTATATCTGAACAGTTGGGTTCCTGAGAGTCCCTCAAACCCAGTTTAAAAAAAAATAGAGCATTCTGATTGGCCTAGTGAGCTTTTTTTGCCTTGGGCCTCTTTGCTCCCGCGATAGTGCACTCTGGTGGGAGCGAGTGCCTTGATTGGCTCGAACCAACATCAGAAAGATTGTTGCAGGCAGCCCCTACAAGACTGAGGGACTTAGTCACCTGACCTGAGTGTGATTAAAAATTTTTTTTTTTAAAATATAAGGGGGCTGGGCAAGGATACCCTGCCCTCCTAGCTGTTTGGAAAAAAGTTATTTCCTTATAACACGATCTTGTGGGACTCCTGCGGGATCGCAACATTAAAAATAAAAAATCGCAGCCATGGTGGCCCAGGACCGGGGTTCTTCATTTTAAAATAATTGGGGAGGGGTGTGTGAATGGGGCCACCCTCCCTGAATGTCTCTTGGCCATAGAGACCCATACTCTAGGGCTGAATTCTCCTTAAAGGGGAGGGGGCATGCGGCCCCCCTCCCGAGCCACTACTAGGCCCCAGAGACCCCATCACCGGGGGCCAAATTTCTTAACCCCTTTGCTGCTTTTTCACCCATGCTAAGCTTTTTTTTTACTATTTGGGGTAGTTTGTGCTTAGGTCTATATAACATTTTGTCCACATAAGCTATCCATGCCCAATTTGTGTCCTTTTTCCCCCCAACATCCTGAGGTCTAAAGGTACCCAGGATTTGTACGCCAGGTCTCGAATGCCCCCTGCTGCAACCCTGGAGAAAAATCTGTGTTGTCAAACAAGGGTGTCAGGGGGGAGGGGAGTGAAGTGAAGCGACGCCGAGTCACTACCTGATCCCAAGCCTCCATAATCGTCTTAGTAATGGGGGAACTTTGCAAGCTCTTTGGCCTATTCCCTTTCTTGAAGAAGGGTGCCTTCCACAAGGGAAGTCAGGCTATCGGTCTGTCTTGGAACAACCAATGTTTCTCTGATTGGTATCTGCTCCACTCCAGGAGGTAGCGCAACTGTAGCGCTTAAAAGTAGGACTGAGGAACCTGCCCCTGGAGATAGATAACTCAGCTTCCTGCGCATTCGAGGTCAAGCACCCAACCACACAAATTGATTTAGTTCCTGATCATCCCTTTCGGGGGTGTGACGGATTTCATCTGGAAAAGGTATGGGACCCTTGGAAAGACCGTCGTTTTAAGGGCTGTGATTGCCATCAGGCCCTGGGGATTTTAGGGGCTTCTGACTGGGTATTGCCAAATGACCTCTTCCAGTTTAATGGGGGAGTTTAATGAAGCAGCCTGTACTGGGGTGAAACCAAAGGGGATGATGGACGGAGTGTTGAACATTGCAAGCACTCACCCCCAGTCAACTGATCTGGGTATAATCCATCATCATTCTTTAGCTCACTCCGCCACCCCAGTTCAGGCATGACCATAGGCAAATCAGTCTGACCCTGTGCCTCATGGGAACAGTCCAGCCGGAACTGCCAAGCCATGTCTTCCCTGGACCGGAAACAAGCATCCTGGGACCGGTTTCTGGCTCATCAGCCGTCATCAGCCAGGCTAGCTTGAATCCAGTGGCAAAGTGAGCAAGAGACCCACGTCTGGGCATACCCTGCCAACTTAGGGCAAACAAAGCAAAACCAAAGGGGATGATGGACGGAGTGTTGAACATTGCAAGCACTCACCCCCAGTCAACTGATGTGGGTCCAGGGAAGACATGGCTTGGCAGTTCGGGCTGGATTGTTCCCATGAGGCACAGAGTTAGACTGATTTGCATATGGCCATGTCTGAACTGGGGGGGCGGAGTGAGCTAAAGAATGATGATGGATTAAACCCAGATCAGTTGACTGGGGGTGAGTGCTTGCAATGTTAAACACTCCATCCATCATCCCCTTTGGTTTTGCTTTGTTCGCCCTAAGTTGGCAGGGTATGCCCAGACGTGGGTCCCTTGCTCACTTTGCCACTGGATTCAAGCTAGCCTGGCTGATGACGGCTGATGAGCCAGAAACCGGTCCCAGGATGCTTGTTTCCGGTCCAGGGAAGATATGGCTTGGCAGTTCCGGCTGGACTGTTCCCATGAGGCACAGGGTCAGACTGATTTGCCTATGGCCATGTCTGAACTGGGGTGACACTCTTCTCCGGCGATGCGAGATGCTTCTGCGATGCGACAGCGGCGACACCCTTCTTCATTGATGCGACAACAGCGGCTGCGACGGCGACAAACTTCTTTGTGAGTCGCGCTTCCAGGTCCCTCGACATGCAGTCTCTCAGAAGGCCCAGCGAAACTGCAGGCACTTCAAATTCCCAGCAAGGGAATTCAGGGGAGCTGGTTGGTGAAGTCTGTAGTCCCTGAGACTTCAGCAGGAGGCAAGCTCTATCTTCAAGCCCATGGAGATCCTTTACAAGTTGATGAAAGTAGCACAAAGTTCCTTTCTCCTTTCTTAGGCAGTCAGGCAACCACTGCAGGCCAATCCCCCAAACAGCACTCAGCTAGGGATAGTCTCCTCCTTCAGTTTCTCTCTGGTTCCTCTCCTCAGCAAAGGTTCTTCTTGTTTCCCAAAGTGATCTAAAGTTTTGGGGTCTGGGTCCCCCCTTTTATACTCATATTCTCTTTGTTCTCTGAAGGCAGAGAGGCCTTTGCCTAGTCCAAACCAATTCTGGTCAGTCCTGGAGCACTTTGTTTACATGACTCCTTCTTTTCTTTGACAGTGTGGGCCAGGGACATCAGACACACCAGACACACCACAGGAGGTGGAGCCAGCATTGTGGAGGGAAGGCACAGCCCTATTTAGACCCAGGTGCAACTTCTCCCACCACTCTCCATGTAGATCTCTCTATTCAGCCTTGTGCTGACTCACCGTGTCTCCTGGAATCCCCCAGTCCCTGTCACTCAAACTCCAGACATGGAATACACAACCTAGCAGAGGCAGGCTTGGATAGTTAGGCAAGAAAATACCTAATTTCTAAAAGTGGTATTTACAAACACAGAATGTTAAAACCAACTTCTCTAAAATATGTATTTTATCATTCTGAGTTCAGGCATACTAAACTCTAATTTCTACCATGTTCCCTGGGTCAGTTAGGATTATAAGATGTTATAATCAAACTGCCCATTCTGGTCTAAGGGGAACAGGTAGCCTTGCAATAGTGAAAAAACGAAAATGGCTGTAATTCACTATCAGGACATGCCACACACACCAGGGCATGTCCTACCTTATACTTACAATGCACCCTGCCCTTGGGCCTACCTTAGGGGTGTCTGATAAGAAGAAAAGGGAAGGTTTAGGGACTGGCAAGTAGGTGCACTTGGCCAGTCAACATGGCAGTACCAGACTACACACAGGCCCTGCAATGGCAGGCCTGAGACACACTTTACAGGCTGCTTCTGTGGGTGGCACAACCAGGGCTGCAAGCCCACCAGCAGCATTTGATTTACAAGCCCTGGGCACCCATGGTGCACTGTACTAGGGTCTGACCAGTAAACCAAATAAGCCAATCATGGAGTCACTAATCCATACATCAATTTACAACAGGGAGAGCATATGCACTTTAGCACTGATCAGCAGTGGTAAAGTGCCCAGAGTCATAAAACCAACAAAAACGGGTCAGAAAAAATACAGGAGGAAGGCAAAAAGTAAAGGGATGACCCAGCAAAAAGGGCCAAACACCCCCACAATACAAAATGAGTCCAGAAGTGATTGCAGGAGTTACACCAGTAATTGCACAAATGATTGAACAAGGAATCCTAAAGGAAATAATGAGCAGTCCTTGTAATTCACCTATCATAGGTATCAAAAAGCCCAGAGGAAAGTACAGGATTTGCGCAAGATAAATAAAATTGTAGTGGCCGGTTGTCCAGTAGTGCCAAATCCAGCAGTGATTCTTTACCAAATTCCATGTGATGCAGAATGGTACACAGTGATTGACTTGTGTCAAGCATTCTTTTTGATTCTTTTGCATCCGGATAGCCAGTATTTATTTGCTTTCCGGTTCGGAGACCGTGTTTTGGCATGGTGCCGAGTCCCTCAAGGGTACACAGAAAGTCCCTCAATCTTTATTCAGATCTTGAAAAAATGCGTAGACACTTTAATCTTGCCAGGAAATTTGGTTTTGGTTCAATATATTGATGACCTACTGGTGGCATAAAAGACACGAGAGGCATGTGTAAAATTACAATTTTGTGAACAGGAAGTGCAGTACCTTGGACATAAAATAGAAAAGGGAGTTAGAAAAGTAACCCCAGAAATAATCTGTGTAATCAAACAGATGAATCCACCCAAAACTCAGAAAGAAGTGTGAATGTTTTTGGGGATGGTTGGATACTGTCGCCAGTGGATATGTGGTTTTTCAGTGATGGCTAAACCTTTACAGAAATTAACAAGAAAGGATGTGAAAGATCCGATTGTTTTGGATGATGAAGGTATGGATGCTTTCATACAATTGAGAAACAGTCTTTGTAGAGCACCTGCTTTAGGAATGGCAGACTATACAAAGAAATTTGCATTGTACTGTTGTGAAAGAGATGGATGTGCACTCTCAGTCCTAACCCAGAACATGGAATGGCCCGATGTCCAGTAGCATATTTTTATGCTACTCTGGATACGGTGGCTGCAGCATTATCCGGATGTTTGAAAGCAGTAGCAGCTACATGCATGAGTCTGGAACAGAGTGAATGAATTGTAATGGGTTACCCAGTCAAGGTGTGCGTGCCACATTCTGTTGAGATTCTTTTGACACTTACCAGAACCCAATATCTCACTTCTAGTCAGTTGACTAGATATGAGAGAGTGATTCTAGGTGCTGAAAATGTGACTGGGATCAGGTGTACTACAGTAAACCCGGCAACTTTGTAGCCAAATTCTCGCTGTGAGGAAGTACAGGAGGAAGCAGACCATGATTGTCTGGATGTGACCGAGTTGTACACCAAACCTAGGCTGGACATTGAGGAGAGTCCTCTGGAGGATCTGATTGTGAGTTGTTGGTGGAATTGAAGAGGAGAATTAAGCACTGCCTATGCTGTTCGCACCCTAGAAGGAGTCATTGAACCATCGTGTCTGAAAGGAGTAAACTCCGCCCAGGTAGCTGAGCTGACAGCTCTGACTAGAGCTTGTAAAAATGCCAAGGTCTGAAAGTAACTATTTACACAGACAGTCAATATGGATATGGAATCGTCCATGATTTCGGACAGCTATGGACACAGAGGGGATTTAGAACTTCTTCAGGTTCTCCTATACGAAATGGGAAAATAGTAAAGGAATAATAATTGGAAGCTTTAAAACTGCCTAAAAGAATTGCAGTAGTTAAATGTACTGCCCATCAATCAGGAAATTATCTGGTGATAAAGGGCAATTGATATGCAGACCAAATGGCACGATTCTGTGCCTAGAATACAATTGCTTTGAACAGATCAACTGACACTGAGCAAGCTGATGAAAGAAAACTAAGACCTCCTTAAAGAACTGTGACAAAATTAAGATGAAACCTTGATGATTTAAAAACAATTGTAATAAATACTCAAAACAGATTAAAGAAGAAGAAATAAAAGAAGGGGGTACAGAAGAAGGCCTTGAAGTGTAGGATTACACTACTAATTAAAAAAAAATATATTTTAAATGTTTGAATTTTAAGAGGTAGAGATAGATTCTATATTTTTATATAGAAAGAAAAATGTCTGAACTTCCAAAACCTAGTTTTAAATGTAGGTGTATTAAAGGTTGCTTAAGTAGTGTTGTGTTATTAACATTCATGTGGGTATTACTAACTGTTGGGATACCTATACTAATGGTAACAGACAAGAGAAACAATACTAATGATGTAAGAAATGAAAGAATGAATGATGTCACTAATGAAACCCCAAATACTAAAATAGAACCTTTTGATGGAAGCATACTCCATAAGGATAAATCAAATAGTGATTTCTAGTTAAATGTCTTCACTAAGTTACTGTACGAATATGTTGAAACAATTAATGTGAGTGATTGTTATCAACTGAAAAACAAAATGCCGAATGCCATCTTATGTCTGTAACTGCCACTATGTTTGAGACTTGGGACGAAGTGAGGCAAATACAGGATGAGGCAAGAGATAGGGAAAAAGAAAAATGGAAACTTACAGGTTGTAGAAAAAGAGCAGAGGATGACCTATGGATATTTCATGATGAAAGACCAGTTCTACCAGACTCTTTGCTTTCTCATATGGCCAGGGTCATATGGACATGCACATATTGGAAGAGATGCAATGATCAGACTCTTCAAGCAGTTATGGTATAATCCGAACGTCAGGGTCATTGCAGAAACCCTGTGCCAGAGGTGCATTGTTTTCCAGCAATAGAATCCAGGGAGGAAGACAGATGTAAGTTGGGAAACAATTGGGAGAGCAGGAGGTCCGTTTACCCGACTTCAGCTTGATTTTATCGAGCTTCCCTCTTGCAATGGGTTAAAATATGTCTTGGTCATAGTTTGCTTATTTTCACGTTGGGTGGAAGCCTACCCCACGAGGAGAAATGATGGTCTCACTGTGGCCAAACTGCTTTTGAGAGAATTAATCCCAAGATTTGGAATTCCAGTCACTTTGGAGACAGACAGAGGGACCCATTTCAATAATGAGGTAATAAAACTGATTTGTGAAGCATTTAAAATTGAACAGAGGCTGCATTGTGCCTATCGACCGGAAGTATCCGGAGTGGTTGAGCAAATTAATGGCACTATAAAATCCAGGTTAGGGAAAGTGTGTGCATCCACATCACTGAAATGGCCTGACGCTTTACCCATTGTGCTGATGAGTCTAAGAAGCATTCCTGACAAAAAGACTGGAAGAGCCATGAAACAGGCATATGTACCAACGAACAAACTGAAAAATATATCTGATGATCTGGTTCTTGACTATTGCAGAGGATTGGCTGAACTGGTACATTCTGTGTCTCATCAGGTTGGAGAGGACGCCACAGCAATACATCAGAATCACGCTCATGATCTGAGTCCTGGTAAGTGGGTCTACGTCAAGAAACACGTTAGAAAAACGTGTTTAGACCCCAGGTGGCACGAACCTTATCAAATCATCCTGGTGACGACCACAGCAGTGAAGTGTGCTGGCTTACCAAACTGGATTCATGCGGGCCATACCAAAAGAACCCTAGATCCACCTGAAAGACCGAGAGAGCCACCACGGAAGAACCAGAATCAAAGGTCAGTGGCTGAAGTGCGTGAAGCTGATGAATCTAAAGTGACAGATTCTAACGAACCAACGGATGGTGAACAGCTAAGCACAAGTCGAGCACAGTGGATAGGAAATTTTAGGGTTCAGAAGACTGTTGTAGAACCAGAAGAAAGTGAGTTCACTGATGATTCAGAGAAAAGTGAACTTTCAACCGAACCTGAAACAGGTGAAAATCTGCCTGAACCTGAAGAAAGTGAACTTTCAGCCGAACCTGAAGCAGGACAAAATACATTAGAACCTAAAGAGAGTGAGTTCACAGTAGAAAGGGAAGTTATTGTAGAACCAGCAGAACCTGAAGAAATTTAAAATCCAGAAGAAAATCAGCCAGTAGAGAAGGCAAACAAAAGAACCTGTGAACCAGATGTAGAAGATGAAAATGAGTTCAAAACAAAGAAATCAAGGAGAGGGGATAATTGGCCAAAGGCAGTGAAAAGACTAAAATTCACTCTTGTGAAAAGAAGATTAAGAAAAAGACCTCCACAAAGTAATGCGATCTCCAGTCAAACAGATCAAGAAAGGTCAGGAAAAGAACTAGTACGTAAAATACGAAGAGTAAGAATACAGGGCATCTGAGTGGACATAAGTAATTTTGGAAGAATTTGAAAGTCCAGACTCAAGAGAATAAAAGGAAGATTCTGACACTGAGCAAGCTGATGAAAGAAAACTAAGACCTCCTTAAAGAACTGTGACAAAATTAAGATGAAACCTTGATGATTTAAAAACAATTGTAATAAATACTCAAAACAGATTAAAGAAGAAGAAATAAAAGAAGGGGGTACAGAAGAAGGCCTTGAAGTGTAGGATTACACTACTAATTTAATAAAAAAATATTTTAAATGTTTGAATTTTAAGAGGTAGAGATAGATTCTATATTTTTATATAGAAAGAAAAATGTCTGAACTTCCAAAACATGGTTTTAAATGTAGGTGTATTAAAGGTTGCTTAAGTAGTGTTGTGTTATTAACATTCATGTGGGTATTACTAACTGTTGGGATACCTATACTAATGGTAACAGACAAGAGAAACAATACTAATGATGTAAGAAATGAAAGAATGAATGATGTCACTAATGAAACCCCAAATACTAAAATAGAACCTTTTGATGGAAGCATACTCCATAAGGATAAATCAAATAGTGATTTCTAGTTAAATGTCTTCACTAAGTTACTGTACGAATATGTTGAAACAATTAATGTGAGTGATTGTTATGTGTGCATGCAATTACCTTAATCTGTCTCTGAAGAGGTGACTTATCACCACCTTCCATTTACTTATGGTATGTCTTGTAGTATACTTACCAGCTTGTTCTATGTAACGGGGAAACTTGAGTATCTCTACTCTAATATAGACTTAGTATTTTCCAAAATCCCTTTTTTTAAGGAGTTGAATAAAGTGTTGAGTACAAAGAATGCACAATACATGGGAGAGTTTTTCCGTATTACTAAAACTTTAGCTATAGAATATTCTTACAAGAATAATCTGACTTATAGTTTAAGGTTTGAAGAGAAGGTATTTGTATAAATGGTAGAAATTAGAAGAGAAAGCTTCCAAAAGAAAGCTGCTGAACAGAAGTCCCGAATACATCCATGGGGTTTTAGAGAAGGAAATGATAAAAAGGGTGAAGGTACCAATAGACTGACCACAGAAGGGGAAGATTTGTCTGTTTAGAACTAAAACTAACTATAATAATTACTTTATAGGTTCTAGTGAATGTGAGCATACCTTCCAAATTACTGAAGGTTGGGGATTGAAAGGTGGGAAAAATCCTGTTTTTCCTGGGATTTATTATGTGTGTGGCAAGAAAGCATATTATAGGTTGCCTGCACATTGGTATGGTAGTTGTTATTTTGCTATTGTCTTTCCTACGGTCTATGATATGGACCCAGGTAAACACAAACTGAATGAAATAGAGCAAGGACTAACACATAACAAAAGAGAAACTTTTTCAGAAATAGTAGGTATTTTAGGTGCACGTATACCCTCAGTTGGAGTTGTTCTGAATTCACACAAAATTCAAAAATTGTCCACAGTGGTTGATTGGCTATCTACAGATACTGCTGGTGGGTCCTTGATGATTGACACAGAAATGTTTGCAATCAGATCAATGGTTTTGCAAAATTGATTTGCCCTTGATATATTATTGGCAAAAGAGGGTGGAGTATGTGGAATGTTGAAAGTCCAACATTGCTGCACCTATATTCCTGATAAGAGTAAAGGAATAGAGGGATATAAAAAGAATATTACAGAATTGCATACAGATTTGACCCAACTGGAGGTTGACGGTGTCTGGGAGAAAGTTGGTAAGAGTTTCTCCACAATAAGTAAATGGTTTTCTACTTTTGGAAGTAGTCTATTAGGAAAAATAATAATGTCAATAATTTCAATAGTAATATTAGCCTTAGTAATAATAACAGCATATAAATGTTGTAAGTGGAGAGGTGAGAGAAAATAAATAACAATTAAAGAATAAAAGAAGAGCAAGAAATGCGAAAAAGAGAAGAGATAGAATTAGAAGAGATGAAAGGAGAATATTATGATTTAATGAATGATTTTAATGAGGGTGCCATAAAAGGAGAAAAGAATACAGAGTTTTAAAAAAATGGAATACAAGATGGCACTCGGTCGGGTAGGTATTTTATGATGGCTTTCAAAAGCCATTAGAGGGGGGAATTGATGGAGCAGGGTTTCGCAAAAATGAAACCTGCTTGGATCAAGTACCCCCATAATACGTACTTACAGTAAATAGACGTAGAAAAATTAACATATACCTACATAAACACAGGGGAACTGCTTTGCGCATTCCTAAATTAACACGTAATCACACTGTATTGTAATAACTATTATGCTTTTGAAGAAAACAAAAAAAAAATCGCATGATTAGGCCGCAAGTGGTTCAGTATTTGCATGTCGCATTTTGCTTTAAAATTAATGATTAATGCTGCTTGCTTGCATTTGGCAAATGCTAGGTAACTTTAACGGAAAGTAGTGAACGGTGGGAGGTAAACAATGATGGTTTAATTATTACATAATTAATAAATGTTCATTTCTATTCACTTTAGTGTGCTGAATGAAGACGCCATTTTATTAAACTTAGCCATGGCGGGAGGGGGGATTGCTAGGAGTGAGTACGTTCTGACATGAGTGGAGAGGAAGAGACGCTGTGTGCGGAAGATGACATGAAGGAGTGCAGGCCAGTGCGTCCATCGCCTGCCAACTATTGTACATGGGCGTGGGACCATAGATGTCCCTAGCAAAAAACTGTGTTTTACTAATAAAGAAATATACATTTGTAACTATTGCGTGAACATGTGAATAAAGTTTAAATTCAGACCATGGGAACAGAACAAACAATACAGATGTTGAATAAAGTGTGAAATCATGGTGGTGTGACAGTAACACCTCCCCAGCCCACCAATCACTGTGCAAGTTAGAGCGTAAATGCAACATTTCGAGGGATGGACATGTCAATTTAATCTATATTAGGAGACTTTTATGGGTGGGGGCTGGATGTTGTTGGAGGGAGGGAAGAGAGGAGATGCGTCCCTGTCCGTCAGTTTCCAGAGAGGCTTAGTTGTTTCTATCCTGTCCTGTACCTGGTCAGATATTCCGCGTTTTCCAGATTTTCTGTTGGGAATCTCCGTCATCCCTTGAATCCAGGGGGTGGTCTTCCTTTTTTCCCTACAGACCGTTAGGTTCGTATTTAGCATAGGTGTCCATTATAATTCTCAGCATTTAATGTATTTGTCTCTGAACCTTTTGTCTCTCCACCTATCCACTCCATCAACAATGAATAGTTATGTATTTTTCTAGATTAACCTATTGTCTCTTCATCTATCTTTCCGTTAGGTACTACATTTGGTTGTCATAATCATTTTGCTGAACCCTTATGTCTCTTACTCTATCCACTCTTTCATTGCATATTGTCATTGCGAAATGATTCTGTTATCGATGCAAATTGATCTATAATCATGAGATTTAGGTGTTTATAAAATTGTGACCTAAAACATATGAGCATTTACTTTAAATTTGAGATAAAACTCACTTATTAACCTTACCAAGAGTCTGTAATTTATTAAACAAATGTTTAGTAGGTTAGTCTTTTATCATTACCATCAACTATTCAACTAATTGATCCATCGATCAATTTTATTGTACGGGGGTCAAGCTAACTAAAGTGTCCACATTCCCATACCTAGAGGTACTTTTTGATGACCAAGGCACATGGTGTGCGCAACGCATACTAAAATAGAATGTTTTATCCAGAGCCGTGGGGGCCACCCTGGACTTGCAAAGAGATTAGGATCAAAGCCCCTTCCAACACTCTTGAAGGTTTATAATGCAAAATGTAGCCCCATGGCTACTTATGGTAGCGACATCTGGGGTTGTAAGGATGTGAAGGGAATCCAAGGGGCCGAGAATAATTTTATGCGTAAACTCCATGCGGTCCCTGTTGCTACCCCGACTTTTAATCTACATGAGGAACTGGGGTGGGCTACATCTCAGATCAGATCGCGGTCACCCCGCTGCTACGCTGGTTGAGAATCTGGGCTCAACCGACCCCAAATTTAAATCAACTCATAATTTCAGATTGTATTGCACTGGAGGGAGCTCTACGTATTCCCTGGATGAAATACATAAAGGAACAGACAAAATGTCTAGGCTGTCCCGAATTGTTCCCGACTCCCATGCCCCTGGGCAAGACCGCCATTAGAGCTTTTAAGCAGCAGTTCATAGACAGGCGGCAAGGCCTTAGGGAGGACACTGAACTAGCCAAACCCCCTTGGGGGGATAATTATTTTTTTACTTCCACTCCACGCCCCCAATCCCCCTCCCCCCCCAAAGGGCAGATTGATTTTTTTGGTCCAATCTGCCCTCTAGCAGGCAAAAGCCCACTAGACACCAAGGAAATGTCTGTAGAAGGGGAACAACCACTTGGGAAAGGGTCATTCTCCTCTGGCCATTTTTTTGGTATTCCAACCCCCCCCCACCCACGCCGGAGGGAAGATCACCTGTTTTTGGCCAATCTGCCCCATGGGGAGTGGAAGCCAAATAGACACCAGGGAAATGGTTGTAGAAGGGGAGCGACCACTTGGTCAAGGGTTGCTCCACTTGAGGGCCTTTGTTTTGGTATTCCTTCATCTCCGGAAGATCAGCTGTTTTTAGGCCAGTTCGCCCTCTGGCAGGGGGACGGAAGCCTACAAGACACCAGGGAAATAGGTGTAGGAGGGAAAGACCACTTGGGGCAGAGGTCACTGCCTTTGGGGTTCATTGTTTTTTGCATTCTGCTTTCCCTCGAGGCCGCACATTGGCTGTTTTTAGGCTAAACTGCCCTCGGGGGAGGTGATGGAAGCCCAATATACACCAGAGATTTTGTAGGGTCGCATTCCTTGGGGTCTATATAATTTTTGCATTCTGCCCTCTCCCTTGAGGGGATTTTTTTTGGGTAATTTTTTAGTCGATTGGGCCTCAAGGGGGGTGGTAACACTTGAGTCACCTGGGAATAAGGTAATGTATGTGGCAGGGGGATCTGCTTATGGGGTAAGGCTTGCTTCCATCTGGTGGTGTCATTTATCCTTTGTCACACCTCCTTTTAGGAGAATATCTGTCTTTTAATTGATATTTTGTTTTCATTTTTATTGGTATTTTATATTTTCTTTTTTTAATTGTAGAGCCAATCGTTTTCTTTGTCTTGGTGGTGCTGTTTGTGGAGGAGGCTTTGGCAGATCCGTAGTTGGAGGAGTTGTGGTTTGTAAGCAAATCATTTTGTAATCTTTGCATCTAATGTGTATCCTTGGCCTGTTTGTATAATTTGTTTTGACTGCTTTACTAATGTTTGAATCTTTCATTTTTTATGTGATTGTCTTTCAATTCAATTCAAAATCTTTATTCGGATACAATAAATAGCCATAAAAGCACAACTACAGAGGGCCTCATGTAGGTTGCCCAATACCGGTCGGTAACGGCCGATTTTCGGTAAATATACCGTTACCGACCGGTATTTAGGCTTTTGATATGTGGGGGGACCATTTCTGTATTCGGTAATTTACCGAATCGGTAAAATTACCGAATCGGTAATTTTACCGATTCGGTAAATACCGAATACAGAAATGAGATGTAGGGGGAGTGTGTGGTGGGTGTGGGGATTCGTTATTTACCACCAACTGACAGTTGGTGGTAAATGACGAATGTCTCAGTTCAGGCATTATTTGGTCCTTAGATGTGTGCAATGTGGCAGACACACATGCCCTCAGGGCATGTATGTGTGCCACATGTGCACACATGCAGGAATCAGGGGTGCAACAGGGTGTCAATGTGACACCCTGCCACCCTTGATTGAGCTCCCCCCATGACCGATTCGGTAATGGTAACTGGCTTCCCATTGATTCCTATGGGCCTCCTGGCCCATAGGAATCAATGAGATACAGGTTACCATTACCGAATCGGTAAATACCGATTCTAAAATAACGACACTTACCGATTCGGTATTTTTTTACCTACATTACATTTACCGATTCATAAATACCGAATCGGTAAAATTCGGTATTTAAGAATCGGTAAATGTAATTTACCTACATATGGCGCAGAATCTCAGATATCACATTTTTAGATAAAACTAAATGCGGCAATTTAATCATATGTACAAATACAGTAAAAATAACTTTTTACTTATGCCATCTGAGTCGGTTGGGTTTAAAAATAACCGCTCAAGATTTACGCTGGCCACACAAGGTCAGGGTCCAAGACGCAGTGTGGCAACATCAACAAAAGGGGAAGCTTCAGCTTTTGGGTCTGGGTACAGCAGCCAACCAGGAAAACCAATCAAATCTGAAAACTAGGCAAAAACTAAGGGAGTACATGATGGTGTGCCTCTTGTGGATCTCACAAACCTTTCTTACCCAGAATGCCCTGCAAACCTCAAACTTTGACTAAAATTGCACATTTTCCTGGCATTTCGGGACATATTCTTCCAGAATCAGGAGGAATCCACAAAATTCCTACCACTCCGCGTTTCCCAACTTGCCCCAATAAAAATGCTGCCCAACTCGTGTGGCTGGGCCTAGTGCCCATGACAGGAATGGATCAAACTAACATCAATGAGAGTCCATGCATAGGGACACATAGAATGGTAGGTAGTATAAAAGTAATTGCTTGCTGCAGATACCAGAACTTTCCATCACAAAAATGTGAGAAAAATGTATTTTCTTAGTCATCAAAGTTTGAGGTCTTCTGGGTAGGGAAATCTGGTGGAAGCAACACAAGTCACAACACCTTGGATTCTCCTAGGTGTCTAGTTTTAAAACATGTACAGGTTTGCTAGGTTTCCCTAGGTGCCAGTTGAGTTCGGGCCAAAAAAATAAAAAAAATAAAAAAACAGCAAGGCACATTGCAAAACAAATATTTTAAATTATTCAGTGGAAAAATGTGATGTGTCCATGTTGCGTTTTGGGGCCTTGCCTGTCGTGGGTACTAGCCCTACCCTCATACGTGAGGGACTATTTTTTATCAGGAGACTTGAGAGAATGGTAGATGGTATGAAATTAGTTTCTCCTTGCAGATTCTAGAACTTCCCATTACAGAAATGTCAGGAAAATGTATTTTCTTAGTCGTCAAAGTTTAAGGGCTTCTGTGTAAGGAAATCTGGTAGAAGCCACACAAGTCACAACACTTTGGATTCTACTAGGTGTCTAGTTTAAAAAAAATTACAGGTTTGCTAGGTTTTCCTAGGTGCCGGCTGAGCTAGGGCTCAAAATCCACAGCAAGGTACATTGTAAAAAAAAAAAAAATAAAGGTTAGTTTCTGTGGAAAAAATGTGATGTGGCCATGTTGCGTTTTGGGGCCTTTTCTGTCGCGGTTACTAGCCCTACTCTCACAAGTGAGGTACCATTTTTGTCAGGAGACTTGGGGGATGGTAGGCAGTAGGAAATTAGTTGCTCCCTGCAGATTCCAGAACTTTTCATCACAGAAATGTGAGGAAAATGTGTTTTGTTGTCAAAGTTTGAGGTTTAAAAGGGTGTCTGGATAGGAAAACTTGGGGGAGCCACACAAGTCACACCACCCTGGATTATCCTTGGAGTCCAGTTTTCACAAATGCACAGGTTTTGTAGAATTCCCTAGGTCCCTTCTGAGCTAGGGCCCAAAATCCACAACTAGCCACATTGCAAAAAAGGTCAGTTTTCAGTGGAAACTGTGATGTGTCCATGTTGCGTTTTGGGCCCTTTCGATTTGCAGGCACTAGGCCTACCCACACAAGTGTGGTACCCTTTTTCCATGGAGACCTAGGGGAATACAGAGTAGTAGAACAACTGTTATTACCAATTGTATTAATCTGCATTTGTACTTTCCACAAGTAAGCTAGTGTGTAAGAAAGAAGACATTTTGGGGGCCAGATGCATGAAGAACCCGTTTCCTAATTGCAAATCGGCATGCATGAAAGTGTGTTTAACACTTTTTGCGATTCTTACGGGATCGTACATGACCTACCTCATGAATATTAATGAGGTAGGTCGCAATTTACGACCCACCTAGGAATCAAAAAATCACAGGAATGGTGGTCTACTGGGATCAGCAGACCACCATGTCTGTGATTGCTTTTAAATAAAGCAATTTTATTTTGTGAAATGCTGCCCATTTTCCTTAAAGGAAAATGGGATGCGTTTCTAAAACAAAAATGAAAAGTTTTCTTTTTTAAGGGTAGGCAGTGGTCCGTGGGACCACTACCTGCTCTTATCATACATTGTAACAAATATTAATAAAAGGGAAGGGGTCCCTTGGGGACCCCTTCCCATTTGCGAATTGGTTACCACCTACTTAAAGTAGGGGGTAAAACGTGAATGTTTCGCAACCGCATTTCAGTCACAAAACACTCCTACATACCAATGCGATTCGGTATTAGGAAGGGATGCCCTAAACACGTCTCTGCTTAATAGCGATTCGCAAAATTGGGTTTGCTGCATCTGAAAAGCTTTTTTTGCATTCGCAAATGGGCCGATTTTGTGTATTGGCCCTTTTGCGAAGACATAAATGCTTGATGCATGTGCTCCTTTGAGAAATGTCCTCTAATTCACATGCTAGTATGGGTACCCACAAATTCAGGGATGTGCATATAACCATTGGTTCTAAACTCCATATCTTGTGCCTATTTCGGAAATACATAGGTTTCCTTGATATCTATCTTTCACTCAAGATTTTACCATATGAATTGCTCTATACCCGGCACACAATGAAAAACCATTGCAAGGTGCAGCTCAGTTATTGGCTCTGGGTACCTCGAGTTCTTGGAACAACCACAAACCTTATATATCTCCACAACCAGAAGGGCCTGGCAGATGTAATGCTATATTGCTTTTGCCCATCAGCTTTCGTATTGAGAAGGTACAAATGAAAATGTTTTTACAAATGTACATTTTTTCCTATAAATGTTAATTTTTTTTTAATTTTAACACTGTTTCTTTGAGAAAAACTTGAAGGATCTACACAAATGACACCTTGCTGAATTCAGAATTTTGTCTAGTTGTCAGAAATGTATAGCTTTCTGGGATCCACCATGAGTTTCATACCCATTTCTACCACAAGCTGGAAGGAGGTTAAAAGCACAAAAAAAGGAAAAATGGGCAATCTCCCAGTAAAATGCCAAAAATCTTTTTTAGAATTAAAGTTATGGAGGCTTAAGTGCAAACTATAACAAATAGCCCCAAAAAGGCATAGCACTGGAGGGGAAAGGCCTAGCAGCGAAAGGGTTAAAGTCATATAATACTCTCCACTAAACTAATGCCCAGCCCACTCAGAGGTTGCGATGTAGTCCTTTATACCATACCTCAGGCAGACGCTTCCTGAGGTTCTGGGCTTGATACAGGTGATCGTCAAGGAGAGTCAGGCGCTGATATTTCACCACCCACCTGTAACGTTTGAAATAGTCCGTTCCAAGCGTTCATCATCTCCATCGATCCTTGACGCCTCTTAGCATCCCTAAGTAGATTTATGCTTTCATATATTTCCCATTTGGTGCTAGAACCACAGTTAATAAAGTAATAATGCAACAAGTGTGTTCCAGAAAGGAAACTCCCTATTCTAAATAAGCTGGATTAATGAGAGAAAAAGGAGTCAGCTCAGAAAACCAATGAAGAGTTCTGATGGCAGAGAGAAATCTATGTTCAAGCATGAAGCATTTGCATAATGAGCTGGAAAATATTCTCAGCTCAAAGATACAATTCAGTAAAATCTAAGTAACGCAGTCTCTGATGAAGAAAAGGCATCAGAAACTCTAAGGCAAGTCTCCAGTCAGAGAGGAATCCGCAGGCTACTCCAGGAACATGCTTTTAAGGCATACACGGGCACAATAGCTTGATTAAAGTGGTTTATTAAGCTGCTGCAAGGAAACAACACCCGGTCTGTCCGCTGACCCGAGAAACTGACTCCTACCACTCACTTCACAGAACTCCACAATCCAGATTCTGGAAGTGAAAGCCTCAGTTGCCATGATACAGCATCAGAACCAAGGCTATACAGAATATAACACATGCCTTCTCCCCATAAATGTCATTTTGCACAAGCAATAATTCTAACAACTTATAATATATACATAACTAAAACTTGTAGGATTCAATAACACATATAATGCTTAAGCTTTTGCGGCATCTTTCTCTCATGTGCACTATGCTCTCGTCGACCAAGCCTTTGTTCAGCATCCACCTTGTATGACTCTTCCAAAGTGGACGCTCCCTCTATGGCACGTTTAGTTCCATTCCCATTACTTATAGCCTTCAACCACTTTTGCTGCTCCACTTCTTTGCTCGCTGACATTCTTCTAGTATTCCACCAGACAATCTCAGTGTGTTACCTCTCACTTCTATTGCCCTTCTTGGTTCAGAACATTTCGTACTTCCCTTCTTTGCCATGACTCCTGAACACAGTGTTATAAGGAAAATGCTACTTACCAGTATACATCTGTTATTGGCATGTAGAGCTGTAGATTTGTATACTTGTGCATAGATCACCATCTGGTGTTCGGCTCGGATGCTTGCACTTTGTTTCTGTCTTGGAAGAAGTCTTTTTTAGTCACGAGGTAGGTGACTCCTCCTTAGGATAGTGCGCATGGGCATCGACTTCATCTCCAGATTGTTTTACCGTGGAGGGTTATGATGGAGTTAGTAAGAAATAGAGAAGGATGTCCATTTGTAATGTATCTAAGTAAGATAGTACTGGAACAGGTGGAGTTATCAAGGGAGGCGGGTTGGCGTATACAAATCTACAGCTCTACATGCCAAGAACAGAGGCATACTGGTAACATTTCCCATTCGAGGCATATGAGCTGTAGATCATATACTTGTGCATAGACTATACAGCAGTTACCTCCTTAGCGGTGGCTACCTGTATCTGTTGCAGTGGTTTGAAAAAGTGTTCTTAATACAGCCTGGCCCACAATAGCTTGTTGTTTTGCTTGCACATCTACACAATAGTGTTTTGTGAACGTGTGGTGTAGACCAAGTTGCTGCTTTGCAGATGTCATCTAGGGGAATGTTCCCTAAGAATGCCATAGATGTCCCTAGTTTACGTGTGGAGTGAGCCCTACGGGGAATGGTTAAGGTTTGTTTGCCTTCAGCATAGCATATTTGGATGCATTTAACCATCCACCTTGCAATCTCTGTTTTTAACTCTAAGACTCTAAGATTTCAGGTGCCAGGTGGCAAGGTTGAGTTGACTGGGATCTGGATGCCTTATCTCTCCATGGTTCTGAGTGAGAAGCTTAGGTGAGAGGCGTAGCTTTTGATGAGGAACTACTGATAGTTCCAAGAGGGTCGCGAACCATGGTTGTTGAGCCCATGTTAGAGCAATTACGCTCATTGTGAGGGAATGCTGTTTGAGTTTCCGAACCACTAACGGAATGAGTGAAGGAGGCGGAAAAGCGTAAGCAAATTTCCCTGACGAGTTCATCCAAAGCGCATTGTCTTAGGACAATGGGTGTGGATACCTGGATGCGAAGCTTGGGCATTTTGCGTTTTGGTGTGTGGCGAACAGGTCTATTTCTGGGTGGCCCCACATTTGAAAGAATGGAAGCAGAACTCGAGGATAAAGTTCCCATTCATGGATCTGCTGTGTTTGGCGACTGAGTAGATCCGCAATTTGATTGTGTACTCCTGGAAGGTGTTCTGCAAGGAGATGTATGTTCTGAGGAATGGCCCATCTCCATATGCTTTGAGCTAGGTGTGAAAGCTGGAGAGAGTGTGTTCCCCCTTGTTTTTGTATGTAATACATTGCTGTCATGTTGTATGTACGGACTAGGACAGCTTTGCTTACGAGGTGGAGTTGAAAAGACTTTAACGCTAAGAAGATTGCCAACAATTCCAGGTAATTTATGTGGAATTGTTTTTGTCGAGGGGTTCATATGCCCTGAATGGTACGGATTTAAAGATGAGCTCCCCAGCCGGTGAGCGATGCATCTGCTGTTTGAACTATCTGTGGAACCGGGTCGAGGAGTGGCCGCCCTCTAGAAAGGTTTTGTGTGTTCCACCATTGCAGAGAACGATGGGTGCAGTCGTCTACCAACACCAGATCTGTTAGCTGACCTTGAGCCTGGTTCCACGGACGTGCCAAAAATTCCTGTAAGGGGCGCATTTGGAGTCTTGCATAAGGGGCGATGAGAATGCAAGACGCCATCACCCCGATTAGCTGCAAGAACACTTGTGCTGGTAGTGAGTGTTGAGGCTGAAATGTTTGCATTAGAGCTTGTATAGCGCTTATCCTGACTGGGTTGGGGTATGCTGGAGCTTTTGAAGTGTCTATTGTAGCCCCTAGATATTGTTGTATGCTGAACGGTTGGAGTTTGGATTTGGTGAGGTTTGTCGTGAAGCAGTTGGATTGTCTTGTGTATGTGTTGCACACAGCTGCTGTGTGACTTGGCTTTTATGAGCCAGTCGTCCAGATAAGAGAAGGCATGAATGTGCTGTCTTCTTAAGTGCCAACAAGGGGTTTTGTTTTAAAGTGATCTATTATTTATAAATTTCAATGATTTGAATCAATAAACATGTTAAGATGAAATAACACCACTGTGAAATCAATCCACTGATCTAAACATCAAAAATATATAATGACAACAGCACACACGGGGGTTCTTTTTGTGATTTAAACACAATGATTTTTATATTTTCATCCAAAGTAAAAAGAGTACAAAAGAGACATAAATTGGAGCAATATATCATGAAAACAGGGGACGAGATTAAGTCCTCATTTCATCTAGATAAACACATCCATTCCTGATTAGTTTGAACCGAGATAAAACTCTTTTTGAGCATATAATCTACTGTACATAACAGATAAACTGGAATTAGATGGTAAAGTCGACGTTTCGGTCTTGGGTGGTGTCAATCCGTCAGACCATCTTCAGGACAATAATTGCATAAAAGAAGACTCCTAAACAAACATAATGCAAATAGTTACATAGATGTAAACGTTTTTTGCGCTAACAGATTAATGTACAAAGTCTAAAACATAAACTCCAATCCGTGTGTGAGAAATGAAATTGTCAATATTGTTTATCAAAAGAATCTAAGCTATATCAATCATCAAATGTTGAACAAAGCTATTTGGCAATAATTCATTTCGAAGAATTGCTTTCTGTAGAAACACATAATTTTGATAGGGGACCATGCTTACTTCGAGGTCTCAATAGTGTTCTCACGTAACTTTGATTAAAATCGTGAAGATATTTACACTGCAAACGAAGAAAACCGAAGTTCAGTATTTAATTAAAAAGTTGTAATATTGTGTCAAAGAGATAGTGAATCATATCCTACCATGAAGTACTTGGCACCTGCAACTGCCAATTCGTACTAATACGGGAGTCAATCCTGCCGTAGTTTTATTGCTGTGTGATAAAAATAAATCGAAGTGTATTATGTACTCATTCACCTGTATGTCTTATATATCATTTTGACTTCGTTTATAAATCACAATCGCAGTAATAGTGCTATCTATCATTGTAGGAACCTAATTATCTGCTATGCTATCAATAATATGTGTAGTTATTTAATAAAATTACTTGCAAAGCATAAATGAGTTTTGATCGTCAAACATGCAGCGCAAAGAAATAGATGCTGCAGTTTGAGAATGGATGCATAACTGGTCTGCATACCGATAGAACATTGGTAAACGTGTCTAAAAATAATAGACAATCACAGAGAGAGTTTTACCGCGTTGATCATTGTTTAAAAGACCCTAGATTTAGATAAACATGACGTGACTCGTTACATAGACTACACTAGAGGGTCATAAAAATACAATGATTTGGGCGCGTAGTACCAACAATGCGCGTCGCAAAGCTCTCAGCTGTGTCGAATTGCAGCCACAGCTAGCCTTTAAAAGCACATGACAGCGTAGTGCAAAATTAGGCTGTTTCGATTCAGGCGGACCCCCATCTGTATTCTGAAGACTAACGTCAGAAAAGTAAGTCGTCCATAATCCATGCACTGTCCACAGGCTAGTCAGCGACGCGCTTTGTTGGTACTACGCGCCCAAATCATTGTATTTTTATGACCCTCTAGTGTAGTCTATGTAACGAGTCACGTCATGTTTATCTAAATCTAGGGTCTTTTAAACAATGATCAACGCGGTAAAACTCTCTGTGTGATTGTCTATTATTTTTAGACACGTTTACCAATGTTCTATCGGTATGCAGACCAGTTATGCATCCATTCTCAAACTGCAGCATCTATTTCTTTGCGCTGCATGTTTGACGATCAAAACTCATTTATGCTTTGCAAGTAATTTTATTAAATAACTACACATATTATTGATAGCATAGCAGATAATTAGGTTCCTACAATGATAGATAGCACTATTACTGCGATTGTGATTTATAAACGAAGTCAAAATGATATATAAGACATACAGGTGAATGAGTACATAATACACTTCGATTTATTTTTATCACACAGTAATAAAACTACGGCAGGATTGACTCCCGTATTAGTACGAATTGGCAGTTGCAGGTGCCAAGTACTTCATGGTAGGATATGATTCACTATCTCTTTGACACAATATTACAACTTTTTAATTAAATACTGAACTTCGGTTTTCTTCGTTTGCAGTGTAAATATCTTCACGATTTTAATCAAAGTTACGTGAGAACACTATTGAGACCTCGAAGTAAGCATGGTCCCCTATCAAAATTATGTGTTTCTACAGAAAGCAATTCTTCGAAATGAATTATTGCCAAATAGCTTTGTTCAACATTTGATGATTGATATAGCTTAGATTCTTTTGATAAACAATATTGACAATTTCATTTCTCGCACACGGATTGGAGTTTATGTTTTAGACTTTGTACATTAATCTGTTAGCGCAAAAAACGTTTACATCTATGTAACTATTTGCATTATGTTTGTTTAGGAGTCTTCTTTTATGCAATTATTGTCCTGAAGATGGTCTGACGGATTGACACCACCCAAGACCGAAACGTCGACTTTACCATCTAATTCCAGTTTATCTGTTATGTACAGTAGATTATATGCTCAAAAAGAGTTTTATCTCTGTTCAAACTAATCAGGAATGGATGTGTTTATCTAGATGAAATGAGGACTTAATCTCGTCCCCTGTTTTCATGATATATTGCTCCAATTTATGTCTCTTTTGTACTCTTTTTACTTTGGATGAAAATATAAAAATCATTGTGTTTAAATCACAAAAAGAACCCCCGTGTGTGCTGTTGTCATTATATTTTTTTGATGTTTAGATCAGTGGATTGATTTCACAGTGGTGTTATTTCATCTTAACATGTTTATTGATTCAAATCATTGAAATTTATAAATAATAGATCACTTTAAAACAAAACCCCTTGTTGGCATATTTACCTTTTCGCATTTATCTGCCCAAGCCCTCAAGGGTATATTGGGTTTGACCCTTATTTAATATTAGTCTTCTTAAGTGGGCTGCAACTACTGCGAGGCACTTGGTGAAGACTCTGGGTGCTCTAGTCACCCCGAATTGGAGGACCTTGAATTGGTAGTGTTGACCATCTACCATGAACCTGAGATATTTCCTGTGAGCGGGGTGAATGGGAATATGAAAGTAGGCCTCCTTTAAATCCAGAGTGGCGAGAAAGTCGCCCTGTTGAAGTAGTGGGAGCACATGTTGGAGAGTGACCATGTGGAAGTGATCCGACTGAATGCAGAGGTTTAGCGGTCTGAGGTCCAGTATGGGCCTAAGAGAGCCATCCTTTTTTGGAATTAGGAAATAGAGGGAGTAAACCCCTGTGCCTTAGTGATTCAAGGGGACTGGTTCTATTGCATGTTTCTGTAATAGAGAACCTCTTGTTTGAGAAGTGTTAGATGTACCGAGGACATTGGACGTTGTCTGGGAGGAATGTTTGGGGGTAGAAGTGAGTTCCAGGCAGTAACCATACTGGATAATTTGTCTTACCCACTTGTCTGTTGTGATTGAATTCCAGACAGGTAGGAACTGTGAGAGACATCCCCGACAGGAGTGGGATGATCGGGGGGAAGTGCAGGGAAGTCACTGTTTGGTGGTAGGGGAGGTGCGGTTATTGTTGCCGTGACCTCTTCCCTTACCATTGTTGACTCTGTAGCCTCCGCAAAAGTATCCTTTGGAGGATGTTTGAGTGGGGCTCTTATAGGACGAAGAGTGGTGTTCTGAACCCATGGTTTTGGAGCCGGCTCTGTAGAAGGAGCGGCGAAAAGAGCCTCTAGGGGAAGAGAATTGTAAGGCCCCCATAGACTTAGCAGTTTACGTATCTTTTTTCATTTTTCTAAAGATGTGTCAACTGAGGGCCTGAAAAGATGTTCTTGATCAAAGGGCTGATTTAGAATAGCAGACTGCCCCTCTTATTTGAATCCGGAGACCTGGAGCAAAGCGTGCCTGCGCTACAAAATGCTAGTGTTAATGGGGCGAGATGCGGTATCAGCTGCGTCGAGCGCACATTTAATTAAGGTGTTTGTGATCAATTTCCCCTCTTGGATAAGGTCGTCGGCCTTTTGTTTGTACCGGTCAGGAAGGTGTTGCATGAGCTTTTCAAGCTCGTCATAGTGAGCCCTGTCTTACCTGGTCAATAAAGCTTGGGCATTGGCAATCCGCCAATGATTTGCAGATTGGGACGCAATACGTTTACCAGATGCGTCTATTAATTTGGACTCCTTATCAGGAGGGAGAGTGTCGCCTTTACTCTGTGTGTTTGCTCTCTTACGTGCTTTAGACACCACAAGAGAATCCAAAGGGACCTGACCTTTAATGTAAATTGGGTCATTGGGAGCAGTTTTGTTCTTTTTATCTATCCTGGTGTTGAGAATCCTGGCTCTGACAGGGTCCTTAAAAACTTCCGGGGCATGTTTGAGCATGCCTTTTAACATTGGCAGGGTGTGTGTGGACTTTTGCAAGGTTGCAAAGGTTTCAAGTAAAAAATCTTCCTTTAAGGCATCAGAATGTAATTGTACCCCGTGGTATTGGGCAGCCCTATTGATTAGTTGCGCAAAGCCAATGTTGTCATCTGGTGGTGATGGCCTAGATGGATACAGGTACGGCTCATTATGTGGGTCGGGATCTGTGTTGTAATCATCCCAAAGGTCAATGCCGTGTGGGATGGTATGTGCATCATCATCCCCATGTCGATCTATATTCCCACCCCTATCGGTACGATCATCCTCAGTATCTGATGTTTGAGGTGAAATAATAGGTTGTGGGGAGTGTGGTGGAGAAATTCGAAGATTTGGAGCAACTGGAGGATGAGAAGGAGGTGGGGAGGTGTTAGTACTCATCTCCTTTCGTTTCAAGGATATTTCAGATTCTTCTGAAGTTTGCAGTTTCCTCTTTTTTGGAGGCTTGGTGACGACTTTGCCAGTCTGTGGGTCAATAAACAGTCTTTTGTTTTGGATCCGAAGAATCAGGTACAGGTTGTGTGGGTAAAATGTATTTTTTCGGTGCCGAAGATTTTCGGTCGGAATGTTCTTTGGACCGAGTCGCTGAGGCTTTCTGTGGGGTCTTGGACTCCTTAGGTTTTTGTGGCTCCGAGACTTTTTTCAGCTCCAACGATTTTTTGGGTTCCGAAGCAGTTTTCGGCTCCGAGGATTTTTTCAGTTTCAAATGTTTGTCTTTGGTATGTTTCGATGCGGAGGGCTTCGGCGTCGAGGCTGTCTTTGGTGTCGACGAAGAAGTGCGTGGCACGTCTTTGGTCTGGTGCTTTGTTGCCAAAGGGGACTGTTCGGCACTGGAATGGGGTTGGCTCGAGCTCGAGCCAGAAGGCTTAACTTTAAGTTTCATAGCCGGGCCCGAGGGCGGGGTGTCCGAGACATGTAGCCGGTCGACATGAGGGTGTTACCAGAGCCTTAGGTTTGGCTTTTGGGAGAGGGGTTTCGGTACTCACGGACCGCTGAGCCGGGGTGACTGTCTCCTCTTCGACGTCGGAGTCGTCGGCCTTGTAGACGGAGAGGTCTTCTTCATAACCTTGTTGCTCTGGCTGGACATTGGGATCTGTTCCGAAGATGTCGGGAATCGAGTTGCTTCCATGAGACATTTCGTGATGTCAAGCCCGATGATCACGGATGGTTTTCTTCGACCTGAACGATGCACAGGCCTTGCAGTTTTTGTCTTCATGCTCTGGGGAGAGGCAGAGATTACAAACCTCATGCAAGTCCGTGTGTGGGAACTTAGCACCACACCCGGGCATTTTTTGAAAGGAGTCCTTTCCATTGACTGCAGGCGTGGTCGGCACGGATAGGCCCAACGGCCTGTGTCGAAGATCGAGGAGTTGGTTTTAAAGATGCATGTCGAAAAGGAAACGCGATCGAGACAATACCGTCAAGTGAAGAGGGATTGCGCGTCGAAGGGAGATTCGAAACCGATATCGACCCGGAGCGCAGCAAATCACATCCGAACCTGATGGCGGAAAAAAACAATCTGGAGATGGAGTCGATGCCCATGCGCATAATCGTCCTAAGGAGGAGTCACCTACCTCGTAACTGCAAAAGACTTCTTCCAAGAAAAAAACAAAATGCAAACATCCGAGCCCAACACCAGATGGCGATCTATGCACAAGTATACGATCTACAGCTCATATGCCTTGAACACATTATTTTCCTAAACTCCACACCTGCTTTAATAACTTTGCAATTGGGCCTGTTCTCATACCACGATTGATACCTAACAACCTTTTCAGCAGGACAACCTTCTCTATGGAACACTATCCCATTACTGGCTTCCACCTCTCTCATGAATGCTACTTCAGGCCATTTAAAAAAATGATCCATTATAATAATGGCAAACCTATTGCCCATGCCCAAACATTCAAATGGCCCATGTACATCTACGGCCAACTTTCACGTAGGTAATATCACAGGACTTTAAGATTTTTGCAACTTGTGTGACTTATCACTGCATGTGCATGGAATGCACTCCCTGACTTAACGTTAAACATGCTTATCCATTCCTGGCCACCAATAGTCCTCACGCACCCTCCTTTTCATTGCCGACATTCCACCATGTCCTTCGTGCAAAAAAAAATTAGCAAGTTCTCCCTTAAGCCCTCGGATGACACCAGCCTTTCACCTCTTCTTATTACACCATCAACAACCGACATCTTGTGCCATACATTTTGAAGACTTCCTACTCTCCAACCATCTTTGTGCTTGTGGTAATACTTCCATCAAATTCACAAGTACTGAATCTGACATCACAGCTTCATTCAAGTCATCCTTTCCAATGGCCCCACATACATCTGATATCTCAGCCACCATCGATTCATCCTCTTCGCTGACCCCAGTGATATCCAAAGGTAATCTCAACATACAAATCTGCATTAATGTTCTTAATTCCCGGCACATATTTCACTGCAAAAAGATACTCCTGTAAACAGTATAGCCATTTTGCCACCCGAGAAGTGGCCTTTCCAGCCCCTGCCATAGAAAACCACTTCACCAATGGCTCATGATAGGTGTGAAATTCAAATTCGACACCCCATACAAAAATGTGGAAATGCTGCACACTCCACCAGCACACTAAAGCTTCCTTCTCCACAGTGGAATATGTACTCTCCGCACCTTTCAGAGTGCGTGATGTAAACGCTACCACCCTTTCCTCGCCGTCATGAACTTCCAGCAAGGCCACCCCTAAACATTAATTGCTAGCATCAGTCACAATTATGGTTTTGTATTCCAGATCAAATAGTTTTAAAGTCACAGCCTCTACAATAGATTTTGTTACAGCCTCAAACGCCTCCCGACAACTCTCCAACCACTGAAATCCAACCCTTTTCTTCATCAGACCTCGAAAAGTATGAACCTTGTTTGCAAAGTGATCCACAAACTAGGCATAATACTCTGTGAGGCCTAGGAATGACCATAGCTGATCCTTATCCCGTGGGAAATAAGCTTTCTCTATGGCTTCCACTAAACTAATTTTCGTTCTGATACCTTCCTGGTTCACTATATGCGCAAAAACTCCACCTCCTTGTCACAGAATTTCCCCTTACACACCAATGGTCAGTTCCAAACTTTTTCTCCTGTTCACTACTCCCTCTAGCACATCATCATGCATTTGTTTATTCTCTCCCCACACCATCTTGGAACCTAGCGTATTTGACATACTGCTCAACACTCCTTGCATGACCCTCTGAAACACAGTCGATGCCAAAGCTAGTCCGATGGGCATACGAAGAAATTTAAAACTCCCCTCAAGTGTGATGAACAATGTCACATGTCGGGAATCCCTATGAAGAAGCACCTGATGATAGGCGCTGGATAAGTCCAGAATAGTAAAATACCTTCCACCCCCACACTCACTAGCATCTCATGTAGGCGATCAATCCAGATACACCCATCCAAATCTCTCAAGTCCAAACATGCAGATTTTTCCAGTGGATTTCTTAGCAATAACTATAGGACTTAACCATTCCGAGGCTTCGACAGGCTCAATTACTCTCTCCTTGCATAGCCTTTGCAAATCCTCCTTCAATGACACCCTTAAAGCCAAAGGAACATTTCACACCTTATACACTTTAGGCATGACTAATTTCTTGAGACATCCTAACTTATCCCTGAATAACTCAGGAAATTGAGTGGCCCATTCATTTCACCCCTTGAGGTTCCATAGATAACACTTGATTGGAATGGTTTGGGTTTATGACAATACCTAGTGAACGCTGCTTCTTCCAACCAAGAAGGGACCTTCCTTTTTCACAACATATATTTTTCCAACAGCCTTTCTTCCCTGAAACTCCAAACATGTCTTGAAATAACTTAAAAGAGGCAGCTTACCCCCACAATACCCTTCAAGTTCTACATCTGTGGAGATCAATTCACCCATTTTCAGATCTTTCCACACCAACCTGTCAATCAACGTGAATGGTGAGCATGAATCAGCCCACAGCAGCTGCATCATTTTACCACTCATCCTTACAGTACATTTAGGTGGACGGTCTACGCTCTTCTTTTCCAACGACTGTGTACATAACGCTTTAGTTTCCTCATCACACACCACTAAAACTACTAGATCATCCTCTCCACTGGCACTCAGCTCATTAGATTCATGTTTGTCCACTAAATTCACTACCTTTTTGGTCTTCCCCATATTGGACATTTTACACAACTGTGCAAAACGCCGTAATTTTCTGCACTTGTAGCAACTGCTACTGGCAGCTGGACAATTATTCGCATCCGAAGTGTGCTTCATGCTCCCAAACCTAAAACACATTTGTTTCCTTTCCCACATCTTCAATTTTTTTGCCCTTCCTTTATCATTTTCATCAGTTCTTGTTTATACCCTCTTCATAACTTTAACTTCATTCACCGACGCTGAATCCTTGTCATTGGATCCACCACCTCCCAACTCTTTGATGTAATGTGCTTGGCCATATCAATAGTTGTAACCAAGGTAGGATCTTTTAGATCCAGCGACTGCTCTTGGATCCTCAAGTTGTGCAATCTATTAATAAACTGATCTCTAATTATCTTATCTCTCAAATCTTTAAATATGCATGAAACTGCTAAATGTCTCAAAACAGCTATATATTGATCAATAGATCCATTTTGTTTCTGAGCACATGACAAGAACCTATGTCTTTCAACCACCACACAGCTTTTTTTTCCCTCCAAAATTCACCTCTAATGCTTTCATTGCACACTCATATACATCATCATCATCATCATCGTCAGATCCTTCATCACCTTCCCCATTACCTGTCCCAGACATAGGCAAGGTTTTTAAAGCTTTCTGTTACCCGCACTACGTCTTAAAACACACTTTTCCATATTCCACTACAAGTACCATAATGCCTTGAGAGGGTGAGAGTGATTGTGTGTGGTCCCATGCTACCTGACAACGAATCAGATCACTCAAGTAGTCCCATGTGACCTGACAACGAATCAAATCACTCGAGTGGTCCCATGATGCTTGACAGCGAATCAGAGCCTTCGAGCTCTTTAAATAGAGACACGCCTCTCACTGTAATTGCTTGGCTTCTTCGATCCGTTTGAGAACCCTGCCCGTTGCGAATTCAATCTCTGGTGATTCCTGCCTGTGATTATTACGACGATTACTGTGGATTCGGCAACTCTGAAACTCTGCATGCCTCTGAAGGCATACCGCCTTTCACCCAGAAAACCTTGGAGAGTTACGTACCACTGACAGCAGATCGCTCTTGTCTTGCTACTTGGAAACCTTGCAACATTGTATCCCTGCGTGCCGCTGACAGTGTATCTGAAGCTCCGCAAACCCCCGGAGTCATACGTTCTTCATCCTGCTCCACTCCGGATAATTTGTGAATTCTTTAAAGACCGGAACAAAGACAGTACGTTTTAATTTAGGTGAGCCTTTTGCTACGAACGTTTCGCCGGCAAGAATGTCCTTCATTTTTTCATTTTTCAAAGACTTCAAATCTTCGATAAACGAAGAGTAATTACTTTTGGTGAACTCTGAATTAGAACGCCATATTTAGCGATCACATCGCGAAGTGCACTACAAGTTGAAGCGCCATTATTTTTCCTGCTGGCAGTTGTGTTATATCCTTCATTTTTTCTTTTGAACTCAGCTTTATTTCACACAAGGACTTGTGGACATTCATTACTCTTGGCTTCTCTAAAAAAGACACTCTGTATGACTGTAATACGAAGAGTACCAAATGAAGTCACAATAGAGTATTAGTAACACAGGCCTCTTTTGGACTATCACGTGAATTCCTGTTCCTTCTTTTTGGCCTGCGTTATACTACCACAGGTGAGTGGAGACCATACACAATCCTTCTCCTAGTAGCCTAGCTCTTGCATCTCCCATTCCTTACATTATACCACTGCAGTAAAGATTAATGATATGTTCTTTCTCTTTTACACAGTAACTACTATCATGGTTCCCTCCCACGCTGAGTTCCTTTGAAGCTCCTTTGAAGTTCCGAGTCTGCTCATCGCTCCCTGTGGGTATCTGTAAGCCTGCTGCTATAATACTGTAGGGGCTTGCGATCTCCTCCGGGAAGGTGAGAAATAGCTTCGCTCCTGAGGATTGCAGATTGGTGTGGCAAGCAAGTCGTGATAGAAAGCCAAGCCCACGTTTTTACAATCCCCCGAGCGAAGCATGGATAAAGTGACTCTAGAAGCAGCAGCAGATGCTACTGAATTATCCCTGCCAGATCTAGCTAATGCACTAGTCACTTTACAAGCAGAACTTAGAGACGTAAAAACAGAAAATCAGAGACTGGTCTTAGAGATAGATATGTTACGTAGTCAGAATTCCCTAATTGCAGACAGTGGTTCCTCTTACAAAAAACCCTACATTCAACCTGCTCGTTTTCATGTTCCTTCTTTCCCGAGTACATCCACTCTAGACAACACAACACCTCCTCCCCCCGTGAATGTCACGGTAGTTACGGCTCCTCAAACTCCATTAGCCATGCCAGAAAGATTCACTGGAGACAGTGGTAAATTCGCTGTCTTTATGAATCAGTGCCATCTGCAGTTTTTAAGTAAGGCAGCTGCTTTTCCTGACGACGCTGCAAAAGTGGCCTTTATAATATCCTACTTATCAGGGAATGCTGCTTTATGGGCTGTTCCTTTAGTAGAAAATGATGACCCCATATTATATAATTTAACTCTATTTAAGGACAGCATGAAACGTCTCTTTGCCAGACATTCTTACATGCAGGCTAGTGATAACGAACTACTGGGATTAAAACAAGGTTCCAAAGATTTACTAACTTATATAACAACCTTTAACCGACTAGTTACTGAAACACAATGGCCCGAGGCTAAGAGAACTTCATTGTTTTACAGAGGGTTGAGAGACGAGCTCAAAGATATATTGTCTCAAATAGTAGATCCCCCTGAAGACTGTGCATCTTTCATAGATTTAGTAGTAAAATTGGAACACCGGCTGCACGAACGAAAAGGGGAAAAAGTCAAAGTAGACTATTCTAGGGTCCAAATACCCCGAATAGATAAAAAGGAAGGGAAAGACACCAGCGAGCCAATGCAAATCGGAGGCCTACGAGGCCCATTATCATCAGAAGAGAAAGAAAAGAGGAGAAGGTTGAACCTATGCCTTTATTGTGGGAAGGATGGACATTACGCCCAAGAATGTCCTGTCAAAACTCGAGCAGTTAAGAAATCTCCCATGAACAAGACAATATCTGTAGTACAATCGGAAAACTACTAGACTTGGAAAATACAGGGACCGTTCTTCCAAGTCCATCCTGTCTACAGGTCTCATCTTTTCTGGCCAATGCCCTCACCTCGATATCTAGACATTTAACTATTTCAGTAGTGCTTATTTTATCCCCACAATATAGAAAAGCGTTGTCAGTCATGGTCGATTCCGGAGCTACTGGCAATTTCCTTGACATAGCCTTAGCCAAGGCTTGTGGGATCGAATTCATAAAAAAACCGCAACCCGAAAAAGTAAGAGCAGTTGACGGTTCTGCTCTCTCCTCTGGATTGGTAACATACCATACCCCTGAGTTACTTATGATCTGTGATAACGGTCATTCTGAAAAAATAAGTTTTGATCTGATTGACACCCCACCATTTGGAGCAATCGTGGGAGTTCCATGGTTACAACAACATAACCCCCACATAGATTGGGTAAACAGAACCCTCACACTGAACTCCTCTTTTTGTATCGATCATTGTTATCAAGACATGATGCACATGCACGTCCCCTTATATTGTGCAGGATCTACTTATTCTTCTACTCTTCCTGTAGAATATCAAGAATTTGCCAACGTGTTCGATGAAATCAAGGCAGTAGAACTACCCCCTCATAGATCTTTTGACTGCCGCATAGATCTAGTCCCTGGGGCAGAATTACCTCTGAGCAGAATCTATGCACTCACGGAACCCGAAACTAAATATTTGCAGGAATATCTCAATGATATGCTCAAGAAAGGTTTCATCCGCCATTCTACCTCTCCCGTGTCCTCACCCATCTTTTTCATACCTAAGCAGGAGGGTGGCTTGAGAGCTTGTCTAGATTATCGCGCCTTAAATAAGGTGACGATAAAAAATAGATACCCTCTTCCACTCATCTCCACGCTTCTAGATCAAGTACGCAAGGCCAAAATTTTTACCAAACTGGATCTTCGCGGGGCATATCATCTGATCCGTGTACGAGAAGGAGATGAGTGGAAGACGGCATTTCGTACTAAGTTCGGCTTGTATGAGTACTGTGTAATGCCCTTTGGGTTGTGTAATGCTCCAGCGGCATTTCAATTCTTCATTAATGAAGTATTGAGGGAATATCTCGATGTATTCGTAATCGTATACATCGATGATATTCTCATTTACTCCCAAGATGAACAAGAACATATATCCCATGTGAAAAAAGTCCTTCAATGTCTACAAGATAACCACCTTTTCGCAAAATTAGACAAATGTCTTTTTCATGCAAACAAGGTCGACTTTTTAGGGTTTGTGATATCGGCTGATGGGTTACAAATGGATCCTGCTAAAGTATCAGCCATCCTCCAGTGGGCAAGCCCTCAGACCGTGAAAGAAGTGCAATCCTTCCTCGGTTTTGCCAACTTCTATAGAAGATTTATAGATCATTTTTCTGATCTGATACGTCCTATCACCAGATTGCTAAAGAAAGGAGTTCCCTTTGTATGGGACGAAGCCGCAGAAACAGCCTTTCAAGAGCTAAAAAACAAATTCACATCTGCCCCCATAATGCGTCATGCCGATGAGACCCTACCATATTTCATCGAAGCAGACGCGTCACAATATGCTGTGGGAGGAATACTTTCTCAAAGAGACCCCAAGTCAGGCACACTCCATCCTATTGCTTATTTTTCTAAGACCCTCTTACCCGCTGAACAAAACTACACAATTGGTGAAAGAGAACTTTTAGCCATCAAACTGGCCTTTCAAGAATGGCGTCATTATCTCCTTGGTTCACCTCATGTGGTCACAATCTACTCTGATCACCGCAATTTGCAATTTTTTAAATCAGCCCGGGCCCTCACACCCAGACAAATGCGATGGGTATCCTTCTTCAGCGAATACAATTTCATCATATCTTTCCGTCCCGGAAACAAGCACGGTAAGGCAGATGCCTTATCGAGATTAGGTATTGAATCCAAACATTTCCTTGACAATTCTGTACCTATCATTCCTGATAGTAAAATAGCGGCCATAGGTGACAAGATCCCAGAAGTTCCTGATTCCTTTATGAAAAAACTCTCTGTGGAACACTCCCTTTTATCACCAGAAGAGTGGTTAGCAAATCCCGACAATAGGATTGAGAATGGATTCTTTATGCATGACAATAGTATATATGTACCTTCTCAAGAACTCCGTGACATCCTAGTGCAATGGTGTCATTCTCTACCCTTAGCTGCACATCCGGGTACAGAAAAAACACTTCAAATATGCAAGAGATGGTTCTGGTGGAAGGGAATGAATCAGGACGTTACCACATTTGTCAAGGCTTGTCCCACCTGTGCAAGACAGAAACCTTTGCACTGTGCTCCGGCTGGTCTATTACAACCATTGCCTATCCCACCAACCCCGTGGCATTCTGTTAGTTTAGACTTTATCACTGACATGCCTGATTCCAGAGGATATACAACGATCCTCGTTGTAGTGGACATGCTTTCTAAAATGTCACATTTCATTCCTTTAAAACAAATACCCAAGGCCCGAGAACTCGCCAATATTTTTATAGAACAGATAGTCAGGTTACATGGGTTACCTTCAATCATTGTGTCAGACAGAGGCCCCCAATTTATTTCTAGATTCTGGCAAGGGTTATGTCACGCATTACACATAGATCATCGTTTGTCATCTGCATACCATCCTCAAACTGATGGCCAAACCGAAAGGACAAACCAAACTTTAGAGCAATATCTTCGGTGTTTGCTAAGTACCCTCTCAAGTGATTGGGTGGAGGCATTAGCCCTCGCCGAATTTGCTTATAATAATTCCATGCACTCCGCCACAAAGATGTCACCTTTCTTTTTCTCTCATGGTTATCACCCCAAATTCTTGCCGCTACACCTCCCCGAGTCTATATCTGAAATCCCTGCAGTTACAGAGCATCACACAAATCTAAAGAAAATTTGGAACCAAGCAAAGCAAGAATTACACGCAGCCAAAATACAAATGAAAACACAAGCAGACAAACATAGACAAGAAGGCCCCAAATACACAAAAGGGGACCAAGTATGGTTAGCTACCAAGAATCTCCGTCTAGCTGGGACTAGAAAATTGCAACCCAGATACATGGGACCTTATCTGATTGAAAAGGTTATCTCCCCAGTAGTGATGAAGCTTGAGTTACCTCAGGAAATGCAAATACATCCTGTATTTCACATATCTTTATTGAAACCATATATCAAGCCTTCCTGTCCTGAACCACCCCCTCCTCCCATAACAGTGGAAGGTGAATTAGAATATGAGGTCAATAAAATCATTGATTCCCGAAGACATCAAGGGAAGTTACAATATCTAATAGATTGGGTAGGTTACACTCCAGATGAAAGAACATGGGAATTAGCAGAACATGTTCATGCGCCCTTGCTTGTACGTAGATTCCATGCACTTCATCCCAACAAACCTCGCCCTGTTAGGCTACCTTTAAGGGGGAGAACTGTTACCCGCACTACGTCTTAAAACACACTTTTCCATATTCCACTACAAGTACCATAATGCCTTGAGAGGGTGAGAGTGATTGTGTGTGGTCCCATGCTACCTGACAACGAATCAGATCACTCAAGTAGTCCCATGTGACCTGACAACGAATCAAATCACTCGAGTGGTCCCATGATGCTTGACAGCGAATCAGAGCCTTCGAGCTCTTTAAATAGAGACACGCCTCTCACTGTAATTGCTTGGCTTCTTCGATCCGTTTGAGAACCCTGCCCGTTGCGAATTCAATCTCTGGTGATTCCTGCCTGTGATTATTACGACGATTACTGTGGATTCGGCAACTCTGAAACTCTGCATGCCTCTGAAGGCATACCGCCTTTCACCCAGAAAACCTTGGAGAGTTACGTACCACTGACAGCAGATCGCTCTTGTCTTGCTACTTGGAAACCTTGCAACATTGTATCCCTGCGTGCCGCTGACAGTGTATCTGAAGCTCCGCAAACCCCCGGAGTCATACGTTCTTCATCCTGCTCCACTCCGGATAATTTGTGAATTCTTTAAAGACCGGAACAAAGACAGTACGTTTTAATTTAGGTGAGCCTTTTGCTACGAACGTTTCGCCGGCAAGAATGTCCTTCATTTTTTCATTTTTCAAAGACTTCAAATCTTCGATAAACGAAGAGTAATTACTTTTGGTGAACTCTGAATTAGAACGCCATATTTAGCGATCACATCGCGAAGTGCACTACAAGTTGAAGCGCCATTATTTTTCCTGCTGGCAGTTGTGTTATATCCTTCATTTTTTCTTTTGAACTCAGCTTTATTTCACACAAGGACTTGTGGACATTCATTACTCTTGGCTTCTCTAAAAAAGACACTCTGTATGACTGTAATACGAAGAGTACCAAATGAAGTCACAATAGAGTATTAGTAACACAGGCCTCTTTTGGACTATCACGTGAATTCCTGTTCCTTCTTTTTGGCCTGCGTTATACTACCACAGGTGAGTGGAGACCATACACAATCCTTCTCCTAGTAGCCTAGCTCTTGCATCTCCCATTCCTTACATTATACCACTGCAGTAAAGATTAATGATATGTTCTTTCTCTTTTACACAGTAACTACTATCATGGTTCCCTCCCACGCTGAGTTCCTTTGAAGTTCCTTTGAAGTTCCGAGTCTGCTCATCGCTCCCTGTGGGTATCTGTAAGCCTGCTGCTATAATACTGTAGGGGCTTGCGATCTCCTCCGGGAAGGTGAGAAATAGCTTCGCTCCTGAGGATTGCAGATTGGTGTGGCAAGCAAGTCGTGATACTTTCCTGCCTTCAATACCTAAACTGTGCTTTAGAATCGGAAGTCTTCTCTTTGCTATATACACATCACCACCTATAGCTTCAAGATATGTTTCAAAAGCCTCCCCCCAAACATCCCAAGCCATGCTCGGTTCACCAGGGTCTTGCTAAAACAAGGGAGGAGGAGGTACAGATTGTGATGCAATACATCACTAACGCCACAGGGGATTCAACAAAATGAAAATATGCACACCTGCTCACAAATTTGTACAGAACACAAAATGGTACACAATATTACGCAGTGCACTCACTTTACTCCTCCAAGCTGGTTGCACAGCAACCTACTAGCAGATACGCACCCAAACTCAGCTTAGAGTTCCACTGAACACTAGAATGCTGTTGAAAAGTGTGCTCATCAGTACAGACTGATATCATACTTCAGCTGAGCACATCAACAATATGCCCGTTGCTTGGTTAAGTATGGTGCCTATCAAACAATTGCTGTATGGTATCTTCATGTTATGTGTATAAGCGACCTAAATATCGCTAAACTTGACGTGCTGCTGGACACACACTCTGTTTTCTACTGTGCACAGTATTATGCTTTCAAGCATTGCTCATTAGTGGTGCATACATTGCCAAATGTCACACTCTGCAGGACACACATAGCTGTCGCACTGTACAATGATTACCTCCACGACAAGATCACGTTGCTAAGGTGCTACTTAGCAACCGGCGGCACATGCAATCCTCTCTCCGTCGCAGCCGTCTTGATGTTTCAATACACCCGGCCAAACCCTGGCAGCCAACACGTCACCAACTGCCAAAGCAACCGGCTAATCCCCAGCCACCAATGCATCCCAGTGCGCCTTTTCAAATGATGTCCTCCTTAGCAACGCCCATCCTCAGCCACATGCAGCGAATTTGCATCCATGCCAGCTCCCGTGCTGGGGCGTGATTCTTCAAATCACAACAATGCTGGTAAGCCTGCACTCCTATATTCAAATGACAACACTGTCTCGCAACAGCAACTGGGGTCTAAAACACTCCCGCTTGCCTCCAAATAATGGCTGCCAAGATAAAAAATGCCCTTGCTTGCCTTCAACTGCAGTTTTCACCGAGGCCTGATCAGTGCCTCCGATCACATCCATTTTCTTTCAAATTAATCAACGTAGGACACATGCAGCAATACAAACATTAGCAGATCACCCACAATATCTTTTTAATAGGCCACAAAGTGAAAACAACAAACCCCTCTAAGGTCTGCTGGCTGATCCACACATGTAGTGATCTCTTAAACATTTGCGAGGTGCAAGTACTTCACGTTTCCTAAAGCCAGGGATAACACAGTTCCACATTAACGTCCTTCAACCCTCATGTGTATGTCCTTGCATCTCCTTCCACGCATCCCTTCCTCGTTGACACTTTTAAGGCATCCACGGGCACAACAGCTTGAATAAAGGGGTTTATTAAGATGCAATGAAACACCCCTTAGCCTGTCTGCTCACCCCAGCAACGGACTCCAAGCTCAAGCTTCACAGAACACCACAATCCCGGTTCTGGAAGTGGAAGCCTCATTTGCCAAGATAAAGCGCCATAATCAAGGCTATAAAGGAATATAACAATTTAATATAAACACACATTAGAGTCCTCTAATAGAATATCAGCAAACTCCAGGAAATAAGCAAACTCCCCATTTTCTCATAGATGCACAATAGGCTTTCAGACAGTGAACCTTGAAAAGTTGATGTTTTGTAGACCAGAAGTAGTCCAGACAGTTCTTTCCATGAATCCTTCTTGCTCACCTCCTCTTCTTTCGACAAGAGCTCACTATTTGTTGCCTAATACATAACAAACGATCGGACAGGCTTCTAGAACAGTAAAGCATATGAAACAAAGAAAAGACATTGTCCGCAAACAACTATTCAATGTATAAATCAGGCCTTTCACTATTAGGGCATTATTTTTCAGTTGATATGACATCAACAGTTAGGCTAACTTAAATCAGCACTTTTATACAAATACAGGCCGATAAGATTTTAGCATAATTACTCACTACAGATTTTGCATTTAGCGTTTTGCGCATCATCAGTAAAAGCATTTTCTGCGAAAATTAAAGTTGCGTCAACAATTTCCCCCCTCCGACTGTTGAAAATCATCACCATTGTTTGTTTACCAGTGTGGGGCAGCACTACAAGCCCCATCCTCCTCCAGCATCCCTACAACAAGGAGGCAGGGCCCTTGATTCATACCAAGCTCTTCTTAAATAGCAGACTCTCCACCCGCAGTGCCTGTCTGCCCTCGTCGAAGCCTGGATGGGGTTGGACTGGGCCATCTCCCTAACATCCATACCTGACTGCAAGTGTGCTGTGCAATTTATGTAAGTACAATTCAAAGGCTGCATTTGTTCTTGAGCCTGACCCTGGACTGGGAACAGTAGCTCTCTTTCTTTTTGGTCAACGGGCCATGAAGAAGAGGAGAGTGGACCTATTAAATGTGGTAGACAAACAGACAAGGACTAACAAGACTATTCTATCATTTCTCAACAACGCCATTGGAGTTCTCATGGAGGAGATTTCTAGTGTAGAAGACCAGCTGGCTTTAAATTATCATGAGGCTGACCCTTCCAGGAGCCAAGCAGAGGCTTTGCCTATTGATGTATTAGCTTCCAATCTATATTGCAGTCTGCACAGTCTAAACACTGAGGACATGCCCAGTAACCTTACCCCAAATTACACCCTGGGTCAGGAATGGGCCACGTTCCTTAAACTGCCTAGTGTCTGTGGATTAAGTAAAAGACCAAAAAGTAAAAACATGGTGCCACAAAGTAAGCTCCAAGCCAGAAGCAAACGAGGAAAGGGGGGCAAAAAGGGGAGGTCGGGTTAAAGACCATCTTCTATCTATGATGTCCTGCAGTCATCATGACCTCTTCTCAAAACTGGAAATGTAAATCTCAACTGCTTTTGACGTGTTAACTAGCCGTATCCCTAAAATGGAGAAGGTTGTAGGGAAATTGGGAGAATCTGTGGGACTTGTTTATATGCATGTGGCAAATTTCTTCAGTAAAAAAACTCATTTATCTCTTACCCCCACGATGCTCTCAATGTACCTCCTCTGAACTATCCCAGCAGGAACTTCCCACCACAACCATCAGAGATGTTAGAGGGGCAAGGATCAATGGCATAACAGCTGGTAACATAGCCATTCCAACATATCTTGTTACGCAGCCAGTATTCCAGGGAGCCCAGCCCTGTGTTCTCAATACTAAGAACTCCCTTAACAAAACTAGTCAGAATGCAGAGCCAGGGCATTGAGGGAGGAATTCGCATAACCCAGTGAAGGTAACCCTGTGGGACACGCGTTCTGATGTTGTTATCCAACTGCCACCTGCATCTACCCCATATGTTTTAGTAATAGTCAAAGTTGACCCCCCCACCCACACACACAAGGGCAAATAAACTGAAAGTTATCAGCAGGTCAAAAACAAAGTCACACACTGGCTGTCTGGCAGAGATACCTTGTTTAGTCTCTTTATGACAAGATTATTATTGTTTGGAGAGTGGGCTGGTTAGGGAATTCCCACAAATCTTGTGCAGGGGACTGCATAGATATGGGGGCTAGTGACATTAATTGTTGATCAGAGATTATCACCTCTAACGCGTCTAACATTCTTGCTATTTTTTTTATTTTCGCAAACATGTTAAGGGTTCTGATTGTGAACGTCTATAATTCTACCTTGATCAGGGAAGCATGATGTTGTTAGGGACCTTAGAAAGTTCTTAGATGATTTTATCGCCCATACACCGAATTTTACGGTGATTATGGTGATGGCCAATATTAATTTGCATCCTGGCTGGATTGTAATAGTTACGCGGATATTGACAATGTTTTCTTAAATAATGATCAGTTGCACCTCAAACATTCTGAGGAGGGTGATATGCTATATAACTTGATCTCACACTGCAACCTAGTTAACCTGCTCACGTTGAAGGAAGCAGGGGGCAAGTCAATCGATAATCAACTAAATGTTTGTCTCGGCATGCCTATTTTCTACTCTTGTAAATTTGAACGTGGAATGGGACACACATAGCACCCACAACCCTCTACTCGCACTTTCTTGTGGGATAAGATGCCTGGGGAAGCAGGATGTTTATTCAAGGAACCCGTCATCCTAAAAGATCAGGGCCAAAGGGCAAAAGGGGCCAAGATTATTCCTGCTGATTTTAATTCCAATTTGTTATCTATCGGTCAACCTGATCTTCTGATTAGATTAAATGAGGAAGCTACCAATGCCAATATTTTTGCAGCATTCATCCACCTCTGTGGGTTCATTAAGTCCGCCACCACTAGGACTGGTATGTTGCCTCCCCCAATCCCCTATAAGTGGTTTGATAAAAAAGTGCTCTCGGGCCCAGAAAGAGCTGATGGAGAGTTTGCAAAAGATACCCCTTAATCGGGAAGAGGTGAGGAAGGCCAGGGCCACATATGGATTGGTTTACAAAGAACAGAAAGGCAACTTAAAAAAAGAGATTTGGGGAAACCTAGTGGTGGCTACTGTTTCCCGGGACAGTGCAGCTTTCTGGAAGGTAGTGAACCATCTATTGTTTAGCGCAAGCAGCTGTCAGGAATCAACCATTTGGGCCCAGGGCACCGATCCACTTACACCTTGTGCCCCGGAGGACTAGAGGATTGTTTTCCAGTGGGGGGAAGTAAGAAAAGCAATTATGTCCTTACCTGTAGGCAAGGATCCTAGATCTGATGGGGTCCCTGGCGATCTGTATGACTAAGTTGATCTATGGGCACCCATATTGACACAACATTTAAATGCAGCAAATTGAGGTCCTTTACAGTCCTGTTGATGTCTTTCTGTGATTGTGTCTGTATTTAAAAAAGGGAGCAGAATGGACACAGCCTGTTACCGTCTCATCTCATTGGTGGAATCAGAGACTAAAATGATAGAACAGATGCTACTGGTTCATCTCACTGTATGGACAACAGATCACAATATTTTGTCAAAATGGGTTCAGACCAGGCTGGGGTACAGTCGAGCAAAACCTCAATTTATATATGTTAATTACTAATTATACGAGGACTAAGGGGGCTCAATTCACCTGGCCTTCTTGGAACTCTGGTCAGCATTTGATAGGGTCAATAGAACAAAGCTCTGGGCAGTGCTTGAGTCCATGGGGGTCGAGACCGCTCTGGGTTGCCTTTCTGCGAGATTTACACTATCCCCTCTGCTGTAGTGAGGTATGGCCCCAATGGAGAATGCACACAGCACTTTAGTCTGAAGAAATGGGTTTGATAGGGTGGCATCCTGGTCCCCTTTCTCTTCATTCGATATATAAATCATTTAGAATCTGCTATAATTGAACATAGGCTGGATGTCCAAAGTGTTGGTAGCAGACGGCTGCCCGCCCTCTTATATGCATACAACACTGTTATATTTGTACGTACGGCCAGGGGTTTGCAGTGACTCCAAGATCTTTTTATCAGTTTTATGGACAGACTCAAGCTCACGACCAACTATAAAAAATCTCATGCGATGGTGATTGCCCCCAAAACTCACAAATTCTTTGTAAGGGGGCCAATATATTAGCAGGGTAAAAAAAATGTATTTGGGTATTTTACTAGAATCCCTCTTTAATTGCCAACCGATGTTAAATAACAACACAATGATTTTTAAGAGGGCCATTTATAGTATTGGTGATTTTTCACGACAGCTGGGGCATATA